>NC_134586.1:48617000-48973500 GCF_037038515.1 Microtus pennsylvanicus
GGAGCTTCATAGCCAAGCTCCTTCCCTCTCTCATGAGCTGTGCACCCAAAGGGAAACTATTTAACCCCTCTGTTTCGTCATCTACAGAACAGAAATAAGAAAGGTCCTATTGACAGGCTGTGCCGTGGCACAGGGAGTACAGTCTCATGTACACGTGGAACAGACCCTCAAGTATAAAGTTCTGATACACTTGAGCCATTTTCATCAAAAACTCCATCACCACCATCATAACCATAGACTGAGGCTGACATGGCCTCACCAAAAATATCACTTCCCTGCTAGATCCATGGGCTCTTTGCCAGAAAGTTTCCAGGCCAATGGAGGCTACCAAATATTCTCCTTGTAGGCTCACACGCTATTGCTTACTCTCAACAGTACCAAAGTGTGAGGTGAACAGTACAGGGAAGGAGGGGAACTACAACCCTTTGGGGTACCTGTCATAGGTTCTTTTTTAACACCAGTATCTACTCTTTAATGAGAATGGACTTCACTATTAAAAGCTAGTAAGATTATGTCAGTAACATCATGTCCATAAGCAGACTCGAGAGCGTGAATTTTTTTAGAAGATTTTCCATATTTAATTACCAATGTGTATTACTATTTGAGCATGCTGTGGGAGCCAAGAGAACAATGGCACAAATGTCTGCTCAGTGTTTCTTTACCATTACGTTTTCATCAATAGTTCACTTTCAGTTAATGGTGTGATGGAAAGACTGACATAAAAGCTGGAACACATTCGTGAGCACCGAAGGAAACACATGGAGGATGGTTTGTTTTGACTCTTCATCCTTGGTGGCACACAGAATATTCATGAGACCCTTGCTCTTTCAAATGGTCCATGGCCAGCCGATATCTGCCAGAGCAAGACTGCTACCCAGTGAGCTAGGGAAAATTGAAGTAATGAGAAGACATGGCCATTTCATCTCCCCCTAGAAAATTCACTAAGTTACCTGCTTATCTCTTTCATCTACACAGACATGTTCTGCAAAAATCACCATGCCCCCTCGCCTCAAAGCACCCACATGAAAGGGAAGTGTAAGGATCCCAAAGAGACCCCCTAACCCAAGAGACTAGCATGTGTTCATCAACCTACCCTCTTCATTAGACCTCTGTGGCTGCAAAAGAGGAAGCTAATGAGTTCAGCGCCATCTACAGTGAAAATAAGCAGAAAGTCTGATTGTTGTAGACAAGGAAAGGAATCTGTTCCTGATGCAGAGACAGAGAGAAGGAGTGGGCAGAGGACAAAATCATCCCTGACTGAGAACGTGAGGGAATGGGCTGACAAGCTGAACACCACAGAGGGAGCACAATGGAATAATTACAAAATACCAATGTCTTATCATAGTCAAAGCAAGGATTTCTCTGAAATTTTTTTTTTTCTTTTAAGAAAACCAGGTGAAGTCTCAGGACATGGAGCCAACGCAGTATTTGAGGCGAATTCAGTAAAAACAAAAAAGGATGCAATAGGAAGCAGACCTGTTGTGGGACAATGGTTTGTACCCTGTCAATTGTATTTTAATAAAATGCTGACTGGCTAGTAGCGGGACAACCAGGCAGGAAGTAGAGCGGGGCAGCAAGAATGCTGGGAAGAGGTAAGCACAGTCTGCAGTCGTGACCCAGCCACAGAAGAAGGAAGATGTGACAGCCTCGCCAAATAAGGTACCGAGCCACATGGATAACACAGACAAGAATAATGGGCTAATATAAGTTATAAGAGTTAAAAAGAAGTCTGAGCTACTAGGCCAATCAGTTTATAACTAATGCCGACTTCTGTGTGATTTCTTTGGGATTTAACGACTGCAGGAATCAGGCAGGACAGAAACCTCAGTCAACACAGACCTTCCTCTCCATCTGAGGTCACATGTGAAAGACGTCAAATGCATATAGCAGGAAAGAGGCTGCCAACCCTGTCAAGAGTCCATTTATCCCAAGAATTCTTTTCACTCTTCCATTGATGGGACCACAAATTTTCTTTGCTATAACTGAAAACTGGAAATGCAATGGTGACAATTAAACCAGGTTCTGTCCTTACCAATCCTGATCTCAGTTTCTCTGTGGATAAAGGGAATAAAAACTAAGGAGTTAAGGAAGGCCTGGCCTTCTTGCCAGTTTAGGCATCTTATCTTCCCTTAGAAGACACCTCAGAATTGTAGAATGTATAATAATTTTCCAGGGTAGATAAAATGACACTCTTTATAAAAAAGTGTGAAGAACTGACCATACTCAAACCCTAGTTATTCTTCAATATGTGTTAGGTTCTTGCTCTGGGCTCCAAGATGAATGCTAGAAGCTGGGATAAACAAATGGCATACAACAGCTAGAAACCAATGATATGGTCTGCCACAGTCTAGCTCCCACTGTTCTGGGGCATGAGCAAATAGTAGTTGAACCTGGAAGATGAACCCCTAACCCTAGAGACTGTGTGGAGACCCTCAGAGCCCTTTTTTGGATGACAAGTACTTGGGATGATTTGAAGATGTGTCTTGCTAAGTATAAAAACTGTACAAGCATCACCAAAGAAAAATATCATGTGGGCAGGTCAGGCACAATAGATAACAGCCCTGACCATGAATCAAAAGAAAAGGCTTTACCGACATTTGTGAAAACATAGCTGTGAGACCTGCTGTGGAGAAGCTTACTATTCTTCTGAAACTACTGCTATTCATTCTTTACTTGTACAAATATTTACTAAACACTTAGGAAGGATTTAGAAAGTGATCAAAGTTGGCACAGAGCAGAAATCAGAAAGAAAGCTGTGGCCCTCAGGGGTCAAGTAAATGCTAAGACATTGTCCAGAGTGTGCAAGCCAATGCTGCCAGGTCGAAAAGCCAAGGCTGTGTAGAATCATGATTATATGTGGTGTTGACACCAGAGGTCTTTCTCCTGATGGTCTTCATAAAAGAAGCATCCAGAATAAAAGAGACATCTCGAGCCAGACTCAGGATGCTTTCTCCTCGAGGGGAGGATTTTATCCTAGCTGCTGTCCCTCTGGACCACAGTGTCCCTCCCTTAGATGTCCGCACAGTTCACTCTACTGCTAATTCAGCACTCCGATCAGAAGAAACTAGAGCAAGAAGGCCTAACACATTAGCCTCAAACAGAAATCTCTGCTGGTTTTTGTTTGTTTGTTTTGTTTTTCCACCCTATTCCTGACAGCATGTGATCTCAGACATGGCACACATTCTAGCCCATTTTACTCAATGTCCTATCCCTAACACCAAACAGGAATTGGCAGGGTAGAGGCTTAATAAATATTTGCTTAATAAACAAACTCCCGTGTACTTAGTCTCTGTAAAGACTAGAGAAGGCAGGGGAGAGGGGAAGAAAGGGTGAAGGAGGGAGGGAGAAGAGGAAGCAGGGATACAAGGCAGGAAGGAAACCACACAATTACAATGGTTAAGACTTGCAAAATAAATTCACACACAAAAAAAATGCCAACTCTTAAATGGTACTAGAATCAAGAATGCTCAAAAAGAGGTCACAGGAAAAACACTGAAAGGCTTCAGGACTTTCCATGCAAAGTAAAAATAAAATGGCTTAGAGAACAAAGTCGGATTCCTATTTTTGCTTATTTATAATTATTTCTTCTTAAAAGACTTAAAAGAAATTTTTGGAGAAAAAAGCATGTAAAGTCCCAAGATCAAAGAACAAGGGCAGAAAGTAATAAGACTCGAAGAATGAAAGATAATTCAAGAGGACAAAAAAAGAATGATTTCTGAAGTACAGAGGCGAGCAGGAGTCTACATGCTTCCTGAGGGGAGTCCCAAATGGCTTCCTAAGCCAGAGGACTTATAACTCCAGCATCTTCTAGCATGCGGCAGGTGGAGCTGGCTAAAGCAACTGTAAACGGTCTTCTCTATGTGTAAGGGCACTACTTCTTCACTGGATCCCACAGCCACCACGGAGAATGAATTCAACGTGGCCAGATCTGGTGCTTGAATAAATACTGATCATTCAAATACACCGGTGGGAAATTTCATTCCCGTGTCAGCAAGTGATTTTTTTTCTTTTTGGCCTTTTTCTTTGTTTGTTTTCCAGTGTGCGGGTCAAAGCAAATATGTCTGTGGCCATAAAGAGGAAGAAGACAGGATCAGTGACATGACTAACTATATCCGTGAAGCAAAAGGCCAAAGCTGTTCAGGAACACAGTCATCTGTGGTATTGAAGCCAGAGACATTTCTCCCAACAGTCATAAAGAGGATGTTGTGAAACCCACAGGGCAAGCAACCACACATAACCAGCAATATAAATCCCTACCTTGTAATGACCTCCAAGGGGGGTGGGGGCATAATGCTAAATGTAATTTAGTTTAAGTTATGTAAGTAGTGGGCAGGTAGGGAAGGTATCTCCAGCATATCTCATGAACAAAACCGCTGCTCATCTGGATGACTTCAGGTACAGATTCCACAATAGATTTCCCTTGAATGATCATTTTTGACACTTATGAAATCTTGAAACTTTCCTTAAATGTTTCAAATGACATGCTCTTCCTCCCTCTTTGTGATATGGTATTCAAGAGGAATAGGGGAACTGCTTTTTTAAATAAATAAAGTTATTTATTTTACATGCTGAATGCAGTTGCTCTTTCCTCCTTCCCTCCCATTCTCTCCCCTTCACCTCCCCTCTGAACCCCCCATCCACTCCTCCTCTGTTCCTGTTTAGGAAGAGGTAGGCCTTCCATGGATATCAACAAAACATAGCACATCAAGTTGCAGTGGCACTAAGCACTTACCTCCCTTGAAATAAGGCGGGGCAAGGCAGTCCACAGTGTAAGGAGTGCTGTCCCAAAATGGGAACTTCTTTCTTTGAGCTAAGCATAGACTTCAGGGTTTCATGGCAGCATTTATAAAGATTTAGTTGCACTATGATCAAGGTTGGACTTCCATACAGGGACCTGGAGTGCATTATTTGATGGTGTTTCAAGTTCAAGGTCATTTGCTGGAGTAGATAGTCCATCTGGTAAGGGAACTGAATGTGGAAAGCTGAAGAGTTTGGCAGGTCTCCAGTTACATGCCAAGGGAGAATACACGGGCAGAGCTGAACGTTTCCATAAGAACAACGCTGTTCTGTGTCTGTTTCAGGTCATGAACTAAAGCATGGTGGAGTGTAGGACCCACGCAGTGATGTTTCATACAAGCGTGGAAGTAACACACAATGATGGGGAGGCTGGTTTCAAACTGGGCTCTTGTCACAACTAGAACAAGCACAGCTAAATTTCATCTCCTTGACATGCAGTCCGTTCTGCCCCAGTGCTGTTTGGAAAATGAATTGTTCCAGCACAAGTATCAAAGATTAGCAGGAGAATAACCCAGCGAACATGGGTTTGCCCACAAGAACCACGAGGTGACCACAGGACACTGCACCCATCAGGCAGGAGAGAAAACACAGATGCACACTGTAATCACACACCAGTTGCCTCAGTTTACCACACATGGTATACGCACCACACCCAACTTCAGATAAGCTGCCTTGTATGGCTTTGTGACAAATTACCTGAGTCCGCATTCACCAAAAACCTCTAGGTAGTACACAAAACCAAATACCACGTTTATTATGTTTGGTACACTCCTTAAGCGATTAATAATCATAAATTAGGCTCCTATCTTCTCTTATTTGAAAGATTTTAATACGGTACTTCTAGTTTGATTTTACCTGTACACATTGCAAATGTCTATGCATCATTTTGTATAGGAGAGGTGACTTTTTAAAAAGTAGGTGCATGGGACGACAGGGCTATGATGGCTTACCAGTTAGGAACCCATATTACCTTTTTTTTAGGACCCAGGTCTGGTTCCCAGAACCCACACATCAAGAGGATCACAGTTGCCAGTAACTCCAAAACTAGGGGATCCAAACAAACTCTCTGGCCTCCATGACTACTTGCATGCATGTGGTGCATATAAACTCACATAGGTACAAAAATATACACAGGAACAAAAATAGCTTTTTAGAGTGCACTGTGCTAGAACACAACTGGCTGAACTAGTAATATATATAAAGTATTATTTTCAATATGAATTTTGTTAGAATGCAAGTTCAACCAAAAGATACCAGGCACAACAGGCACTAGTTCAAATTTTTATGAATTCATTAAGTCGATTAACTCAGTTTAAGAAAGAACATGTTAAATATGCTTATAAATAAGTCTGCTATGTGTCACAGAAGCACCATCTTCCAGACAGAGTGTTTGGTCACTGAAGGAAACTGAAAGCAAACAAAATACGAAAAATTTGACCTTGATTATCATCCCCACAAGCAAACACTCTCAACTCTCGCTCTGTCCATTTTCTGTGTCCTGGTATGGACACTGTGTCTCCAGTGGTCTTCAATGGTGGCTTAAACTATTTATTCTATTTTCCTTTTCAGCTTTACAACCAAACTGCTCCTTCTAAGTCTAATGTGCTTTCCTGAGAGGAAGGAGAAGTGCTGCCCAGCTAAGCCAGCCCCTCGGTAGTAACTGAGCATATGTTATCTCCCCAGTGGCAGGCTCACGAGAGTGTTCTATGAACTAGGCCTAACCAAGAGGATTTCTTAGTTTCCAAATTTGTTCTAGTGCTAACATTTTTTTTTTACTCTTAAGATTAATTACTATTTTCATTCTAGTTCTAAGATTTGTTAAAAATACAAATTATATAAATAGCGCGTTCAGGAAAGAAAATGGACTTGTATTATCAAGCCTCTGCAAATTACAGCTTTAACAATTGCCTCCTGCCCTTTTGTCTGTCACTGTCGAAAACACTGTACCACCAAAATTAACTACATAAAACAAAGCTGCATCTGAATATTTTTAAGTAGTAAATACACACATTAAAATGTCAGGATGACTAACTACTATTTTCCTTCCTTTTTCCTTCTTTCAGCATAGTTATTTTGAGAGCATCTGTGTGAGTGTGCTTGTTTGCATGTGTGTGTATGTGTGTATGTATGTGTGTGTGTAGACTTAAGGGTTTAGTAAACTGGAAAGATATATAGCTATGGACATATACACACACAGTAACATATATATGTATTTGTATGCATTACATGTAATATGGGAGTGTTTTATTTCAGTCTGACTCTCCTTGTTCTGAATAAGTTAAATTTCCTAAAGATGACACACAGCTCAGCTTTAAAAGCTATTTGGAATTCTCCCTGTATCACTTTTAGATAAGACACTAAGAACTAATTAGAAGTTAAGACAGCAAGATGAAGTCAGAAAGGACTGGAAAGGCTGGAAGTGGGACTCAGTCGGCAGAGTGTTGGCCTAGCATCCACAAGGCCTTCATTTCCAGCATCCACGGTGTGCCAGACTGTAGTTCCAGCATTCAAGAGTCTAGGAATCTCAGAAGTCAGAGATTCAAAAAGACCCTCATTTACATAGTAAATCTGAGGCCTCCTTAGGCTACAAGAGACCATGCTTCCAAATAAAAATAAAGTGTACAACCCATTCATATATTTGCCAGCTCTGGAATTGTACTTGATTTTTCTCCTATTTAAGAGTAGGCTGTTCAGTCAGTCACTGTTGTGGTCTAAGAATGGGGAAGGAAGAACACTGGGAAATTACTGAGTTACTACCTTGTGCCTTCAAGCATTACCTCCATATTTGACGCTAAGCTTTCTCTCAGTGAAGACAATGCCTCATTATCCCAGCAATATTTGGATGGGAGTATGGCCTTCTGTCAAGACTCCTGCCTCTTTCAAAGCACCTCTGTGTATGACAGGATGGATGTAGTGTCCAGCTGAACCTGGTCAGCTCTTACAGACATCCCAGGACTCGCCCTAATGGCCCCAGAAACTTTCCTAAAGTGGCTGTGTTGGAGGAGTTTCTAGGAAAGCCCACCTTCCAGTCAAGGACAGGGATGACAGGACCATCTTCTCAAGGATGGGTAGAGGCAATGTCCAAAGGTGCTCTGAAGCCACCCTGAGTACAGCAAGTGTCTCTCTATGTTTCCATCCCACGCTCGGCTCCATGATTTGCTTTGGTACCAGCATGGGAAAGCACCTCAGTTATTGTCCAGCTGAATTAGACACATCTCTGTCTCTGTAAAGACCTAAGAACTCCTGATACCCCGAGAGTCGAAGCGCAGCTTCCCACAGCCCTTGGCACAGGGCCCCGGTATCCAGAGGACGTAAATGTCTTCATGTGAGACCTTCAGCACCAGGACGTCAGTGCTTTACTTTGGAAAAGCCCTCATATAAATGTTTTCACTTGTTAAACTATCAACTGAAATTCCCGTACACTCTTTACCTATCAATCTTTGTAGCAGCAGCTCTGGATTTGCAGCCTTGGGTTCCCTTTGGAGACACTGGATATCAGTCAATGGGAACCCAAGGGACGTCCCACCCGTGCTTCCATTTAGAGGTCACTATCATTTGCATAAGCCAGTGGGTACGGTCATGTCTTGGGTCCCTCCCTAGTGACCTCCTGGAGCTGGAGAGGAAGTAGGGAGGGAGAACATCCATCCAGTCAGGGCTGAGGATGAAACTAGGCTCTTCTATTAAAAAAGTAACTCAGAATCCATTACTCTGTGGAGTGTCAAAAAGATACAAGAAGATAAAATCCTTGGCTGCACTAGATACCAGAAAGGGGTAAGGGAAAAAAAAAGCCACAAAATGAAAACTGCCTCTCAAACATGGTTATAGTTAAATTTAAAAAAAAAATCACATGATTTTGTCCCTAGCAGTATAATGAAAAGGAGCATTGACATCCAGTGGGGAAGCAGCACTTTATGATCTAAGCAGAAACTACTACAAGGCTCACTTGTAACCGCGTGGCCAATCCCCACTTTGTGTGACCCCAACAGGCAACACTCTCTGAAGTCAGAACCAAAGGGACTTGAGGTCATGTTTAAAGTTTTTATAAGTTCAAAAGAAAGAAAAGAAAAAGAAAGAAAAACTGACTTCACATTGACTGGTGGATGACATTTTTGTCACAACCCACTAGTGGTCACCACTCAGCAAACCAAACCATTCCTAAGCTCATAAAGAGGCTCAAGCAGTATGCCACAATACCCAGAAGCTGCCCCGTAAAGAACTGGAGACTCAGCACTTGAACTCTCTCATTTCCCACACACCAGCTCTTCGCTCACAGGCAACCTCAGAAAGTCCCCTTGCAAACCATTTCAACACTGGGACATCAGACACTAAAAGTGAACAGGAGGTGAAGCCAGCAAGCAGGCAGCCCAGGATATACTGGAGTCCGGTAATGCCCTTCTCACTGAAGAAACCGGTGACTTGTGTAACCCATGCAACCTTCTCTGCCCTTTATCCATGAGCCCTGAAGAAGCAAAATCAGACTTACCCCGAGGAGCCATCCCATAGGCTGACACAGGAGAGAGGCCTGTTGACAAGCTGCCTAATCTTCCCATCCACCTCCTAACCCCTGAGACTGCTTGAGCATCTGGCTTCTGTAAAAGAACTTCTGCAAATGTATAGTGGATGAGTAATCGCTGCGACTTCATAAAACATGCCAAACCCCTCACTAGCAAGCACAGTCTCATTTGCTCACCACATTTTTATGTGCTTTTATTTATTTCCTTGAGTGAAATTGGTGTTTTCTTTTTTCTTTTCTTTTTCTTTTTTCTTTTTTTTGCTGCTGTCAATTCCCTACCCTTGTCCAAGAGGCAGGAGGCTGCCTATTTTATGTGTAACTTTTTCTGGGTCTCTGTTAGCAGGCAGCAATGTTGAGCTAATGTATGAAGACCCGGCCTGGCAGACTAATCAGCTTTGAAGATTTATACATCTACTATTTTTCTCAGTCCTGTGAAATATCCATTCAACCTTATTCTCTGTTCTTGTATTGAAAAAGTTAGTATTGTTTGATTCCAACAATTATTAGAAATACTGAATCTGAGGCTTGAATCGATTTCTCATTGACTTTCTACCTAATCTTTTCATTGAAAACTGAGCAACTGATATACACTGTATCCTTCTAGAACCTTCTATGTACATATCTCCTGCAGGTACACATGCACACACACATACACACACACACACACACACACACACACACACACATCACATACTTCAAAAGCGCTAAAACCTTGGAGACTGGTAAATGCTGAACCTGAGACTATTCTAGATTTCATGAAGCTAGCAGAGACCACATACAGTAGAACATCCTCATTGATTTCAAAGCAATATTTGTAATCAAGCACATTAATATTTCTGCTGGGAAACATGAATATTCAACTAAGTGGGTTAATAAAGACTATAAATAACCTTCTGCCATCTCAGGTTAGGGAATTCTGCCAAATGAGACATCAGAAAAAATTATCGATATCCTTCAACAGTCGGAGAGACTTTTCAGTTTCAGAACTGTGGATAAAAGATTTCTGACCTATAGTTTTGCTCAGTTAATTAACCACATTTTGAATACTTTACCTGCTTTAATCATATACATTCACAAAGGAAAATTTTGACAATATAGCCAGACAGAATTAAAGTCACTATTACACCCACCATACAGAGAGCTGAGGGCTTTATTCGTAAATGTATCAATTACTGCCTGGGAGTACCAGCTTGGCAATAAACACACACACACACACACACACACACACACACATCAGAGAAAACATTGATGGAGGAAGGTCATTTGTCTATGTGTTACTTTCATTGGTTAATAAAAGAAACTGCCTTGGCTTTTGAGAGGACAGCAGCTTAGATAGGCAGAGTAGACAGAACAGAATGCTGGGAGAAAGAAGCAGATTCAGGCAGACGATATAGCTCTCCTCTCCAAGATGGATGCAGGTTAAGATCCTTCCCGGTAAGCCACCAACTCGTGGTGCTACACTCATTAATAGAAATGGGTTAATCAAGATGTGAGAGTTAGTCAATAAGAGGCTGGAACTAATGGGCCAGGCAGTGCTTAAAAGAATACGATTTGTGTGTTGTTATTTCGGGTATAAAGCTAGCCATGCGGGCGGCCAGGCGCTGGGAACACAGCCCGCAGCTCCATCTACAAAACATCACTCTACCCTCTACCGCTCTACTTTTCTAACAAGTTAAAAACAATGGCTTGTTCAAGAAAACATCACCAGGCACAGTGCTACCATAGTTTCATGTTTGCGCCATGTGGAACATATATTATCTTTTAGGCTCCTCAGCACCTTCTAAGATATATCCTAGGGTAAAATAAATAAACAGAAAACACTCTCTTTTCATGAGTTTACAAGGAGACAGAGACAGTTTGTTTTTTTTTTTTTTTTGTCTTGTTTTGTTTTTTTCGAGATAGGGTTTGAGCCTGTCCTGGACTAGCTCTTGCAGACCAGGCTGGCCTTGAACTCACAGAGATCTGCCCACTTCTCTGGGATTAAAGGCATGTGCCACCACTGCCTGGCTAACAGAGATAGTTTTTGCATTAGAAGCCAAAAAAGTCTCCATCCCCTTATTCCTCTGCAGGTAAGATGCGAACAGGCAAGCTCTGCCAGTCAGGTGCGTCAGAACCAGCATGTGGGTGTGTTCACCACAGCGGGAGAAGAGACTGTAGACAGCTTTGGGGTCGGGGCTTAGCTGTGTGACACTGTATGAAGGTGTACACTAGATCATCACTGATGGAAAAGGCAGTTTGAGAACATCAGTACCCCACGGGATCAGGACTACCATGCTGGGGCCAGTGCTCCTCACTGCACAGCCTCGCCATATTCTTGGGTCTCACCAGGTTCCAGACTCCTGAGAATCCTTTAATAAACTCTCTTTGGGCTTCTTAAGACACAGCCAAGAAATCTGATGGCTGTAGGAGTAAAGTTCTTTTAAGGAAGTGAGGCAGAGTGACGCAGCACATAGATCTGAACGTGATCTGAAAGCAAACGACGTCCACCTCTGAAAACTGACTCCCACCCCCGTGTCGCATTGACTGACTCTGGGCCTGAGGACAAGTTTCTTATATTGTCTGCACAGCTCATAGCTATAAAAGAACAGCTTGGGATAAAGAAATGCATTCCTTCATGTATTTATTCAAACATGTCCTGAATTTCTGTGATCAGAAGCTACACCAAATACCAGTTAATGTGACTGGTGGGTTTTGGAAAGAATACTACTAAGTGTCCAGTTAAATCTGAGGTTCAGAAAAAAAAAAAACAAGCAGCTTTTCATTTTAGGCTTGTCCCATCTGATACTTTGTTTAAAGTCCCCTGCTTGGGTTATATTATACTAAAATGCTATTTGTTTTCCATCTACAGTGCAGACTTTACCAGCACAAGAATTTTCCTATGGGGGTGGGGGACTGAGCAACAGAGAGGCCTAAGTGGCTATCACAAACCTTTGCTTGGTGGCATGAGCAGTATCTATACAGGAAGCAAATCGACCAACAGCTCCACACAGTAGAAACAGAGAAAGGGCTCTGAGGACGCTGAAGAGGGTGATAAGATAAAGATAAAGAAACAGTGAACTGGAAGACAGGATGGCAAAGGACAGGTCTGTCCAAGAATTAACCCTAAAGTAAAGACCGGATTAAAGAAAATGAAGCAGCTCATACAATGGAAACCATATTAACCACTCCTACTGCACGGTAGACGCTCAATAAATAGTTGCCCATTCCTTCAAAGGACCAGATCACTTGACCCTGAATGAGAAGATTCTTTGCCTCGCCCCCACTCAGCCCTATCCTACGGATGGAAAAGTATAATAAGCAGGGGAGTAAACTTGTCACCAATGATTTCCTCTTCTGAAAGCCTGGCACTCACCATCTGTCTATGACCTCAGGAAAGACTGAGCCAGGACTGCCCAGCCCAGCTCCACAGGAGTCAAGAAAGGGCGGGGTGACGGGTACTGTACTCACCTGCTAAGCTATTGAAGCAATAATGATCAAGTATCGGCAAGAGCAAGGACCAAGCAGAACCCCGGGTCATTGGTACTGAGGAAATGTGAATTACTACACTTGAGCGGAGGATCTGGCTAGGCCCTGGAACTCTAGGCATACACACATACACTACTCCTGTGTGGCCCCTCCACCCTGACTCTGGCTGAATCTCCTATGTATCCGCCCTTCTCTGCTGCCTTTGGGGGGTCAATAACATTCTCAGTCCCCAGATTAACTCTTCCTTTTTCTTTTTTCTTTTCTTTTTTTCCTTTTTAATTTTTGAGACAAGGTTTCTCTGTGTAGCTTTGGAGCCTGTCCTAGAACTAGCTCTTGTAGACCAGACTGGCCTCAAGCTCTGCCTCCCGAGTGCTGGGATTAAAGGCGTGAGCCACCACCACCCAGCTAGATTAACTTTTCACCATGTCTTTCTGCCTTCCCTCTGTGGACAAACAAATATTTGCTGAAGGAGTAATTGCCAGGTTCCTGCGGAGCGGCCTTTACTAACTTGGTACAGGGGAAAAGAGGGAGGGCAAGTAGCTCAGAGATCTCAAAATGTGTAAGATAGCTCCCTGAAACCCCTCAGGAAAACAAAATCATAGCCAGAAACCCAGGTTATTGTGGAATACACGTTCATAGCAGTAGCATAAACAAGTGGAGATAAATCTTGAGGATCCAGGTAAGTTACTTAATGAAAGACTCATACAGAACATTACAAAAAAAGAAAAGAAGAGAAAAAAAAGAAAAGAAAAAAAGTTGGCCCTCACAACCGACATCACAGCACACAACCACAGCTGGGTTCTACATCTGATAGCCCTTCCTTTGCGTGACTAGGAGAGAAAAACCAGTCACCCCCAGCACAGGAAAGGAAGGGAAAGAAAGAAGAGGAAAGGAAAGCCAAGTCAACGCTTGGCTGTGTTTGAAATTTTCTGCTGGTGTCCTCTTTCTGCTGACTCCCTGGGAACCAGCATATCATTAGTGAAGGTAATAATGGGGTACGGAATAGTTGACAGCTGCCACTTACTCTCAGCTACCTTGTGCCAGGTATCATGGCAAACTGCCAGGCACCATGCTGACCTGTACCTTAAGTGATCTCCACAGGCAGCAGCGCAGCCAATATTTACAGCAAGCACTGTGCCGGCCACTTCATATGCATTACCTTGCTGCACCCTTGAGCCATTCTGCAGAGCTCAATGGCAGTTCTCCACTGGATGGCAGAGGGAAGTGAAGGGGAGCGCCAAGGCGGCCAACTCGCCTAGTGTCTTACAGCCAATTCCTTCTAAGTTCTGGGATAAGGTCAGACCAAATGGAGGGGAAAATATAAGAGAGGACACCACATGGGACTGTGTGAAGCCTGGAAAGATGAAAGGAAAGAGATACATCAACAGTTATGGCAATGTAAGACCTGAAAGTTGGGGACAATGGAATGGAACTCCTTTAGAGCAGTGGTTCTCAACCTTCCTAAGGCTGCAACCTTTCATATAGTTCCTCATGCTGTGGTGATCTCCAGCCATGAAATTACTTTTGTTGCTACTTCATAACTGCAATCTTGCTATGGTTATGAACCATAATTTTTGGAGACAGAGGTTTGTCAACAGGGTCATGACCCACAGGTTGAAAATCACTCCTTTAGAGCACTCTACAGAATTTCAATTAAAGAAGCCACATTTAGTTAAGTTCTCGGTTACATACTGCAGCAGGAAGAACCTTGCCTTCACTTGCTCACTCGATGGGCAAATATTAAGCATCTGTTGTAGGACACACACCTCTTGCGTTGCTCGGTGTGCTGAAATGAATAAAGAGGTCAAGCTCTCCACATCTATGAAGCAACAAGACGAGAAGGAGAACATGAGTATACCCAATAAATATGCTACACGAAATGTTAAGGGTGGCAAGTACTGAGGTAACAAGGGCAAGAAGCATCACAGGTCTAACAGGCAAGCAAGGGATGAAACGACAGAAGTATGGGCCCAGACAGTAACCATCGAGAAAAAGCTTGAGGGCAGAAAGGAAATAAGGTCGGGGTATGGTTAGAGGTCAGACCTTTTAGGCAGACTGTCTGGATGGGACACAATACTTCGGGAGCAGTAAGGAGGCCAGTCCTGCTGGAGCAGGGCTGCAGGAGTAGGGGGAAGAAGAGGGCTCTCTAAGCCACTGTACATCCAGGATTCTTCGGCTTCGTTAGACCCAAACCACTCGAGAATCTGGTGGAGACAAAGGATCTTCACTTCAGAAAACTACATTCCCCAATACCACTGTGCGGAGTTAGAGACTAACACCTCCTGAACACTCCACCATAATCAGAGCTGGAACTAGATCCTGCAGAAGATAGCAATTCCATTGAATTAAAAAAAAAAAACCTTTACTTTATCTATCTTTTGTGTAGTGTCCCCCAAAGTAGACAGTAAAATGGCTCAAGGAATGATGGGGCTTCCCCGGTGTCTAAGGAACCTCTTGTTCCGATGTTCCAATCAAAGTCAAGAGTTCACTGTTGAACATTGGTTCTTTGAGAGCTGACCCCACATTTAAGAGGTGAGACATACATATGATACATATGTCATCTGCACAGTGTTCAGGTACAGGAGTCTTAAAACTCGCAGTAAGAAGAATGTGTGCATTAGTAAACAAAATGGATGCGGTCAACCCATGGAAGGAATCTACTCTCTTGCAATTTTGTATGAGTGTGTTCAGAGATATAGATATAGATATAAGATATAGAGAGCTATATAGATATGGATATTTACGTACTTGCATTTATTTCATTTTAGCTAAAAGAAAGCATAAAGTGTTACTGCCATGCCTGCCTATACTACCTGTTTCTATAAGGCAGTGTTCCCAGCGTGATGATCATAAAATCAAAATATAAGCTAACTCTAAAAACCACTGAAGATGTTCTGCGACCTCTAGAGTCACAGAAAAAGCCAAATTTTAATTCTTTATATTAAAAACATACAACCAGATCCACTTACTAATATATGAATTAAGTCTTTAATAATAACAAAATTATATTTATACCAAAATAATTTTGAATAAACTTCTTTATAATTTATTATCAGTAAATGTTTGCTTTTTAAATGTATTTTATATGCCTGTCTCAAATAAAAGTTTTTCATGCAAAAAGAAACTGTAGATAGAGAAAGCTTGAGAAGCTCTTGTCTAGTACTTGAATAATCTAAATACCACTCTAAACATAATAATTGTGCTAAAGATAAAGGGACAGGGATTTTGAAACCCTACTGGGACGTGAGCTACAGTCTTCTGTACTTACAATACTTGTGGAGGTGGCTTTAAAACTTATACCACATTCCCATTACATTAATATCAACTCCCATCCCCAACACCACACACACACACACACACACACACACACACACACACACACACACACACACACACGTTTCCCAATTTGTCTCTAGCAAATGTTTTCCAGTTTGCAATCTCAGATGGGTACTTTCACCCATTATAATAAAAGTGAATTCTCAGACACGAGATGAAAATCAGAAAAGATCAATGAAACGTGCAGGCCTGAATTCCTAGCACTACACTGAACAGAGACTAGAACGGTTCTTTCTGCTTGCTGTACATGCTGTTGACCACATTTTTTTGTAGATCTGGTTCATAAACTAGTCCAGTTTGCAGATATTACTTTGAGGAGACACTCTTAGAACACACACACATACACACACACACACACCACTTGCGTCCATTCTTCAATTCGCTGCCAACATTTTGTTCTTCAGCAAATAATGAAACAATTAACGCTCTCATGCCTAATTCCCGCCCTACACTTATATGAACCACCAAGGAATAAAATTAGCAATCCATGAAGCTTAACATTTGATTAGGCTTCAGACCAAAATCAGCCAGGTTTTAAACACAGAAGTCAACTCAGATTATGGTTCATTTCATAACAGGGTTTATGTTGAGGAGAATAATTATCACTAGATCCATCTTATATACAGTAATTTTTAAATTCATCTATTTAGGATATAGTTTCTTTATGCCTATCATCTGCATTTCTGCGTTTGAAGCACTACAGGGGCATGCTTCTTGTGAAAACTAGTAGGGTAAAGTTTTGAAAAGCTGCTGAGCATGTGTACACTTTGGCTTCCCTTCATCAGTTCCAGGTTAGTTAGCATCATCTCCTTGACGCTACCTCCTGCAACTGACGCACACTTTAATTAGACAGAACCTATAGGCCAGAGTGTCATATTGCTCTTCTGGGATGAAAGCAGGTTGTCCTTTTTATCATTAAAATAGCTGCAGATTAATGAAGGATGCTAGCTAATCTTCTTAAATTATTCATCTTAAAATACAACCTTTGAAACTATACACACATAATCCTGCAATCTCTCGTCAAAGCTCCTTAAGCCAAGGAGAGTTAATGATTTTCCCAAAGCCCAAGCAATGTGCATTCCAGAGCGGAGCAAGCTGCACATAGCATCAGCCCCATTAGCCTGGTGCTGCAGCCTCGAGTCGTAGCTTGAGGCCAGCTGCGCAGAAAGGCAAAGATGGTCTTAATTAGAATGCTCACATGCATTTCCCAGCAGCAGAAACCAAGACCACCACCTTGAAGCTTCCTAGTGCTTCCATCCTGTGGATTCCTTGTGTGTTGCATGCTGCCCATCAAATGCCCAGGCATGCTTTAATAGCAAACAAGAGGTTTTCAGGGGCCTGGCCCCTAGCTTACAAATATGGTTTTCTGAGTATTTTTTATATTGTCCAATTACTGGTTTGGCATTGAAACTGATGTAAAGATCAAGAAAGAGAGGGGGCGGAGGGAAGGAAGAGGAGGGGAGGGAAGAGGGAAGGAGAAGAGAGGAGAAAAGGAGAGGTTGCTAGTAAGCATATACAAGAAGAAAGGATGTACCTAGGACAGGGGTGTCTGACTTTTTGACACAGCAATATGATGCTACCATATACAGAAGTAGTGAGCAGCATTTGTTCCTGGGAAAGATGTTGTCCATGGGCTGAAATCTGGTCACCTGTGAGCTAGGGACAAGTAAGCAATGAACAGATCTGAGAGTCCATTTATCAGACCAGTTAATCAGATGTTTGCAAAATATTTTCCACACTGTCCACTTATGAACTATGTTTTTCTCTACATGCATTAGACTTCAGCAAGATATTTTATGTCAAAAATGATGTATCTATTCAAACCATTTCCAACCTAACCTTTTCATATGTCTAGACTAAATATTTACTTTTAATCCGTTTATTAAACAAACGGTTTCGTTAAGACCCTGTGTTTTCCTCATGTTACCCCTCCTCTTACATACCCCTGCTTTTTTTTCCACAAAGAGTAGCCCCAGTGTTCTCATGTCATATATCTTTTAATTATAGATTTTACATATAAATAAAAACATTAAAAATGTGTCTTTCTATGCCCTGTCCCTGAATATTTTTGTATATGTGTATGTGGTGGATATGCGTTCACGTAAACATGTTCACATATGTGTGGCAGTCACAGGTCCATATGACATGCCTTTCTCAACCACACATCCACCTCCTATGTTACGGCAGGGTCTCTAATTTGTGCACAGAGCTCACCAGTCAGGTAATTAAGCTAGCCAGCTCGTTCTGGGGATCTCCTGACCCTGCCTGAGGAGAGCCAGGATTACAGGGGGCCACTACCCAGCCTAACACTTGTGTGCATGCCGGGTATCTGAACTCCTGTCCTCATATTTTACTCATTAAGTCAGCCCCCCAGTACCAGGGTATTCTTTAGTAAAGTACACAGTGCATTGTTTCAGGATTTATAAATACTAACTATAGGGGGATGAGATGAACTGAAGGGAACTTTCTCAGCGGAGTACATACACATCGAAAGGGAGGCACCCAGTTTCACCTGTGGTCATCTTTCAGTCTCAGACACGCAGGATCAAACCAGACCCCTCTCAAAGCAGCCCATTCTAGTGCTGCCTCCTTTTTGCTGGGTATGGCGCTGCTGCAAGACTCACACAGAAAGAGGAACAGAAGGAGGCCTGCTGCAGCCCTATCTCAGGATGCCAGGGGAGAAGCAGCCCACACTTGACGGTCCATTTAATCACTCAGGATTATCAGGGCAGATAAACAGCTCTACGGACAGTCCCCTCAAAACCAACTGGGCCTCTCAGCAGCCTGGTGCACAGCTCCTGAAAGCCATCAACACAGGCAAGACAGTCAGTCGGTGATGTTTTACCCCCAGAGTGAGCAGAAGCACCATTCTCTCCCTGCACTGCCAGAGGCTTTCCTAAGCTTAAGTTAACATAGGCTAGCACATACATGCACCCTCACACGCAGACTCCTTTGCATGAATCCACTAGAACCTCCCCTACTTGTTCTTATGCTACAGTTTGCGTCTCAAATGACTTCTAAAATCCACATCTTCAAAGGCTTTAGAGTGGTGCTGTCTTCTTATGGTTTCTATTGCTGTGCTGAAACACCATGACCAAAGAGCAAGTTGGGGAGGGAAGAGTTTGCTTGACTTACACTTCAGCATTGTTGTTCATCAAATGAAGGAAGTTGGGACAGGCACTCAAATCAGGGCAAAATCCTGGAGGCAGGAGTTGATGCAGAGGCCATGGAGGGTGCTGCTTAGTGGCTTGCTTCTCCTGACTTGCTTCCCCTGCTCTCTTATAGAACCCAGAACCACCCTTTTCCACTGATCACTAATTGAGAAAAATGCCTTACAGCTGGATCTCATGGAGGCATTTCCTCAACTGAGGCTCCTTCCTCTCTGAGGACTGTAGCTTGTGTCAAGTTGACACACAAAACCAGTCAGTACAAGTGCCAATAGGAAGTGGTGGAAATTGTGAGAGGTGAGGTCTCCTCTACAACTTAGAAAGTTGTAGGTCATCAGGCAAATTCTCTTCAAGGGTGTTTAGGAATGATGTGGGATGTCCTTCTATAGATGTTGCTTTTATTGGTTGGTAAATAAAGCTGTTTTGGTCAATGGCTTAGCAGAATAAAGTCAGCCAGGAAATCTGAACAGATATGTATATATAGAGAGAGTAGGCAGAGTCAAAGAGACACCATGTAGCTGCAGAAGGAGAAGGACATGCTGGAACCTTACCACTAAGCCACAACCTCATGGTGATATACAGATTAGTAGAAATGGGTTAAATTAAGATGTAAGAGCTAGGTAGGAATACATCTAAGCTATTGGTCAAAAAGAGTTTTTTGGTTTTTTTTGTTTGTTTGTTTGTTTGTTTTTTTGGTTTTCAATATAGTTTCTGTGTGATTATTCGGGTCTGGACAGCCGGAAACCAATGCACAGTCTCCACTTACACTGGGACTCCAGTTTCCTGTTTCTCTCTTTTCTTCCTGGCCATGAAGGTGAGCATTCTGGTCCACCATGCAGTCTCACTGTGGTGTCCCAGTAGAAGCCCAAAGCAAGTGACCAATCACTTACAGATTTAAACCTCCGAAATTCAAAGCCAAAATAAACCTTTTTTTCTACCTATCACTTATTTGCCATATGTTACAGCAATGAAAGGCTGACTGACACACAATATAGGAACAGAAGCTACATCTACCAATGGGCCACGGTGTGACAGTCCAGGTCAGAGGGAGGAAGCACAAAGCAGTTTGAAATGGAAGGCTAACAGAAGATATTATTGGCTACAGGAAGAGATCAGTTGGGACAAGACAAAGGGCGTCTTAAAGAAAACAGGAAAGGAAGATAGAAGCGGCAGCCATTACCTGCTTCTGAGCAAGGATTCATGCTAATGCCTTTCCCTCCTCACCTGAGGTTCATTACAATGACAACTCATCTGTAGGCCTTACTAGAAACCATCCTCTAGGCTGCCAGGAAAAACTGGGCATGGGAACTTGTCCCAACAAAGTTACCTGCTCCATAACAGCCCAAGGAGTGACGTCAGGGGGAGCTGCTAACAGCCTTGGTGGTATGCATAGCAGGAACGGGAGGACTCTGAATGATGAGAAGCCGCCCATACTATGAGAGCTGGGAGACAAACTGCAGAAACAAGCACTGGTGATCTTTCCAGTGCTACCAGAGCCAAGCGATGGAGAAGCCAGGAGGACTGCCGAAGACAAGAGAGCATGCTGGAAAAGCCAGGAGTGCTGCCGAAGACAAGAGAGCATGCTGGAGCAGCCAGAGGTGCTGCCGAAGACAAGAGAGCATGCTGGAGCAGCCAAAAGCACCGCCGAAGACAAGAGAGCATGCTGGAGCAGCCAGGAGTGCTGCTGAAGACAAGAGAGCATGCTGGAGCAGCCAGGAGTGCTGCTGAAGACAAGAGAGCATGCTGGAGCAGCCAGGAGTGCTGCTGAAGACAAGAGAGCATGCTGGAGCACCAGGAGTGCTGCTGAAGACAAGAGAGCATGCTGGAGCACCAGGAGTGCTGCCGAAGACAAGAGAGCATGCTGGAGCAGCCAGAGGTGCTGCCGAAGACAAGAGAGCATGCACCCAGATGTAAGACGGAAACCCCTTCCCTCCTGCAATGTCTCTCCAGCATACTACCTGACTGAACACTGGCCACCAACAGGGTTCAGGTCCATCTGACAGAGCTGAACATTGTACTATCTAAGGGGCCCACACCTATTTTCATAGCTCAGAGTGTCAAGGATAAATTTGAGTCTTCTAAGGTTTCTTTTTTCATTTACTGTGTATATATTATACTCATTTGTACATGTGGTATGTGTGTGGTATATGTTCACATATGTAACCCATCTAGAAAGCATGGTCAAAGTCAGGTATTTCCTCACTCACTCTCCACCTTGGTTTGCTTTTTGGAACGGGGTCTCTCACTGAAACTGGAGCTCACAGACTGGCTAGACTGGCTGCTCAGAGCATACATCTAGTTCTTTCTCCTCTGCTCTTGGGTTATAGGAAAACACCACCATCTACGGACATTTACATGGATGTTCCAGAATCAAACCCAGATCTTCAGGATTGGGTAGCAGGCGTCTTACCAACAAAGCCATCTTCCTAAACCCCTCAACTTGGATCTTACAGGTAAAAAAACAAACAAACAAACTAAAAGAAAAACCTATGACAATGACATACCTACATCAAGCAACCACATGAAGTCCTGAGAGTCCACACTACTGACATATGCTCATGTCACAGATAGTAACATGTTCTTTTGAGAGCTGCCCTTATCGCTGGTGATGAAACTGACTCGGTGGGAGAAGAACTGTCAAGAAGTAAACAGAGCGGAATAATGCAGCTGCTTCTGAGTCATGTGTGACACGTCTGTATGCTGGGATCCATCCCAAAAGGTCCTCATCCTCCTGCTAGACTCTGAGTTCATCCCAATCACCACTGATGGCGATGCTCTTCAGGCTGGCACAGCCACCGGCACGGCCAATCTTCTGACAAATGCTGACAGACTTTGGATATCAAATCTCTAACCGAGTCATAAATACTGTGCTCATATTTGACCTTTATTAGCCATTTCCATGACTGCTGTAACTGTTGAAAGAGGACAATCTCGGGCCTGCGTGTGTTCGGGATGTGTCAGCCGTGGCCTTCTGTCCATGCTCTGGTCATTCCACTAGTCAAAACACAGGCTCGAGGGCAAATTCTGAACACAAAACAAATGAGTCTGTGACTGCTTCTGCAAGCAGTCCCCGTGATCCCTTACTGTTACAAAGGTTCTAACAGCAGGAAGGATCCAAAGTAGAGGTAAGAGTCAAACACTTGTAACCAGTCCATTGAGTGCAAGCAAAAAAAAAAAAAAAAGTCTCACTTTCTAGAGAACACATCTGGAAAGACCCTGATGCCAAGGGGAATTTTAAAAACCCAAACTCATGTTTCCAGAATAAAGAAACAATCATGAACTATTGTAACAAGCTATTTATAGGCTCTTAAGAGTCACACATGGGAGTCTCCCCACCCCCAAACAAAGCTAAAGTATTTGGCAAAAGGGGGCTTTGGAACTGTCAGATATAGATGGGGTCAAGGGTAGAAGGCCTAGGGACTTGCACCTTCTCTGGAAGAAGACATAGATCCAGCTGCATCCAGGAAAGGCAATGTGAGAACACAATCAGAAGGTAGGTAACAGCAAAAAGACATTCTCATGCGGAACGAGGTCTGCCTGCACCCTGACCTTGAACTTCTAGACCTCAGAGTCAGGGGAAATAAATAGCTGTCACGCAGGCCACCTGGCCTGAAGTACTTGTTAAGGTAGCCTGGGCTCATTATTACAAACACAAGGCTGGAAGCACAGCTCCATGCTGAACATGGTAGGAAAGTTTAAGTCACAGAAAAAGTCACAGCAAAGCTAACAGGGAAAAAAGATGTTAATGGGGGTGGTGTATTGCAGAGATGCCCACTGGTAGTACCAAGGGGAGGATGTGCTGTCCCTGGGACAGGAAGCTGAGAATGCTAGGATGGGGGCGATAACCTTTACCTGGGACAGGAGGACACTTTGGGGAAGAAAGAAAACAGAAAATGAGGAAGCAACCAAGAAAAGCAAGCAAGTGGTGTGCTGTAGGGGTGCAAATGGACGAATTCAAAATCGGGAGAAACCCTTAGTCACCATCACACAGCACAGAGCAAAGAAGGAAGCAGAGGCCGAGCCACACAGACCTCCCCGGGAGAGTGACCCCCTGCCTCACACTCTGGTTTGTGCTCCTGTGGCTATGTTTGGTGACAGGTCTCATCTCTTTCCTCCATAGGAGTGAAAGGTCTGTGAAGGCAGAGGCTTTGCCCTTTAACTTTACTTCACTGCTACCTATGAGAGAATGGAGGATAGAAAGAAAGCCGCTGGGAAATTAGGAAGGGAATTGTGGGTTTGCTGGTGAATCTAACAGCAAGCACATCCTACAGAAGACAGCAGTCAACTTTTTGGGTGCAGGGGTAGAAATCCATTGGCCAGACATGTAGTTTATAACATGGTGGGCCACGATTGGTCTTTCTTTCTTTACTGACTGTTCTTGTTTCTTGATTCTTCAATTTCAGAAGACAAGGAAAAAATGTTAACTATAAAAGCCATTCTTACTGCAGGGCCATTCATGAATAGACAGAACAGATACAGGTTATACTTCAATAGATGAACTATTATATATACGCTCACAGTATAACAGCAAAATATTTGGGGGGATATATGTACCATATATAAATATTTGATATATGTATTCTATATTAAATATCTATAATTGATGTGGGATTCCCCTCTGTATGTTGTAAATACCATTGGTTAATAAAGAAACTGTCATGGGCCTGCACAGGGAATAGAGGTAGGCAGGGAAAACTAAACTGAATGCTGAGAGAAGGAAGGCAGAGTTAGAGAGAAGCCATGTAGCCCCGCCCGAGACAGATGCAGGAACTTTAAGTCACAGCCTCATGGCGATACACAGATTAATGGAGATGGGTTAAATTAAAATGTAAGAGTTAGCCAATAAGAAGCTAGAGCTAATGGGCCAAGCAGTGATTGAATTAATATAGTTTCTGTGTGATTATTTCTGGGCTGAGCAGCCAGGACCAACAAGTGGCCTCCTCACAACATATGATATAATAGATCTGAGATGTACAGATATATAGAGATGTTATATATAGCATGGTATGGCATATATTTATATATACATATGTATATGTTTATATGTATATACAAACAATTGTATATGTGTACGTCTGTAAAATCAGGTTTATATACATGTACATATATATATATATAATCAAGTTTATATCTCTAGGTACATATATAATCAAGCATATATATTATATACACATACATACACACATAAGTATATAAATAAATCAAGAAAATACAACATACCTTTTTCCTCATGGACTTTTCCCCTATTCTAAATGGAGAATTCAGGATTCTTATATCAACTTATATGGTTATAACCCCCCACCCCAATCTAAGCCAAATTTCATCCTTCTGGAGGAAACAATGTAATTCAAGGGACTGGAACAATGTAACACAAAGTGAGCAAGCCGCAGGGCCGCCATAGGGAAGTGGCCGGGAATGGAGGCTTAGGGTTCTGTTCTCTCATTGTCTCCCATACATTTTACCAATTAGATTTTACATTTCAGCAACCTCATTAGTTTTTCGGGCTTTATGATTCAAGCTTGAGGGGGAGGGGGTTAGTGACCCACAAAACAAAGGCTTCAATGTCTCCAGAGCTGAGAAAATCCCAGCTTTGTCAGGGCAGATGCTATTTATAGCCCATTTAGTGAGCGTGCTCTGGAATGCACTTCTACACGGGGCCTCCATACCAGCTCTGAATTCTGGGCCTCAGTGATGAGAAAGAAGTAGAATAGCGGGGAATCTGAGCATGGGGGTGTTCTAAATATATCACAATGTCCAGTGTCATGTGATAAACAGAGCTGATAACACAGTGAGTTTTGAATTCAAATTACTAGAAAATAAGGTGTTGGAAGATATGCGACAACTAATAGGAAAGGAAAAGTCTATGGTAAACCCCATTTCATTTTATTACAGAACACACAATGCGTACACACGCACACACAGCATACATACAGAAGAATAGATTCAAGAACTTTTACTGAATGTGTATGCCCAGGACCTAAGCACATCTACTTCTCACGCAGAAAAGCAGGGTCCTACAGGAGTGAATCTTGCCATGATGATCTCCAAAGCAGAAGGTGTTGAAGAGCCCAGCAACCTAGCAGGACTTCTACATTGATGGATTACAACAGGCTCTGCAAGGCCTGCACATTACCTCCGCTCCATTCATGGATCCCAACCAAATCAATTTTCTCTTGTGCCAATTCTATCACATCCCCAAGGTTCACAAAGAAGTTTTACCAGGACATCAGAACCCAGAAGGGACTGAACGTTTTCGTCCTGGCAGAAACTTAAAATAGGACTTAAAAATAAAACAATGAGAATGAATTTTTAGTTCTGCAAAGCTCATGGTTTCTAGAAATTGCTTTTTTAACTGAAAAAAAAAAGCTGCATTCTTGCTTTCATTATTGCATACACGCTACGGGTTTCTGAGAGACTAGCTCGGAAATCCAAGGGATTTAATTCCATACTTGATGATAGATTCCAAAATCAACACTAAAAATCAAAGTATAATTTGGAACAGTGTCTGAGCATTTTCCTAGTAGAGATGCCCCCACAGGATCTCTGTTCAGCAGAAACAGAAGCAGAACAAACAGGCGCGTCTACACCTTCCAGCAGGTGTATTAAAGGGGGGAAAAAAAACATCGTTTTAGTTTAGCATTTATTCCCATTTGGCCTTCAACTCAGTAAAATACAGTTGCCTTTCCTAAATACTGCAGTGATGATATACATAAAAGCATATTTCTTTCTTCTCAAAAGTAACCTTGCTGAAATTTTAACCTTTCCGTCAGAATTCAGAAGGGATAGACATTTAAACAAGTTAGTCTTTGAGTCTCTCCAGAAGCACATAAACGTGCAATCATAGCTTCTGTTTGTGTGTCTTGTTATGTGTGCTTATGTGTTTGTGGAGATATGCACCCACGTGCGAGGAGACTTGGAGGCCAGAGGGCAGCATCAGGGCAAATTCATCCTCTTTCAGGGTCCACCTGATTTTTTGAGACAAGGTCCCTCACTGAACCTGAAGCCCACTAACTTAGCTAGGATGGCTGGCCAATAAGTCCCAGGGATCTTCCTGTATGCACCTGGCCAGTAAGAAGATTACAGCCACCTAAGGGCTTTTACATTGGGTTCTGGGTATGCGAACTCAGGTCCACTCAGCAAGCACTTAACCATCTCCCTAGTCCACTGCTACCATGTTTAGTAAATTAAATAACTATTGATATGGAATATAGTGCTGCTTTCCCTAAGAGCAAGTACTTTCTTCTATTTATTTACATATTTATTTACAGCTGAAGAGGAAGTCCAGGGTTTCATACATTAGACAAGCACTCTACCACTGAGGTACTCCTATATCCCCTTTCATAATTTAAAAATAGACCTTTGACCTCAAATCCAATTATAAAGTAGTTATTAATATAGCCACACAAGTTTTACTTAAATCTAGCGTGTTCTAAATGGAACACCAAAATCTGTAGCTCAGAAGCCCTGACCACAGTTCACCCCTATGCTCAACAGACAAATAGGGACTCCATACCTACTTTGTGCTTTAGGGAAGTGATGCCAAGATAAGCATGGCCCCCTCCCTAACAGAAGAGTAAAAACAATCTGGAAAACTTCATAGAGGTCCCCTGTAGTCTTTAGCTAGATACCAATATGCACAGAGAGGTGGGCTCTCTGGGACTTGGCCAAGAATACCTACTAGTTTGGTCGATATCCTTGGGAAGTCTGCTCTTTTCTGAAAGGAAAGAGAGGAGGAGTGAATGGGGGAGAGGACTGGCAGGGAAGGGGAAACTGTGGTCTGGATGTAAGAGAGAAGAAGAAATAATTAAAAAAAAAAGAACAACTACTAGAAAAAGAACAAACAATCAGATAAAGAAGTTCTCCCAGAACTCACAGTGGGGTGGAAGATGCTCAGACTGAGATCTGTTGCAGAGGAAAAACCTCTTGAAACCTAGTATATTCAGTAAGACCCCAGAAAAGGAGAAACCTAGGGCAGAGGAGATGGCTCAGTCAGTAAAGTGCTTGCCTTGTAAGCCTAAGGACCCGAGTTCTGTCCCTCGACGCCTGTGTGGTGACACACACTTGTAATCCCATTGCCGGGAAGACACACGCAGATGCCTGCGGCTCACAGCCCAGACAGCCTGCCTTTTTGACAAGCTCCAGGCAGCGAGAGATCTTGTCTCAAACACACAGCTGAATGGGAGCCTAAGGACAACACCAGATTGTCCCCTGACTTCTACATGTGTCTGCACACATCTACCTGCATGCACGCATACACACGCTAAACAGAGGCAGACAGATGGACAGACGGACGGACGGACGGACAGATAGACAGAAGAGGGACTGGGACAATATGTAGACTACTCTAGATCTAATCTCAAAGTTTAAAAATAAACCCGAAAACAATCAAGCTGATAAAGAAGCAAATGAACCAATTACTAGGAGGAAATCCACTCTCTTTAAAAGGAGAGAAAAATCCAGAATCCAGCAGGTTCAGCATTCACGATGACGAGCTTCCCATGGCCGATTACTAGATGTGTGGGTGGGAAGGAAAACAATTAGTTTAGCAGGACAGAGTTGCTCAAACCCTAGAGTGCCAAAAGAGGCTTGTGTTCAAAAGTGGCTCTGGGAGTAACCTCTAACCTCAAAAATCTTCATGGAATTGCTGCTTGCTCATGTTTCTATACGTCTGAGGTTTTGGTTCATGTTATTTATAGTGAATATCTTTTTTTTTATAGCTGTGGGGCCTTGGACCATTCTCTATGAGTTTACCAGAACCAGTTATCCTAACAGCATGGTTAAGGGCAAATGTTTCTTTTGATTAGGAAGGAGGTTCTGGAATTTGATCTGACCCAGCTCACAGAGATGTTATATGAACCATAAGTCCTGGGTACCCAGCTAGAGAGCTTCACTTGCTAGCCACACGTGACATGCCTTACCGCACACTGGTATTGAGGGAACTGAGGGAATCCCATGTGACTCCATGGGGACAGTGCACCTTGAAGTTTGCTTCCTGTGTCACATGAAGTGTTAGAATAATATCAGGTGCATCGCTTTGAAACACAACAATAGCATCATTTAGATTATACAAAATGGAAATAAAAGCAATAGTTTAAAAACATGGAATGAGGGCTGGTGAGAGGGCACAGAGAGTAAAGATGCCTGCCACCAAGCCAGATGACCTGAGTTCAATCCCCTGAAGGCACATGGTGGAAGAACTGACTCCCAAAGGTTATCTTCCAACCTCCATGAGTGTACACAAGTGTGCAACACACACAATTAAATTTAACAAAATATTCTTAAAATATGCCATTAGAAAAGACTTATTAAAGGTATCAAGCAACCAGTTAGTCACATTATATAATATACATCAAGGCTAATATCATGAGGCACTGTCAACTCACTGCATCTGGGAAAGCAACCCATGTCCATGGAAGGAAAGCAAGAAGCAGGCCAGATATGCAGCAGACTGGCCAACGGCATGGCACCCTTTCTAGTATCCACGAGCTGAACTTACTGCTACTTCCTTCATGGACAAGGGTCAGATGAAACAAAGAAGACTGCCTATGTGCATCTAATACCTTCTAGAGAAACTGGTGAGATAGATAGATGATAGATAGATAGATAGATAGATAGATAGATAGATAGATAGATAGATAGATCGATCTCTAAAACTCACTGGTCTCCTTGACTTGATTATATGAACTCTAGCTACCTGTCAATGAATTTTTTCCCAAAAGGTTGCTAGAGTTTCCAAAAATATTTTCCAAATAATTCCTGAAAGAAATAAAGTCTACTCCTTCTAAAGGAAGCTCAACTATCTGGGATCTGAGGAGCCCCAGAAAGCTACTAAGGACCCAGGAGAATTCTAGTGCAGGGCCAGATGACCTTACTTTTTCCCTAATGCAATCTAGACTACAAAGAATGTTGTCCTGGATCTTTCCACAAAGAGTACCCATCACCCACCCCCACCCCCCTGCAAGACCTGAATCTGTATGTGGTAGTGAGAATGGAGTTATTTCAAGTCCCAATGTACTCAGACGCAGCAGCACTTCAGGGAAGGAGAATTATATTCTACTTGGTGCAAATGCATAAAGGAAGTAAAGGACTGGACAGAGCCCAAGCGCACTGCGTGAATGGGTAGCTCTCTGTTATTTTACTTCACCTTTCCTGAGCTATCTTGCTGTGCTAATGGGGGCCTCAGTAACATCTCTGAATAAGAAAGCTGTGACTAACTCTGGATTCACCTCTGCAGCTACTAAGCATGTTCAATCAGGAAAAACATTTGACACTTATTTGTCCCATTATCCTCAATTCACTGCGTGGGAGACAATGATTTTACATGTGCCAGCAGAGGACAAGAAAACCAACCAACCAAGTTATTTACATGCACAGCCCAATTCTTGATCTTCATGGAATACAGCCAAGGAATGCCAATGGCTTGGTCACTAACCCACAGTACACAGATATCTAGTCCTTCTAGTATCACAAGTCTTCATGCTAAAAAAGAAAAATTTAGAGGGGATATATACATACATACATATATATATATATATATATATATATATATATATATATATATATATACACACACACACACACACACATATATATACACATATACATATATATATACACACCTCGGAGCCAACTGAGGCATTAAATAATCAGAAACTATAAGGACAAATAATAGGTATTGGGAGAAAACTCAGATGTGACTATCAAAAGGAGACAGAAGCAAAGAAATCTCGACAGAGAGGGAAATGAACGCTTAACAAAGGTGGCCTACCAGACACCCTTCACCTGGCTGAAAACCAACATCTAAAAGCCAGCAATCCCCAAATAGCTAACAAGGAGAACCCCTTACTGACATGCCCTTTGGCCTCCCCAAAACGTTTCTACAACCACAGTGGATTTCTTTTCATGACACTATCCCTATGAGATTGCACCGTTCCGGTTTTAGACACCGCTGGTAGTGTCGAGCACCTTGGATAAGGTCACAGTGCTATTTTGGGAAAGGACTGAGACTATAATTTACTACCCTCATTCTTTCCACAACATTGCACTATTTAGCTTATTGTTCTGCCCCATTTCTATTTTTAGTATTGCCCTATTGGTTACTGAAAAGTGTCTCCTGACCTAATGTTCTACTCAAAGCCTTTGAGGTGACCAAGAAACAGAAACCCACTGAGGGGAATGTGGCGAAGGAGAAGTGACCAAGAAGCAGCAGAAAAATCTCACAGCATTTCAGCGACAAGAGTGAATAGGCTCATCTCTAGGGGATAGAACTGAGAAGAGGTCAGAGGCCAAGACATTTGCACCAGCGTTTAGTCTCATGGCCATGCATTTTTGCTTTGCACAGCTACTGTATCGTATCACCCTTTATATACGTTTCTTGTGGCTCCTGCAGGATCCAAGGTGATTATCAAGGTCTCCCAGCCCTTCCTCTGTGCTTCACAGATGATAAAAAAAATGCATATCATCATTCTCTCTCTCAAAGAAGCTCTTCTATGTTGACGAGCTGATGATAAGGGAAGCTCTGGCCAAATGCCCATTAATTTGATTATCTGCGGAGAAGGGTGGCAACAAGGCATGAAACTGTTCTGGTGACAGATAGCTCATATGCTGAGCCATTGAATCAACATCCTAGAGAACAGCAGAATGCTACCACCATACAGGAACCCCACTGCATTTAACAATAATGGTGAGATTACCGACACTACATAGTGATTTTGATAAGGTGGCAAGAAGTGGTACAGCTCTCATGCCCACCATCCCTATACACTGGGTCTCAGAAGCACAGATTTCATCTTGAAGCTGCCCATCAAACTTGTACAGTCAACAGCCAGTGGTACAGCTCTCCTTGTATATCAAGCTATATTCATTCCTTAATACATAATGGCAACTCTATCATAAACTCCAGTGTGTGACCACTCATAAAATATCTTACCTATAGAGCACAAAGCCTCACCTCCAGCTGCTCAATAGTGCCTACTTTAACCCCAATCAATCATCCAAATCTCAGACAGCGAGGTTGGATTTTGGTGGTGATGGTAGTGGCAGTTGTGTGTTTTTGTCTGTGGGTATATCTGTGTGTCTGTATGTGATGTACAGTCTCTTACTCAGTCCAGAACTCAAAAATTAAACTAGATTTGAAGGCCAGTGAACTCTAGAGATATATCTTCCTTCCCACTGCTGCGACTACATACAGGGGCCACAACCTCTGGCTTTTTGTGTGGGTTCTAGAGAATGGAAACTTGGGTCCTTGTGTTTTATTTACTGGACACTCTCCCCAGCAATGTTTTCAAAGCTCCCTTGTTCGTTTTAACATGCAAATATAAGAGACACTAAAAGAACCTTGAAGTTAGTGCAGAATATATCAATACCTACCCCACCCCCTTCTTAAGATTAGGGATTTTAAAGATTGCTTTTTAAACATGTATGTGTGTATCTGTATGTGAGTATGTGCACGCTAGTACAGCTACCCACAGAGGTCAGGGGATCAGATCCCTTGGAGCTGAAGTTATAAGTAGCTGTGAGTCACTGGATGTGGTGCTGGGAGCTGAACTCGGGTCCTCTGCGAGAGTGGGATGTGCTCTTAAGTGCTGAGTCATTTCTCCAGACCCACATGCTCCGACTCTGGCTCATTCCGGTTGACGTGAGGAACTAACCGCACTCACACAGAACTGCCGTAAAAGGTTTGGAAAATGCCTTCCTCTGTAAGTAATGCTACAGGAAGGCAAAAGGTTCCATACTTCCTTGGAGATATTCTGACAATGTAGCCCACACTGGCCTTAAACTCTTAATCCTCCTGCTTCCAGAGCATTGGTACATTAGGCATGTACCATCATGGGCAGCTACCAATGAGGACATTTAAGCTAAGAAAGACCCTACAAGACTTAAAGCAACATGTGCCCTTTACTGATTATAGTGTTGAAATCATGTTTTGTAGAGCTGTAAACAAGATTCACCTTTTAACCAAAGATCATAATTGATAGGAAAAAAAAATACCAAACCAAACAACAAAAAACTATTCTGAATACTGGTTTCATTATTTGATTTTCAAAGGTGAGCATAATGCTGTCATATAAATCTTTGGGCTGCCAAAGCTCACACTGAGCAATAATAAAATGATTCAGCTTAAGGTAAAGAGGCTGGATGGAAGTCACATATGGAATTCCATGTAAAAAGTGTCAAGAACTGAACGGAGAAACTCACCACACTCAGTATAAAGTGTGAGTTGGTGCTTAGTAAAGGAATGAACTGGCCAACAGAAGTCAGAGCTATCTGAACAAGGACAGTCAGTCCTTCTCAGGATCAAATCTTAACACAAAATGGTTTTCAAACTCCATATGAAGCTTTGGAAAATTCAGGTCAGAGGACCAAAATCAGATGAACTTGCTTACAATAAATACTCAAGTTAAATAAAAGAAAATGAAAACGGGGGGAGGGGGTTAAAAGAGATTTGGAAAAGGTTTCTAACATTCCCCAATACCCGTTCAATCAAAACAGAACACTAATGGAAACTGAATCTCTGTGTCTTATTAGGGTAGAAATGTCATCATTGGAGCAGCCAAGAGCTAAATAAAAGAAATGAAAACAAACCCATCAAAGGCTCCCTCCTTATTTAGTTAAGTACTTTTGGAAGAATGTTGAAAATATAATCTTAAGCATCTTGGACTATCAAACACCAAACTTTGTTCTCTAAAGAATATACAGAATTTTCCTTGCTAATAGAAATTTGACTTTCTTATACCACATCTGAGCTAAGACTATAGGAGACTCAAGACAGGCTTGTTAACTATCACTAAAAGGCCATACAAACAAAGAAGGCAGAGTGAGTTCAGCAAGTCATGAAGACAGCAAACTACTACACATCTTCCTGGGGTGAACATCTGCCTTCAGACACTGCTGCTAGCCTGATACTCCACTGTAGGCTGAAGCAAAAGTCATCACAGGCTTTACAAAAGCACCAGGTTTTAAAATATATATACTTAGCTTGGTGGTGTTTGTACATGTTCATGTGATGTTATTTTCAATACATTAGCTCTATTATATCATAGTTTAACATGAGCAACAGCCTTGTAAAAGGGTCATACGATAAACCAGTAGGATCCAGCGTCTAAGATGTACCCGATCACAAGGAAGCATCAAGGAGTTACAACATTAACCCCCGAATGCACCAAGCCACTATTGTTTAGAAAAGTTGTTGCTCTGGCATCCTACACGACACCTTGGCCACACTGCCCAATAGACTAGGGTGGGAGAGATGGGATAAGAGATCAATGATTCAGCAGAGCTAGCTCCAGCATACGAATTTAAGCACCTGTGGCTCTCCTCAAGAGACACATATTATTCTACAGCCACTGAATACATGGTATCCAGAAAGCACCTAATAACGGATAAAACTGATATTCTCTGAGAGATAGACTTCTCAAAACCTTCTCAGTCACTTGAGGACTATCACCAAAGTCCCTAGAGATACTGACTTTTGCTTGGTGCTCCCAATCCACTTATAAAATGCGCTGACTAGACACAACAGAACTTTATGTCATTAATGAAGGCCACAGAAGTTTCTCACCCCTCACATTCCTTAAAACATTCTCTCCCCACACCCCCAACAGCACTAACTGTTCCCTTGCTGTGACCCCACGGTTACAGTATCCTTAAAGTCATAGGAGCCCCTCAGTCAGACTCAAAGAGCCACTTACCTCTTCTCCCCAGATGCTTGTCACACTCCCTGCTCCACTTCACACGTCTCTGCTCAGCCCTTCGCTGTACTGCAGTCCAAGTGAGCTTGTCACATAGCACTCATGTGAGTCATATCCTCCTAATCCCTGTTACTCCATAAATTCTGGAAGGACTCTCCACAGCAGGTAGGGTGAAGCTCTCGGCATTTACCTACACGGTCAAGTCCTGCACAGTGTGGACTCTCCCAGGTTTCCTAGACTCCTCCCACAACATGGATGCCCCTCCTCGGGTCACTCTAGTCTTCTTGCTGTTCCATGAAGACATCATCTTCCCCTACCATCCAAAAACTTGCTTTTTACCTTTGCTTTTTATTTTTGAAATACTCTTCCCCTAATCTTTCTCTGGATCACAATACAACCTTTTGATTCTTAGGAAGATCTTTGTTAGACCATAACCAGACCAAATCCTCTTATTATATGACACATAACAGATTTTACAGCTATAAATTAAAAACTACAATCAATTACTGAGTTCATCTCTGCCTCCTTCATGGACGGAGAGCTTCATAGGACAGAGGCATTGTTCATTTTAAGCACAAGTCACCATTCCTCCCACTTTTCTGTCTTCGGGTGACAGCCCAAAGCACTTATTAAGAATAGTCCATTGAATACCTGAGGCTCGAGACCATCCGGGGTTACACAGCAAGACCAGGCTTTGTTCTTCAAAGGACAGAAACAAAAGAGTATATGAAAATGATGAGCCATAGTCTCATGGACTTACCTACAGACAAAAATTGACATTTACATTTTGAAGACAATAAAGAGGCCTTGAATGGAGAAGTGTGCTGCTTAAGTCTTATAGGAGGTTGGAGACAGAGCCTGAAAAAACAGCCACTATCACCAAAATCCCAAGAATCCAGCAATGAGAGCATACCTACCAAGGGTTTAATTGAAATCTGTACTACTCTTTGGTCAACATATTGAAATCTGGTATAAATAAAATGTCAAAATAGCACACATAGTTAAAATAAAAATATAAAAGGATGTTGATTGTTTGAGGTGAAAGTAAAAGAAAGCCTGCTAAATCACTGGGCAAATCAGGAAATCATTTTAAATAAACAGATCACATCATGACACAGAAAAAAAAAAAACAGTTCATCTGACTGATAGAAGTACCCAACTGGTCTAAAACTTACATGTTAGTTTTATTTCATCATTGAATGCTCAGGGATAAAGCACAGCCACTATATAAAGTAGTTATAGATTAATAGTTGAGTTATTAATGAGTATAAATATCTTAGGAAAGTATACCCTAATCTTGTTGGAGATAGGGTTTTATCTCAGGCTGGTCTTGAACTTGCTATGCAGTGAAAGGTATCGTTGAGCTTCTGACCCACCTCCTGCCTGCTGGGACTGAAGGTGAGCACTACCACGTCTGAGTTATGCAGTGCTGGAGGTTAAAGCCAGGCCTTCGTGCACATCAGGCAAGAACTCTACCAACTGAGCTACGTCTCCAGCCTATACAACCTAATGTTAAACATATATTGTTCTTATCAATAAAAACAGAGATTCCCCTAAGAGCCTTTCCAATGTCCCAGATCACTCAACAGAAAGCACTATCAAGATTGCCTCAACTCCTGCCACTATTTTTGGCAATAGAATCACCGGGTTTAGCTACTAAATAAGCAGTATGTAAGACAGACTCCAAAGAAGCAACCTGGTACCCACAGCACCACAAAATGGGTCACCAGAAGATTAGCTGCTTTACTGAGGTCAGAACCTCAAATGCTGTGGAAAGAACCCTGGCCCAAATGAAGGAATCAATGTGGTTTATCCACCATGAAAGTTCAGCATGAAGGGTTCTCCCCTAATCACCACACTTAGTAAATGAAGATATTACCCATATGCATGCTGCTGTAGACAAGCCAGGTTCATCAAATTCAGTCAACGGAGACAGAATAAAGGAAATTACACTTTCATTTATTAATAGACTTTAATCAACATAAAAAGTCTTTGCTTACCAACTGTCCTTGAAAAAGGAAAGATAAAATTAAACAGAGGTTATGAAATCATCTGCTTTGGGCACTCGCCAGTATTTGATCATTAATTCTATCAAGCAGTGTCAGTTCGTGTGAATTATTCTTGAAGTATATGTCTGAAGTCCCTATTCATCAGACTGAAGAAGAGACTAGCAAGTCGCCAAAGACCGGAAAGTACTGTCCAAGTATTCCTAAGTTTGGATACAAATTTCTTAAGCTGTAGCACACAAATCCATATGGGGTCACAAAACTGAAAGTAGAGGGTTCACAAAAATTTGACAATTGGTAAAGCATTTCTGAACGCCCCATGGGTAAACTTAATTCTAAATGAAATTCATGCTGAATACACAGTGTTTCTGGCAGAGCTTGCTGATGTTGCAACAAGTGACCGCATTACAGCCTTTGTTCTGAAACACGGTATGCACACTTTACAGTACACCTGCCGCCACCACCGTAGGTGTCACCCACAAACCCTGCCCGAAACACTAGCTCGGAGTGGAAATGACTGTGAATTATGGTTTAGACTGGACAAGTTCTGCTCTTTAGAAAGATGGCGGCATTTCACAAAACAAAGACTTTCAATGTTTTCCTACCACTGTTCCCCAGCAGTATCAAATTAGTGCATCTTCTGGATTAGACTGTGTCTTAATGTCAAATGGATGAGAAACACTTAAAGAAATAAATCTTCAATGTTCTTGCCCATCAAGGGAATGCAAATCAAAATGACTCTGAGATTCTACCTTACACCTGTAAGAATGGCTCAGATAAAAACCACAAGTGAGAGCTCATGCTGGAGAGGCTGTGGAGCAAGGGGACACTCTTCCGCTGCTGAGTGCCAACTTGTACAGCCACTTTACAAACCAAGACAGCAGTTTCTCTTAAAACTGGGAATAGATCCACCTCAAAGCCCAGCTATACTAGTCTGAGGCATATTCCTAAAGGATGCTTAATCATACCACAAGGACATTCACTCAAATATGTGCATAGCAGCTTTATGTGCAATAGCCAGAATGGAGAAACAACCTAGTTTCAACTGAAGAATAGATGAAGAAAATGTGGTACATTACACAATGGAATATTACTCAGCTGTTAAAAACAATGACATCATGAAATTCAAAGGCAAATGGATAGAACTAGAAAAGCTCATCCTGCATAAAGTAACCCAGACCCAGAAAGACAAACATGGTATGTATATCTATAGAGTAAAAGATAATCATGCTATAATCCACAGACCCAGAGAGAATAAGTAATAAGGAGGGCTCAGGAAGGACACTTGGATCTCCCTGGTAAGGAGAAATAGATTATGTAGGGGGAACATAGTGATCAGGTGGGGGTGGGATATCACAGAGAGTACTGAAAGAGCTGACCAAAAAAGGGGAGCATTTGGGGGTCAGGTAGAAATCTGACGCAAGGAAAACTCCCAGGAATCTACAAGAATGACCCCAGAGAAGACCCCTAGAAATTGCAGCTATGTAGACTGAATTGGCCATCTCCTGTGACCAGGCAAGACTTACAATGGAGGGATTGGGACACCAACCCAGCCACATAACCTGTGACAGTCTATCCTGCCTATGGGATGTGCTGGAGTAAGAGTGGCACAGAGATGGTGGGAGTGGTCAACCAATGACTGGCCTGAGATTCATGCCAGAGTGAGCCCATCCCTGGCACTGCCTGGTGTGCCAGGATCCAGAGACATAGATAGAAAGGGCGTGGGAAGTCCTTCTGTATATGTGTTGCTTTTACTGGCTAATAAAAAAAGAAGCCGGCTTGGCTTAGCCTGTGACAGACCAAAGTAGAGCTAAGTGGTTGGGGGGACTAAACTGAATGCTGGGAGAATGAAGGTGGAGTTAGGAGAAGTCATGTAGCCCCGCCAGAGACAGATGCCTCATGAAACCTTGCCAGTAAGCTAGAGCCACAGCCACGTGGCAATACACAGATTAATAGAAATGGGTTAAATTAAGATGTAAGCTAGCCAATAAGAAGTTAGAGTTAATAGGCCATTAATACAGTTTCTATGTGGTTATTTTGGGAGTCTGGGCAACCGGAAACAAACAAGCAGCCTCCTACAATATAGAACCAAACACCACTAGAAAAAAATGCCAGTGCAATGATGCCTAATGGTATTCTTCTACACTCAAAGACTGGTGCCTAGACCAAAGTCATCAGAGAGGCTATCCAGCAACTGGTGGAAATAGATGCAGAGACCCACAGCCAAACATTAGGCCAAGCTCAGGAAACCTTGCTGAAGAGAGGATGAAAGAATTGTAGGAACCAGAGGGGTCAAGGATATCACAAGAAAACCCACAGAATCAACTAGCCTGGGCTCATGGGAGCTAACAGGCTAACAGAGATTGAACCAACAACCAGAAAGCCTGCATGGGACTGACCTAAGCCCTCTGCATATATGTGACATTGTGTAGCTTGGTCCTCTTGTGGGACTCCTAAGAGAGGGGAACAGGGGCTATCTCCAACTCTTTTACTGGATTTTGGGACCCTATTCCTCATACTGAGTCACCTTGCCCAGCCTTAATACAAGGCAAGGTGCTTGGTCTTACTGCAACTTGACATACCATATTTTGTCAATATCCATGGGAGGCCTGCCCTTTCTGAATAAAAACAGAAACTGAAGAGCAGTGGATGGGGAAAGAGGTAGAAGGGAGATGGGGGAAGGGACTAAGAGGAGAGGAGGGAGGAAAAACTATAGTTGAGATGTAAAATTAATTAATTAATTAAAATTTTAAAAAATTAAATAAAAATTCCTCAGTCAAAAGGAGGTTATGAACAGACAATGTTTAAGAAACCAGGACATAGAGATGCGTCATTTCCTCCCTCCATGGCTTCAGAGTCACAGTGCACAGCAGGAATGCAGTAAGAAAGGAGGCAGGCAATACCACCACCAAGTCAAGTAAAATCATGTCAGTTAGGGGAGCATCTGGCCCGGCCAGAAATGTCCCCTTGGGGACTTCTCCAAGACAAGCAGACCACTTGACAGTTGTCCCCTGGGTTGAACACTGACAACAATCTCCACAGCCAAGATAAGAATCTTCAACGAAGAGCCAGACAGGAAAGAAAGATTGCGATCATCTTCAAAAGAAAACTGGACATCATCATTCTCTGTGCTCCTCGTTTTACTGGCTTGCATCTTCGACTGTCTTAATTATGCATGGAATTGAACTAGCAACGACTGCCCTCCCTATTTCAAGTTCACAGACTCACGAAGTCTTCAGGAAAAGAGTCACATCTTTGAACCATTGGAATCGTGTTGTTTGTAGGAAAGCCTCATAGAGAATGCAAGCAAGAATTAAAGGCCTTGGAGAGATAGGCTTCCTTTGATCTGCATCTGACACTTTTGTCTTATGTCTTTGACAAGAATCTTCCCCTTCATCAACTGCTGCAAATCCAGCCTGGAAAGTAGCTGGGGGAATGTATCTGGGCTCTTTGCATATGGCTTTGATGATCTACCTATAAAGACCTGGAAAACTGTAACAAGTTATACAGACTCAAAAAAGGGTTAAACGTAGGCTTCTGGAAAACGGAACATTCAAATTATAAATTGATTATTGATTTCCAAAGTTAAAGTTTTTCTTAGCATCAAATGGATTCCTGAACTGGTGTAGAAGGAAGCTGCTTAGCAGTGCTGTCTGGTGTATTTGAGACCCTGACTTCAAGTACTAGCACAGGGGACAGAGAGACATAAGCAAAGTCCTGACTGAAGAAAAACAAATGAACAAACAAACAAAAAACAAAGCAAAAAACTGGAACTGAGAGATGACTGGGGGTGCTTATTATTCTTCCAGAAGACCAGAGCCCAGCATCCACATGAGATGGCTCCCAACTACCTCTAAATCCAGCTCCAGGGGATCCAGCACCCTCTTCTGGCCTCAGAGGCACCTGCACACATGGTCCATACTCTCATAAATACTCTTCTTTATCTCTCTCATACACACATACTTACACACACATACACTCTCATAGATACACACATAAGCACACACTCAGGATACACACACACATACATAGTCTCACAGATGCATACATGCACACACATTCAAATAAATCTTTTATACGTAAGAAAAGAACTATTAAAAGGATGAGAAAATGACTCAAAGTTTCATGCTACTCATAAGTTATACATCTAAAATTTGTGAAATAAAACTTCCTACAACCAGTCTACAATGGGAAGAATACATTATAACTCTACATATCTAGTCAGCTAAGTTCCTACTTTTAATTTTCCAAGTGTATATCATTCTTTAGTGGTGAAACGCTGGGAACAATGTGACTATTCTTCCTGCCCTGAAGACACATGGAAAGAAATGACAACAAACAAATATGAAAATGATTGAAATACATGATCACATATGATCTTAATTTCTATCAAAGGAAGGAGCCAATAGGTACCTGTTGATAGAGCCTCACATCAGAGAGTCGGGGCATGGGTCATTAGTTTTTGGTGTAAGAAACAAAGAACAAATCTTTAAATAATCCAGATCAGAGAGAACCATAAGGATGAACTGAAAATATCAAACTACTACTAAAATTTTAGTTAAAATCATAATAATCATCAATATTTGGGTAACTTTAAGATTTTAGTTTCCCAACCTTCCTCAAGACCCAGCAATACCACTTTTGGGTATATACCCAACTGATGCTCAATCGTACCACAAAAACATGTACTCAACTACGTTCATAGCACCATTGTTTGTCATAGCCAGAACCTGGAAACAACCTAAATGCCCCTCGACCAAAGAATGGATAAGGAACATGTGGTACATTTACACAATGGAGTACTACATAGCAGAAAAAATGATGACATCTTGGATTTTGCAGGCAAATGGGTGGAGTTAGAAAACATCATATTGAGTGAGGTAACCTAGACTCAGAAAGACAAACATATGTACTCACTTATAAGTGGCTTTTAGACATAAAGCAAAAAAGAAAAAGAAAAAAAGAAAAAAAAAACACAGCCTACAATTCACAATCCCAGAGAACCTAGACAACAATGAGGACCCAATCTACATGGGAAGTAAAAAAATGACAAGATCTCCAGAGTAAATTGGGAGCATGGGGATCATGGAAGAGGAAGGGAAGGAGCAGAGAAAAAAAATGTATAGCTCAATGAAGTCCATTAAAAAGTAAAGTATTAATAACAACAAAAAAAGATTTTAGTTTCCATGTGAATAAGAACAAAAACATTACAAATGGGAAAGATGTGAAAAAAATATTCAGGAACAGGTAGCGACAGACAAATTAGTTTCTAACTTGAAATGCTTAGCTAAGAAAGCAAATTGTACGCCCATCAAAAAGTTACAAGGCAAAGCTACGTCACAGCACTGACTCAATTTCCTCAATAGTTTGAACAGAATAAACACAGAGTCAGCTTTGGAGTCCTGTGTCATCTGCTTTTACTGAACAGCCAGCACATGGCATCCTCGGAAGAAACAGCACACACCAGTGTAGCAAGAATGAGCCCTCCACCTGCACAGTAATGTGCTTGCATGGCTTTGAGAAACAAAGCACACTTCACAGCTTTGCAAATCAAGGGACATGGTGTGGCTTGGCAGAAGCTAGTCTATATCATGCCAGCCCTCTTTTCAGCAAATCACCAACACCTACACCTTCCTAGGGCTTGAGCTTCCACAGAGGACAGTCTCTGACCTTTTAGGCCCCTCTGAAAGTCTGCAGCATCCATGAAAAAGCAGGCATTGGACACAGATCTCAGGATCAAGGGAAAAGTCTTATACATCTTCAGACCACAAATGGAAATGCACTTTCTATACATGAATGTTCCAAGGTAATGGTGAAAACAAACTCAAGAGTAGTATCAAGTACTGGGGCCTACTTTAAAGAAACGCAACCCTAACGATGCACTGTGTGTAGCTCATGGAAGAAATACTAGACGGAAGGGAGCAACTATGAGGTGGTGCGGCATCTCATAGCAAATGCCTCCTTATTTTTACAACTTCAAAGAGTTCCAGAATTTGACTGTTCTATGAATGAAAGAATCCAACTGCTGAGATGGTGCATTTGAACTGTTTGAACCCTTCAGAGGACACAAGAGTGGCTGCAGAGACTGTGGTCTGTGGTCCAGAAGAATGTAAGTTCTTCCACAAGCACACAGAGCATAAGCAGAGCCCAGGGAAAATCTGCATCATGGGCTGTCTTTTATTCAGACAAGACTAGAAAGAAAAATGTGAATCCCAGCCCAGCTTACCCATGATGAGTATGCACTGCCGCGACAGGGACTTCCCAACACCCAGGAAACGGTTTACCTCTTCCTCACTGTGGGAAATTTTCTGGTTAATGAAATAACCATGAGTTATTTTGTGAACTCAACGGAGTTCAAAAAAATAGGAAGCACAGATGCCAGTCTTGCTTTTTCATGATTTGAAAGGAAAACTGTTGAAAGTCAAGGCCTTCGAATTATTATTCTGAGAGGTGTGTGTATATATGTGAGCTTACCTGTGATGTCTTTCTGTCGTTAAAGCAATTTCTCTCAAAACAGACACTTTACAACATGGGCCATTTTATTAAATCCAGTCTTTTTGTAAATTAATCCCATATGTGAAGGAAAATTGATACTTTATACTTCCTGCAAACACCACAAACCATTTCATACTGAGATAACTTCTGAATGTCAACCTGAGATCTGAGCAATCACTCACAGAAGTTTCTTTTGTTCCTAAACTTTAATCTCAATTCCAGTCCCTGAGGGACAGTTTCATCCCAGCTCCAGTTCTGCAACGGGAATCGTGAAACTATAATTACACACAACAATTCACGAAAAGACAAGGGAGACCACTATCAGGACCAACACTGACCCTCGCAGGATAAGACCAGGACAGTTCATTGAGCAGTTGGCTGATAAAACGGAAGCTGCAAGTAAAAATGGGCTAGTGTGGGCCATCGCCACTGGGGACATCCACCATGTGGGCCATCCGCCAATGCAGAAATCAACCACATGGTACATCCACCACTGAGGACATCTACCATGTGGGCCATCTACCATGTGAGACATCTGCCACAAGGGACATGTGCCATGTGGGGTAAGTGTTCATTAAGTAAGAGCTCAGAGTTAATGACCATATAATGTATCAGTGGGAGGATGGGTGATAAGTGATAATGGATGGCTGGTCCCTTGGGTGCGTCCTCTGTTTCTTCTGCTTGACTTGTTACTTACTCTCTTTGTGACAGCGTCTCTTCATAGACAGTCAAGTCAAGGGACATTGGTGGGGAAACTTGTCAAAAACTTCCTTTATTTTACTCCTTGAGGTCTTGTGAAGGAATGTAACAGTTTCAGTGAGTCTAAGTGTATTAAGGAGAAAAGATGGCTCTGGGCCAGGGTTTCTCAACCTTGGTGATACAGACAGTTGGATCCAGAAACTCTCTATTATAGAGAGCCTTACTACATGCCGTGAAATAGTCAGAAACATCCTAGCCACTGCTTACCAGATGCCTACAGCATCCTGCATCCACTGTTTCAACAACCTAAATCTGTTCAGTTATTGCCAAGTTTCTCTCAGACTAAACCTAGGTGAGATGCACCACTCCAGTCCAATCTCTCTGACTGTTTAGGCCCCATCTGTTTACATAAAAAATGAATGTAAGACCAGTTTCCTCAAATAATAGCTATATTAATTAAATTATAAAAAAACACAATCCTAACAATAATAAAGTTATTATTTCCTGAGTTCTCCTTTATGTATCAGGCAGGGAAGTGATGAATAATGAAGTTGACTTCCACCAACCTCACAACAGCAAGGACTGTGTGATGCTTCTACTATAGCATGATCTTGCCAGCAGCAACTGTCAAAGCCAAGATTCAGACTGAAAGACTTCAAGACCGTTGGTTCTTACCATACATACACACCATAGTCAACCAGCAGTGTAGTGTGCCACTAAACAGACCTCGACAGACACTCCTAACCTTCCAACACTGTTCACCTAGTTCTTTTCCCTGAATAATCAGTTGAGTGTGTCTTTCTAGGCCACAAGAAATCAAGAAGGATCTCTTAAAATCATCCTGCAAAAGGTATCAAAACTGTCTCTTTTCAATCTTCTAAGGATTTCCTCCTGCCAGGTATTTTAAGAACACTTCGCATCCCAATTATCCACGGGTCCCAATGATTTCAGCACCCAGCAGCATGGTACTAGAAACCCGAACATGCATGGTGTGCTCTTTACATGTTACTTCTCACGATAATAGCCTTAGGTCGTAACAAAAAAAAAAATATTGCCATTAATCTTAAGTTATCATTTAAATGAAAAGATCATACACAGAATGTTAGAGGGGTTAAAATAGAACTTCCATTGATGTTCTGGTTTTTTAAAATACTAAATTATATCTAATAACTGGAAAGAAAGATCTGCCCATATTTAAACTTTTTAGCATGGGTGTTTGGCCACCATGGTGCTTCATCCACTCAAAACAAAAACAAAAAATAGGTTAGCTATGCTTTCTACAGGGTTTCAAGGATCTCACATGACTGGTCCACACTGGGACACTCCTTGCACACTACATAGCAACGGTGTATCTGAAATGATCATTTAAGGGTAAGAAAAAGAAAACCTTAGTAACACCGGGAAAAGGACAAAGCCACGGGGAGATGACATTTATATGACCTAGGCTTCCTTATCTTTTTATGAAGATAGACATATGCACTGAGATCTCCCTTAGTATCAAAAAAAAACTAATTTTTAGGCAATACCTACCTTTTTCTTGTTGATTTAGCTTCTCTAAACATGTTGGTTCTCGATAATAAACTTGTATCCTGAGGACATTTGGGGTAGTTGTGTCTGTGGTTGTTTTACTGTTTTTACTGTTTTGGGATGGAGTCTCCTTATACAGCTCAGCCTGGCCTTAAACTCAAGCTCTGTCTACCTTGGCTTTCTGAAAACTCGAAGCACAGGTGTTCACCACCATACGTGGTTCCAATACCACTTTAGAGTCCTTTGAGAAGCCTCATTTCAATAAAGAGTTCCCATGAAAATGGCAAAATCAGCACACAAATTTTAATTGAAAGAGGAGAGGAATTAATTAAGATCACCAAAAAAGCACCATTAAAAAAGTAAGATATATTGATCATTTCACACCCAAGAATGGAGGGGCAGAAAAGAAAATAACAAGTGTTGACAATGATTTAGAAAAGCTGGAACCTAGACTTCTAAGACATCATTATAGAAAATTAAATGATAAGCTCTTAGCAAAGTATCCAGCTGCTTCTCAGATGGTTGAATGGCAAGTTATCATATGACTCGTTATTTAGGTTCAGAGCAAAAGTTACATATAATTTTGGGCATAGCAGCATTATTCATGATAGCTAAAATAACAGAAGCATCAAACTTGCCATCCAATGAATATAAAGAGTGTCCTCTACCTTAGCACAGGGCTTCTACTTGCCCAGGAAAGGAGAAAGCAAATGCTACAAAAAGTATGCCCCAGTGTGCCATATGGGAAATATGCTGCATGAAAGAAGACAAGCACATAAGATCACAAATTGTATTATTTCGGATACCTGAAATATTTACTAGGCATATCTACAGGAAGTAGAGAATACAAGGAGGGGAAACAAGACTAACTGCTAAGAGCAGCGGGCCTTGTCTCCCAGGGGAGTTATTCTGGAATCAGATAGCAGTGATGGCTCCATAGCCTAGCAGACATACTAGAGAGAGCCACTTTAAAATGATAAATTAATGTTGTGTGAATTGTATCTCAGTTTAAAATGATGTGAAAGTTGGGTGTGGTGGCACATGCCTGTCATCCCAGCATTCCAATGTGGTGGCAGGAGGATCAAGTTTTCAAGGCCAGCTTTGGTTAATGAGACCCTGGTGGAGGGAAGGGGAAGGGAGAGAAGGAAGGGAGGAGAAAAAGGGAGGGAGGGGAGGAATGAGAAAATATGAAGAACTAAACAAGAAAACACACAACACAGACATCCAGTGGCTCTTTGCTCTGGGAGAACCTGACAGCACAGATTTCCCCTATGAAAACCATATCCCTGCTGCTTTAGGTGCCAGGCACAGGAAGCAAGAAACTAGTGAGGGAAATCCTATACAACAGAATACTAAGCAAAAGCGATTACGCCATTAGGTGCAAAGAACCACAAGAAAGACCTAGTGGGCTTTTGATTGAACAACAAGACTGTCAAACAGAAGGGAGGAAAGAAAAGCAAGCCCTGGGAAAGAAAGACAAAGGCCAGATAAATGTTCTCCCTCAACTACTGTTGGTTCTTTGATCACCATGGGGCATTAATACAATCCTAAAATGGATTCTGCACTCCCGGGTGAAGAAAACACTATAAGTCAGGATTATAAACAAGCAAAACTCCCCAGGTCACAGACATTCAGGCCAGAGAAATTCAGAACCACAGCAAAGGAAAACAGTCAGTCATTTCTCAGCCATTTCCTATTTTCGGCGACCCACGGCTATGTCCTGCTGATCTTCCCACCTTGGGACCTGTAGGCCTTCACTTCATAGCCCCACCTCCACATAAGCACACCATGAGTTTTCCCATGGAGCCTCAAACAGAGTGGATATGTGATTTCTCCAAGTGCATCCTCTCCAGGACAGGTCTCACCTATGGGCTCTCTGTTCTTCAATGTTGCCTAGAAAGGTCCTATCATCCATAAAATCAGTCATTCCTTGATTCCCTCATCCCCTCACCAAATGAAAATTTCAGAGACTCACTGAGGACATGGTGGCAATCCAAATCTGCCATCTCTGCTATAAGACAGTCTAGGATCAGACCCAGAACTCATCACACAGCCAATGGACACAGAATAACAAGAGACCTGACTTAGGACAAGGCACAACCCAAGTAATGTACAAAGACACATGAGAGCTCTAAAAGAGGGGATGTTGGAGAGTGGGTAGAAAAGTGGATGGGAAAGAAATCAGGACTGCTCCAATGAGGAAAACAGTGTTTAAAGCAGGACATGGAGAGCCCAGTACAAGAAAGAAACACGGTGCATTTGAAGGAGTAAATGAAATCTGTTGGGCCAAAGGACAAAGAAACCTGAAAGGAGGCAATGTGAGGGATGGGAGAGAGGGGAAAGGCCAGATGCTTCAGGATCTTTCTACCACTATAGGGCCAAGAGTTAGGAGGTGGTCACACTTATCCAGAGGGAGTGATAGCAGTTGGCCTATGAGAATAAAACCATTATTGACATGTGGATAAGACAGTCAAATCACAAGAAAAATGACAAGAGCAACCAACACCGTAATTATACCAGCATCTATTATTTGATGAAAGCTTATTGAATGCTAAGAACAGAGCTGTTTAAATGTGTGACCATTACTTCTCACAACAACCTTGGGTGATGCACACGTGAGGTCTTCTGTTTGCATGTGAGGAAACTGAGACTCACGGGAGGTTAAGCCATTCAATGCATACTTAGTCATACCATGCAGCTGGCATGTGTATACAATAGGAGCTCAGTAAACTCTCCCTGCCCTTCTGTGATGGCTAGCTATCCCTGGTGGTCAATCTGACGACCTCTGAGATTACCTAAGACACAAGAGGATGTATACACCTGTGAGGGATTTTTCTTGATTTAATTATTTGAAGTGGAAAGACTTATCCTAAACCTGATCTTTTGAGATGGGAAGATCCAACTTAAATCTGAGTCATACCTTCTGGTAGCAGCCTATATCAGGGGCATGAAAGAAGCTCTCTCTCGCTTACATATTCTAGTCCATTCTTTCACTGCTATGAGAGCCGCCTTCTGCGCGATTCCAACATTTACTAAAAACCAGCTGAGACATCCAGCCTTGTGGACTATACAACTACTGGATTCTTGGACTGTCTGTTGGGAGACAGTCATTGTCAAACTAGCTGGACCATAGTCTGTAGGCCACTCTAATAAAAATATATACATACATATCCAATATTTACTTATATAATATGCATGTGTATATATGTATATCTTCTATGCTATATGTATATTTCTATATATGTGTATATATCTATCTGTGAATTGACAGACAGTCAGACAGACAGACAAACAGTTGTTCTATGAGTTTATTCCTCGAGGGAACCTTGACTGATACACCTGCTAGTTTCCTCCCACACCAAGTAGGAGAACTTCAGCTTTGTGGAACTAAAAGCTGAGTGAGCCCTGATTATACCCACTGTTTTGTTAAGTCTTCTCAACAGCTGTGTGATATGACGTTCCCTCTTTACAGATGAGGAAACTGAGGCAGAGACAATTATAAACATAAAAGTCCCAAGTTTTAAAAGTCACAGGACTGGAATTTGAGCCACCTAAACCAATAAAGTCATGGATGGTTCTTCCTCATCTGTCTGGATGATTATTAATTTGAAACTAAAGCGAAGAGTCACCGTTCTATCTGTGATCAGTTTAAAGCCTTCTGAAAAATCATAAACTGATGATCCTTCTGCAATCATCACTCTTCATCTCTACCCCACAGCGCTGGGAGCTGCTGATTCATATCACTGCCACCTCCCACTGACATAAAGACCAAGACAGCTTCAGCGACAAAGAAATGGGGACAACTTCTACCAAAACGGTCAGAAGAAACGGCAATTAAGTAATCCGTGTGAAGTCTGACGTCCTCCCAAAACATAAGCTGAACAGACCAGCGCCTGAAGGCTGAAAACAAATGCCATTTTTGATCAAAAAGGTCTATCCTGAATTCAAGACCACAGGACTGGCGATGTAAGTAACTCGGGGGCAAAGCACTCTCTGAGCATGTGCAAGGCTCATCCTAGATTCAAGGCCCAGAACTGCACAAACATAAACAAACAAACAGCACAGAGAGAATTTACAGAAATGTAAGAAAGTGAACTACACTCCTGAATTTCTCATTACTCCCCCATGACCCCTTCAACACCTTCACACAGCAACAAAACTTGAATGCTTTCTATGTTTTCCACGGAACCTACCAAAGGAGAAAAAGCTTTTCTGTTAAGCTAAGGAAACTTCTTTCCCTGTAACCTATTCACTCCCCCAAATCATTAATGAATGATCCTTAGTATGAGATAACACAGATGTTTCAATAACCCATCATGTATGAGTCGTAGATATAGCCTCCCAAGCAAAATAAACAACTTCTCTAAGAATGTACAGTGTGTACAGGTTTAAAAGCCAAACAACCACAGAAACCTACTTGGACAAAAAGAATGCTATCTGAGATCTCCCTGCGGGCTCAGGGACACAACCACGTGATGGGACAAGTGTGACACAGCTTCACACGTAGATGTGCCAGCAAGTTGGGCTGAAGAAATTCATCATTAGAGATGCTTTGTTTGAACTGAAATACCCTACAAATTCCTGCATACTATCTTTAAAAAAAAATCAGCTTACACAGATGGTTTTCTCTCCGCTACTGCAGTTCTCAGGTCTGAGACTCAGATTCGGAATTTGTGGTTCCTGCAGCCTGTGCCTAGGTGGTCTCGGTCTCTCTGCTTTAACCATGCAGTTCATGGCATCACTTGCTTGTGGCAACTCAAGAAGGTGAACGCGTAGCTTGTTGTCAGGCAACAGATGTGGTCTAAATAAAAAATCAGCCTGCCCTGGGGTTTGTTTCGGGAGGATTCTAAAGAGACCATGTGTTCAGGTGGGCCAGAGGCTTAAACACCAAACCCATCTCAAGACACTAAAACCTAACAAATGAACAACAGCAGCAAGACCTTCAGCTAGGTTCTTTTGAAACCAAGAATGATATACCATGCATCATAGCCTCAACTATGCTGGCATAAAACCCAATCTTCAAAATTGTTTTTCCATAACAATGCATTTGATTTATGATGTATATGATTCCTGCTCTATATAAATGGGCATGGTATGTGTGTGGACAAAAACACTAGAGAACACAGATATTCTAAAAATAGGTACTGTGGGGCTGGAGAGATATCTCAGTGGTTAAGAGTACTGGGTACTCTTGCAGAGGACCTGAATTCCATTTCGAGCACCCACAAGGTGGCTCACAAGCCCCTGTAACTCCAGTTCCAGGGAATAATCTGGTGGCTTCTTCTTGTCTCTGCAGGAACTAGGTATGCACACGGTGTACAGAATACATGCAGGCTAAATGCTCATACACATAAAAAATCAGTCATAAATTCTAATTTAAAATGTATGTTGTGTTCTTATATTTTAATATACTCATTTAAAATAAGACTTATTTACTATACTAGTCATTATGGGGAAATTATTTTTTAAAATAAATGAGATCTTTTGTAACATAAAGAGCAAACTTACGATACTCTATATTTTATTTAATAATCATAATGTCCTACATTAAGCTTCCTTTAAAAGAGGTAGATATTTCAATGTATACTAAATGACATCTATTAAATTATACTAAGGTATGGAAGTGAAAAATGTGTTACTGGGGGAGAGCAGAGAACAAACTATGCAGAATAATGCCAAAGAGCTCAAGACACTAAGAATAAACGTAAACAAAAGATGAACCAAATAGTCTGTCTATTCCTAGGCAGTCCCCCAATCAGAAGTGTCCACCATCCAGGAATGCTACGCACACACATGCTCAGGGCAGCAAGAAAGCCAACGCCCAATGCAGAGAGTAAGGAGATTAAGTAGAATGTGTGTGCTCATTCCTACATGGCTTCCTGCACCCACAGCAGCAGAAATCACAGTCTGTGGGTGCATTCTCCAGCACAGGCAACCCTCACAGATGCTCCGGCTAGACTGAGGAAGCCACTGAGCCAAGAACCAATGCCATGGAGTTCAAAACAGGGTGGAACTACGTCAGAGTGACAGAGGATCACCTGCCGTTTCTTCCTGACTGAGAGGCATCTAAAGGAGTCTTGCACAGCAGTGGGATCCGCTCGTCGTTGATTTGAGCAGTAGCTGCATGGGTTCCAGGGTGGCGCAAATAAACTATCAGAGGTACACACTGGCCCAGATGACACTGCTATTTTTTCAGACGCAGATGGACCTTCAAGCTTGGCTGTTACTTGGACAACCGAACGCACGGAACTGAAAGACCAACCAAAGATACAACACATGGCTCTCAATCATCCTCGCTCACCAACCACGAAGACAAGCAGACGAGTCCCAGAGTATCAGGGACTCTTTATACGAGACTAGCTGGCAAGGGCACTAAGTCAGTGAGCCACCTAGCCACCTGGCCTATTGTAAAAACAAACAAACAAAGCTTTAATAAGAGGTCACACTTTTAATTATAGGCCCGATGCCAGATTTGTTAGATATAATAACACACACCCTCTTTTAATTAAACAAATCACCTAAATAGCCACTTGTAAAAAAATGAAGACGCTTCAAGGCTGCTCCAGTGCATTCTCACAGGAATAAGAGCATGTGGAGGGGACAGATTCCCTGGGTCCTCTCAGGTACGTTTACTTCAGCTGGGGAGACTGTGTAGTGAAGTAACAAGAGGTGGGACAGAGGTGACAGCTGCCTGCCATGGCCGCATCCCACACACTTCAGGTGTCCACAGTGACCTGGGCAGGGCAACAAGAATGGCTTGAATCCCCATTTGGATACAAGTGTTGTGGATAAAATGACAGAGTTCCCGTGCTGTTTCTATGGTTACGTGACTAGGTAGGCGTTGCCTCAACAACAACCAAAAGTTACTCAAATTCCTGATAATGACACGGAGAGTTTTATGAACGAAAACGCTGTTCCCAAACACAACATATAAACTGAATTACTTTTATGTCAAGTCTACCACGGAGCTAACTGGAGGACATTATTCTGAACACAATACTGAGATTTATTTCCAGGGCAGTTACATGGTTTTTAATGATAGGAAATTGCTCTGAGAAATATATCACAAGGTGATTTCACTCTGCTCTAAATATCATTGCTACACATTCTGGAATTAAGATGGCTCCAGTGTCACCAGGTGATACAATCTTACAGGACCACTGTCATGTATGTGGCCCATTACTGATCAAAGTGTCCTTGTATATGACGTGGCTCTAATGTGTGGAATGAGGCTCACATTCTCAGGTGAAGACAGATACATAAGAAAGGTAATTTCTGCTATGTATCTAGTTCCGTTGTAATACATGCTGGATACACATTCCACAGGAAGATGTTTCTCCTCAACCAGGGTCATCACCAACCCCAGATACTAGGTTGGCACGTCTAGAGAGACATTTTGGGTCATTCCAACTGTATGGGATTAAGATACACACTATATAGGGATGCTCTGTGGGACCCTCTGACACACAAGACAGCCACCACCAACAAACAACTATCTAGGGCAAAGAATAAAAATGTTCAGGTCAAGAAATGCTGTATGATAGCCCAGATGGGCAAAATGCAAGGATTTAAGAAGGTACATTAGCAAGTTCGAAGTTTTAAAGACTTTAGTGACTGTGGTGAGGGAACAAAATGAGAAAACGGTGCATAAAAAAACACAAAACCCGTTAGGCCTCCTTTAAATGCAGTTGAAATAGGCAGCACTATTTATTTCTGCAGCTGGAAAAACTCAACCATCTGAGTCTGTCAGTGGGAACTTACATGAATAAACCATAATCAATTCACACTGTGAAACATTTTGCAGCCAGAAAAAAATGATGATTTTTTAATTTTTAATTGATATATATCACTTCCACCCTTTCCTTTACTCCCTCCAAGCCCTCCCTTGCCTCTCTCACCCCCTCTCAAATTGATGACCTTTTCTTCCTTTGATTACTATGGGTTGTAATATAATATAACATTATATGTTATACGTATATAAGTATAATATATAACTTATAATATATGATAAAAATATAATTATATATTATACAATATTATAAAATATGTTATATATATCACTGTATTGGCACCATTGCTGCCCTGAACATCTGTGTGCATAGTCCTTTGATTATTATTGATACATATACATTCTATATACATATACATACACAGATGCATATAAACATAAATATATATACAACTGGCTAATCAGTTTGGTGTTGTTTGTGTGTTTATCATTTCATGGCTGACCACACTGTATTATATCCCTGCATCTAAAGCTCAGGGAACATCATGGGATAGAGGCCAAAAAAGATGTAAGAGTCAGAGATCTGGGAAGTCTGCTGGGAGATGTCCCTGAGATAAGAGCATCCCTGTGTACAGCCTGAGCCCGCTACCCTAGATATCCAGACAAATGAAATTCTAGAGCAACACTGCTCACATGGGGAGGAACTGTTGGGACAAACCAAATTGTTAAAGCTGATTCCTTTAAAAACCAGGATCTGGGATGAGAGGGAAGGTAGATACCTTACTTATCTATTAGTATTTTCTTGGGAGCTCCCGGCCCTAGGGAGTAACCTCAGGCTTAAGAAAGGGAGAGATGTAACAAGAAGAGAAGGCAGCACTGAGAGTGTTGTTGTTCCTGTTTTCTCCAGCCAGTGCTGCTGTTGGTCAAGCCAGTGCAGACAGTCAGGGAAATAAAACCAGGAACAGGGCGCCAAACATCTGGCCAGAGGCTCAGGCCCCACAGCAGAACAGGGCGGCCCAGCGCAGGCTTGCTTCGTCTTGCTGACTTTTGTTTTCTTCTGCTACTTGCTTGACAGTTCTTCACTAGACACTGGTGAGATCGAGGGCAGTCCCGTCAACAGAGACACTGCCTGCTCTGAGTAACAGGCCAGCACAGGCCTGTCTCTCCTCTAAGGTCTACTCTCAGCACACACGATCCTCCTGAGCCAAGGCTCGTTTCCAAACGTTTTCTTGTTCACCCGGCCTGGAAACGAAGGCCTCCTCCAGGTTTGCTGACTATGGCTCACATCATTAGGTCATGTTTCTAATGCACAAATAAAGGAGTGTCGGCATACAACACACAGGCACTTCTAATGTCTTATGCACACATGTGAATGCTGTGGTGGGTGTAGCTTTAATTAATGATTAACACATGGCTGCTATGTTTCCTACATGCACTGGATATAGGAAGCCTATCTTAGGGCAATAGAATAATCACATTTACAAGAGTAAAGATTTGAAAACTTGGGCCAGTTTCAACTCTGAAACAGCTAAAGTACTCGTGTGTGTGTGTTTCTTAGCATGTATATGCAAGTGCACATGCCTGTATACCCATATATGTGGAGGCCAAAGGAAGATATCAAGTGTCCTGCTCCATTGCACTCTGTCTTATTCCTCTGAGACAAGGTCTCTGCACATGGAACTAGACAGCCAGCCAGCAGGCCGCAGTAATCCTCATATCTCCACTCCACTGGGGTTACACTGCGGGTCAGGAATTTAGGTAGTAGCTAAGGATTTGAATGCAGATTCTCAGGCTAAAGGACCAAGTGTTCTTATTCGCTGCGTTAGTTCCTTTCCCGTTGCTATGAAAAAGCACCATGACAAAGGCAACTTTTAACATGAAGAGTTTATTTGGGATGATAGTTCTGGAGAGCCGGAGTCCATAACGACCGGGCAGAGGCAGCAGGCAAATGCAGTAGATGGAGCAAGCTTAAGAGAGCTCCCATCTTGAACCATAAGCACAAAACAGACAGAGCAAACTGGGAACAGGGCAAGCCAAAGCCAGTCCCTAGTAACGTACTTCTTCCAGCAAGGCTACACCATCATACCTTCCCACACACACAGCACCGCCACCTGGGGACCAAGTATTCAAATGTCCTAGACTCTAGGGGACAGCTCTCATTCAAATCACCACACCCACTAAACCACCCCCACCCCATCCCCTAGCCAAGACCTTTACAGGTTTGCTTCATAACCATTCTCGGTTTACCTGAAGAGGTCACCCCTGGGTCTCTGGATCCCTTACTATACAGAATTAGATTTAGATAGTTCCCTTACTATACAGAATTAGATTTAGATTGTTCCCTTACCATACAGAATTAGATTTAGATTGTTCCCTTACCATACAGAATTACATTTAGACCGTCCCCTTACTATACAGAATTACATTCAGATCGTTCCCTTACTATACAGAATTATATTTAGAACATGTGCACATGAAAGACTCATGAAACATAAATTGTTTTTCTTGTTTACAGGATTATTTATTTATATAATTATATACTATTCTGTTATATATAATATTATATATTAATTATATACTATTAATCCAGTGCCGGTAAAAGATACCAGGAAAACATATTTATCTTTTCTAAATTATAATCTCAAAGAACTAAACCCACTATCCTGCGAGAAGATGAACAGCTTGGGGAGCCCTGGGGTGGCTCTGGAGCCTTCTCTCATATCAGAGCCGAATGGCAGTTGTGGAAGCTGGCCGGTCTTTCACAGTCCACATCACACACACACACACACACACACACACGCAAGGGCAGGTGCTAATCACAGCACTTCCTCTTCTTTGCTGTCTGACTTCAGACCCACCAAAAGCACATCTGAAAGCTAACCCATCCACATTTAGGATGTGACTCACAGAACAGTATTTGTTGCCTGCCAGACGGTAAAGGGAACAGGGAGTGTCAGGCCGTGTTTGTTCCTATAGAGACCTGCGGTCACATTATAGTAAGACCTAAGACAGACCAGAACACCCAGAGTGCCAGGATGCTAAAATGTGGGGAGTGCAGAGCCAACAGAGTACTTGCCATCAAAATGGGGACATTAGGAACAAAAGGATTTGATATTTCAAACATACAGATACTGAGGCCAATGAGAGAGAGAGAGAGAGAGAGAGAGAGAGAGAGAGAGAGAGAGAGAGAGAGAGAGAGAGAGAGAGGAGAGAGAGAGAGAGAGAGAGAGAGAGAGAGAGAGAGAGAGAGAGAGAAAGCAGGAACGGAGGGGAAAACAATCAAATACCAGCAGTTTTCTCTCACACAGATGTGTCATACACATGTGTGTATAACACAAAAAGCAGACGGAGGAATATTATCGGAGGAGCAGTGAGAACAGTGGGGGATGGAAGAGAGATGGGAGGCAAATATGAGGAAAATGCAGTGATACAGAACAGACGTAACGAGGACCCTCATGCGGCAGGCTGACAAAAAGTTAAATTTTTAAACTTACTAAAGCCAGCACATGAGGACTGGGCCCAGAAAAGAAATTAGCCAGCGAGAACTGTGGTCGGAGCTTTTCGTACTCCATCTTTTTAAGTTCCATGCAGTCATAAGTTGTCAGTAGCCGACTGTAGGTTCATGTGTGTCTGTGAAACATGTACACTATGTGAGTTCGGGGTGCGCAACTCCAAATAAGATGTCCCAATTTCTAAATAAGACACTTACATTAATACCAGGAGATGAAGATAATTATTTAAATTTATTTACATATGATTTAAAAGAATTAGGCAGCAGAAAATTTTACTATCTTTGCCAGTTTTTGTTTTCCTCTCTGTGTGTGTATGTGTGTTTGGTATGTATGCACATGTATACACAGGTATATAAACCCACGAGCACACAAAGATCAAAGAATGTAAGCTATCTTCCTCTACCCTTCCCCACCTTGCTCTCTTGAAACAGGTCTCTCACTGAACCTGGAGTGAGGCCAGAAAGCTCTGCTGATACTCCTGTCTCCGTCACACTGAGTGCCAGGGTCACAGCATGCATAGCAATGCTGGGCTTTTTATGTGGGTGATGAGGATTTGAACTCAGATCCTCGTGTTTTCAAAACAAGCACTGGTATCTATGGAACCATGTGCCCTGCCCTGCCCTGCCCTGCCTGCCTGTTGGCCATTTTTAAGACTACCACTCACCAATATTAAGAAGATCCATAACACAACCGTGGATCTAGAACCTTTTCCTCTTGCAAATTTAAATGACATCCATTAATTATTGACTTCAGTAGAGAGCACAGCAATAAATGGCATCATACAGTATCTGTCTTTCACGATCAGCTCATTTCATCAGCACAATGTCCTCGGGATGCTTCCATGCCATAGTTCATATCAGAATTTCCTCTATTTTATTTTAAGACTGACTAATATCCTACAGTATATATAACATATTTCCCTCATCCAGTCATCTGTTAGTTGCTTCTGCCTGATGGCTATTGTGATCAAGAAAATGGGTGTGAGATCTCCCTCTGACTCGCTGGTTTCAATTCACTTGGATTTGTGCCCAGAACTGAAGTTGCTGGATCATGTGGCCGTTCTATATTTAGTCTTTGAGGAATCTTGATACTGTTTTCTATGGCAGTTGCTCCATCAAGTGATCCATTAGCAGTTCACGGGGTCCCGACTTCTCCACAGCCCCACCAACGCCTTTTCCTTTCTGAAAGCAGTAATCAACCTGCTAGCCACGAGGCGGTTCGTCACTACAGCTTTGACTTACGCTTCTCTGTGGCTGTGTCTAGATCATCTCTGGATAGTCTAGTTTTGTTTTCCATTTTTGGTAGGATTGTTTTGTTTCCTTGTTATGGCTTTTGAGTTGTAGGTGCCACTTTTCACACGGGAATGCATGTTCACAGACATGTATGAGTGCATGCGTGCGTGGAGCCCAGAGGTTGATGTTGGAGTCTTCCTTCATTGCTTTCCACCTCCTGTTGAGGTAAGGTCTCTCACTAGCACCTAGAGCCCCCTGATTTGGCTAGTTTAAGCAACCAGCTTGATACCAGGACCCTCTGTGTCTGCTTCCCAATTACTGTTATTGCAAGTGGCCACCTTGCTTACCCAGCAAACACTCTATCCAATGAGGTGTCTTCCCAACCTCTTCATGGAGACTTGATCATAGCTCTTCATCCAGCAAATGCTTTGTAAAAATTTTCTGTGGTCCCTTTGTAGTCTATAAATTATGTCCTTTATGAATACAGTTTACAGGAAGTCACTGGCAACCTCAGCATCATTTAAGGTTCTCCTTAATGTTTTCTTGGATTCTTATCATTTTGGGCCTTATAACTTTTGTGTATGATGTAAGGAAAGGATCTAGCTTCAAGATTTTGCATGTGGATACACAGTTTCTCAACCCATTCACTGAGTAAATGATCATTTTTTTTTCCAAAGTGGCCTGGGCACCAACGTGAAGGAGCACTTAACTGCTGACCTCTCAAGTTTTTTGGTCTGGCTGTGTCTTCACATCAGCTCCACACAGCACTGGCTCCTTGACATCCATAATGTGCTTTGAAATCATGACATGTGCACCCTCCAACTCTGTGCTTTATTTTTCAAAACTGTTCTGTCTCTTCTGTAAAACACGGTTTTATGCTACAATATTTCAGAGTCAGATTTTTTTCCTGTGTCCAAGCTGGTAGCTGTCCTCTTTCCATCGTCCGTGTGACTAGAAGGCAGAGGCAGGAGCATCAGAAGAAGTCACCAGCAGAGCAGAGTGCGAGAACTTCCTGATTCGGCATTAGGTGAAGACACGCGGAGCATCATGGCTTTGCAAGTCGAAGGAACTGAGGTTAAGGGCACAGATCCTAGAGTCAAACAAAATGGGGTTCAGGGCTTAGTGTGTAAAAGAGCTTGCCACGAAGTCTGAGGATCTGAGTCTGATCACTTGAACCCCTTGTAGGTGGAAGGAGAGAGGCAACTCCCAAAAGTTGTCCTCTGACTGCCACACATGTGCTGGGAGATTTGTGTGCCTCGTCACATCGTATACATACATGTCGTTGTTGTCATCATTATCATCATCATTAATACATACACAAGCTGGTTTTTCTTCATGTTGAAAGATGGGCTTAAGTTCTGGCTCTGCCAGTTTCTGTCCACATAGCCTTGTACACCTTGGCCAACATTAGTTTTCTCACAATGCTTGCCTAGAGCACAATCAGCACCTGGGCACTTGGACCACCATCTCATTACTGGTGCCTTTCAGTAATCATTTATTTGAATTTGATCAGTAGTTCAATTATTAGAGAATAAAATGTAATGCCGTGAAGGCCCATCCAGATACAAGGAACATTCCTGAGATTAGAAAGACAAAGGGAGTCTCCTGGGGGAATTTACACTGCCTTGGCAAAAACTTGGGTTCACTGGCACAGAAAGCACATGGAGGGGAGAGGAGGTCAGACACACACTCAGTGTAGTGCTGTACAAATTCAAAAGCCAAACCACAGAGGCTTTATAAGGAGCAAACATGAAGAGAACAGACTGCTGCCAGCAGTCAGGCCCTTTCACCATTGAATCTTGAGCTGGCCTTTCACTCATCAAAGGCCAGCTCTATCAATAATCACTGACATGAGAGAAACCCACCAGGTCACCGCTCAGAACGGTACCCACGTTCGCTGACTTTGCAAACAGCCTTCCCTCTTCTAACAGCCGCTTCTTTGAGTGAAGCTCATTCCACCAGAGAATCTGCAAATAGAACATCTGTACTCTGAGACCTGAGTCTCTTCTCCCATCAGAGAAAGTGACTGAAGACCAGGAACAGGACTCCTGGCTGACAGCAAAGAACAATCTGGCATGCTTCTTTGCTGTTTTGATAGGTCTTACAGAGTCTCTCTCTCTCTCTCTCTCTCTCTCTCTCTCTCTCTCTCTCTCTCTCTCCATCATTCTCCCTTAACCCTCTAAATAAATGAGCAGTCTTAGAAGTGTTCAATAGACATCCTGACTGGAAGCAAAGTCAACAGCAGAAAGTGGATCAGAATACCAGGTCCAGTAACCTTTGGCTAGAACCAAGTACTCAGGACTGGATGGACTGAGCACCTCAATGAACTAACAAATCCCTGCTGTTTCAAATTGCCTTTGTCTCTTACAACAGAATTGCTATTAACCTGACCAAGCCCTAATTCTAAAATAAAACTTGCAAATAATACATATTTTTCAGGATGGGGTACTAGATGAATTTTAGACTTCAAATGGATAAGATCATACCTATAAGAAACAATACCATTCAAGGTAGGTCTGTGGTAGTAGAAACAACTGTTACAAAAAATTCAAGATTTGGCTCCTAGGAGCAGTCAACATTGCTTAGATGCATTTCTTCTCCTCTGTGTGAACTAAAACCACATCATCCATCCCGCTTGGTTATAAAATCAACTATGAAATAACTCTTGGCATTTGATGAGACATAACGCAGACCTTAGATTTAAAAAACGTATTTCTTATAAGGAGCCCAAAGAGCTCCTTTGTAGCAATAGCCTATAAAGCATTAAAAGCAGGTACACGTGCATCTAAAGACAGACAGCAAGGTAAAGCCACGCCACTGGCCAAGGTCAGCAGACAATAGACAGACACAGACAAAGGCAGGTAGGTTCTTAGGTTCCCTGCCCCATTCTGCTCTGCTCTGAAAATCACTCACACTGTAAACCTATAGTCGGTAAGGAGCAATGTCAGAATAAGATGGTCCCCCTTTTCCACATTTCCCAAAGTGCACTGGTCGACTTCCTCCATTGACTCTCCTCCACTTCTGAAAATACTAAGAGTCTGGAGTCAAATGCATTTGAGACACAAAAATATCCAGATTTGATAGTCAGTCAATGGGCATCTCAGAACTCTACACGGTAATTGTGGAGAAGGCTGGTTGAGAAGTCACCAATACAAATGAAGGACTTTGTGGTGGTTTGAAAGAAAATGGCTCCCAAAGGGAGTGGCACTATTAGGAGCTGTGACCTTGTTGGAGGAAGTGTGTCACTGTGGAGGTGGGCTGTGAGGTCTCTTTTGCCCAAGCTTCCCTTAGTATGACAGTCAACTTCCTGTTACCTGCAAAGATGCAGCACTCTCTGCTCCAGTACCACATCTGCCTGCAGGTCACCATGCTCCCCATCATGATGGTAACAGACTAACCTCTGAAACTATAAGCAAGCCCCCCCCCCATTACATGTTTTCCTTAAAAGAGTTGCCATGGTCATGGTATCTCTTCATGGCAATAGGAAGGCCTAACTAAGGCAGGCATTTCTGGGCCTGGTATGCAGAAGGAGTCCATTACCCTTGTTAATCACAATTAGCATCCCGGCCTTCATGACCATCCCACCTCACCCACAATAGCCTGCAAGCTGTCCTCACCTGTGAACGGGAATGAAGACAACACTGACTTCGTCCAGTTAGTAAATACAAACACTTAAGTAGAAGCACGGAGTGAGCACTCAAACAGGGCTGGGTGCTGTGCTGCTTACACGCCTGATCTCTGTGGCTATGAGGATGCAGTTTCTCACATTTGCATGAGGCCAGAACTTCAGCTTTCATCGAACGTGCACAGCACTTACTGTGCAGCGGACGGACCTCTAACCTGCATTCTGACTCTCTCGTGTGAAAGTAGAAATGCCTCTGGATTAGTCCACCTGGCTCCTTTTCCCCCTTGCCCAAGCATCATTTCATTTTTAGGTGGGAGGCACGGTCTGGGACCCTAAGCACCTGTGTGTGTGCACATGAGGGAGCTAGCAGTCAACCCCAAGTGCTGCTTTCTAGAAGCTATCCACTCTGTTTGTTGAGACAGGGTCCCTCATTGTGACCTTGAAGCTCATCAGTTAGGCTAGACTGACTGGCTAGATCCCAGAGAGAGTCCCATCTGTCTCCGTCTTCCCCATCAATGCAGGTGTTATGTGTGCATATCAACACATCTGGCCTTTTCACATGGGCTCTCTGTATCAAACTTGGTCTCTATGCTTGGTCAGCAAGCACTTTTCTGACTGGCTGTCTCTTCAGCCCCTCACTTCCCAAGAACGCTCTTGTCTTTGACCATGCAATAATGAACATGGTGTCAAGCGAAAGTTTTGCCTAGTTCCCAAACCTGGGCTCCCCACAATGTATTTTCCTCACTTACAAACCTCCACTCATAAAAAGCTAGGGGAAAAACTTATTTTCCTATTACTAGAGCTTAAATTACAAGGTGAAAACTGGTTGTGATGTGATTTAAGGGGAAAAAATCCATAACAAGATATGTCTCTCTTTCTATATACTTTTAATCACATTTATTGAGGGTATACATGTGGGCCACATATGTGTGTGGAGATCAGAGGACAGCTTATGGGAATAGGTTCTCTTCTCCCATCTCATGGGTCTTGGGAAATTGAACTCAGGTTGTCAGGCTTAGTGGCAAACACCTCTATCCCAATAAGCCATCTCACCAGCCTGTTCCCACCCCTCCCTTTTTGGTATAGATGTGATACTATTGCTAAATGCAGGAATTCTCGGGTCCTAGAGATCAAGGTTCATGATCCCATTCCTACTTCCTAGTAGTCACGTGACTTTGAGATCATTATCTACAGGGCTGACACAAGAGATGCTCTTGGTCTATGAAACTGTTCCGATTTAAACAAGATAATGTAGGGAAGGCATTAAGCAGAGGGCCAAGCACCCTGGAAGCTTCCATAAATTCTGGCTGCTGCCAATAAAGGGCTTCTGTGGCTGCTGCCACTGCCACTGTTATTATTCCAGAAACACCACTGCCCCAGCACGCTGTGACTCACGGCTCCACTCAGCCTGCCCTGCTCAGCCCTCCTAAGGAATGTTCCAGGCCCTCATTGCTAAACACCCTGAAATATACTCTACAATACAGCTCTGCAGTCAAAGGTTCTCAGCCAATATGAAGTTTTTGGGGAAGAAGCAAGACAGGAAGACTGTACTATTAAGCAAAACAAAACTACCAGCACAGCCCAAACAGATGGCAACCCCTCCCCATAATCCAAGGTCAAAGGGTTAGGAACCAGGGCCCCTGGATGAGACACTTTGGAAGAAATCACAGCACAGACTCCATGAACTTGATAACACCCAAACTGGCATTTTCTTTGTTATGGAGCCCTCTGTAAACAAAGAACCTACCTCTGTAATTTTGTCTACATTCACGCATCTTTAGGGAGTCCCAAATCACCCAGAATCACTCATCTCTAAGAATCCAACTACTGAGTTCCATGGACTGAAATGGGGACCAGCTTCTACTGCAGAACCCTCAATCAGGGGCTTTCTTCAGCTGAAGGGATTCCACCCTACCAGAACACTTTCAGTTCAGACCTTAATCCACTGAAGTGTGACTCTGAGGCACTAAAGATGCCTCTCCAAGAGTTCTGATTCCTCTAAAGGTTCCCTCTGGAAACGGAGATGTTTTCAGTGAGTTCTCTGACTTACGGCAAGAAAGACTAGCAAGCCACGGTCAGGCCTTCATGACAATACCCACTAGCCAAGAAAGGCAGGGTTCATCCTGAGAGACAAACAGCGTGTTGTTCTTTACTATGGTTCTGAGAAAAATAAGAGTGGGTACAAATAAAGAGAAAGAAGAGAAAGGGGGAGGGGGGGGAGAAATCTTCTGCCCAATGGCTCCTTTTGTACGGACCACAAAGGAAAGGAAGGAATTGAAATGCCATTCTAGTAATGCAACAAAAGCCTTTCATTAACAGTAACAACAGATGCCTCTAGATAAACCCTTGCCATCACTTCCTCTACTTTTGGGGGGGGGGGGGGGTCGGGGGGGGGGAGAAAGGAAGATTGCATGGTGAAAATAGGAAGGAAAAAAAATGGACAAACGTGAAGTCTATCTTTGTCCTCATTCTGATAACACCAGGCTACTCTCTCCAACCCTGGGAAAGAATCACAGAGAAACTGGGGCGACATTAGCTACCCGCAGCCTTCAGGTCAAAACAATTGGAGTCTGAGACCCAGGAATTCAGGATTGTCACTGCACCACAGGCCATTTTGACATAGTGGCTCTCAAACTATGCTTTGGACGGCGCTGTATTTGGATCTCCAAAATAAATACCACAGATGATTTAAACTCGGAACTTTGTGGATGGGTGTAATAAAACATCCTGCAGCTCCGCCAGGCAGGGCGACATAGGCCACAATCTCAGCATTTTGAGAACTGAAGGCAGGAGGATCAGAAATTCAAGGTCTTCCTCAGCTACCAGGCAAGTGTGAGGCCAACCTGAACTATAAGAGACCCTGTCTCACAAAAACCTAACTAAATAAATAATAAATATAATATATAATGTAAATATAATAAATAATAAAAATAGAGTATCCCATATTCGTTAGGCAAGTGAGAGGGCAGGACCTCAGCCATTCTTTGTGTTCTCAAAAACAATAAAACAAGACAACATTTTTCAAAGGACATATCCACACATGCACGCAAGCACACGCACGCACAGACACACACACATCTTTGCATATATTTATCTTTGACTAAACAACTGAAGAACTAAGCAAGGACCCCACCTTCTTCTCTACCCAGCCAATAAAAAAAAACAAACTGCCAGCCAGTAGTAACCAAGTCATCAGCAGACTGCTCCTCTCACATTGTGGGAAATGTAATACAGAAGGATGGGTCAGAGAGGCAAGAAGCATGTCAGCTTCCTTCTTCTGCATCTGGAATTCCCTAGGATGCCCAAGTGACCCCTGGGTCTCTGCTTCTAAGACAGAATTGTTCTCGCATCTGGGAAGACAACCATGAATTTAAGTGAACGCCCCTAAGATGGGTAAAGAATATTCTGACATCTACCTGGGAAAGAAGAAATACTAGTCTCTTTCCTCTCCCCCAAAGCGTATACATTTGGTTCTGGGTCAAGGCAGTGAGTTAGTGTCCATGGTTTCTTAAGAACGTGTGAAATTCACTTGGAGTGGAATCTCCTTAAGCATTTACCATTTTAATTTTAGCTAGATGATAGTAAATAGTCCTACATTCACTCAAGGAGATAGCAATAAAAGAAAGCAAAAGCCTACTTGAAGTACTGACGGTTACTTGACAAAGGGTCAAAGGTACTGAGAAAGCAAAATAGGCTGAGAGTACTCAATAGGGGAATGATGTAGAAACAAGGGATGGTCGACAAGAAAAGAAACTTGGCACAATGAATACTCTGACATACCATCATACCCTAATACTGCACGGCACATGCTCAGACTTAAAAATGAGGAAGTCCTGAGTTCAAGTCACACAGCCCCAGTGAGCCTCAGTGCCTTTGCCTGTTCAGTAGAAGAATAACAGTCACTAATGGGGTTGTTGTGAAGATCAAACTGGATAATGCACACAGGCTACTTGACGCATAATAAGTACTCAATAAAAGCTAGCTACCATGATTCCAGCACGAGGGTCAAGTGTGTGGGTGTAAACGTCATTTGGCCTTGCCATCTACTGATTAATACCCATTTAAAAAATTAAGAGCTGGTGATGCTACAGGCGAGGGTTCACAGAAGAAATTCAGAGGGGCTCATGCGTTCTTCTTAAAAATCAGGCCTATAAACAATTCTATAGATTATTCTAGCAGACTGATAATCTTCCATGTCTGGTCCTTCATGCATGGCTTACTCGGGTTGTGCACTGAACAGTCTATGCCATTCCCTGACATGTCCCCCCTAACCCCAAAGTCCTGCACTATGGTAACCTGTCTGAAGTCTACCAACTGCTTTTTAGGGGTGATGCACACATCCCTGAAGTAAAGAAAACTGTGTTAGTTTTCATGTTACCGTAATAGGAAGCCTTCAATGAAACCGGCAATCCAGTGTGTGCCTCAGAAACCAGCTGCTCTCAGCATCCCCCGGGCTCTGCCAGACCCTGAGGCGACTCCTTAAATAGCCACTGCCATTGTCACTGTCTAAGGCCACCTTGGACGACTGCAGCAGCCCAGAAGGGCATCCCTGCGTCCGTGTTATCCCATGGTTTCCATTTCATCCCAGGCATGAATCCCAGGAACAAACAACAGCACAGCTGTTGACAAACCATGGGCTTCCCTCAACAGCCATCGGCTCATTTCCAGGTTGCAATACACTCAATGTTACTATGGGAGGAACTGGATGAAGGGCACATGGGTGTCCCAGTAACTTTGTTTTTGAGACAGGGTGTGCTAGTTAGTTTTATGTCAACTTGACACAAGCTAGACTCATCCAAAAGGAGAGAACCTCAACTGAGAAAATGTCTCCACATGATCCAACTGTGGAAAGCCATGATGCAACAGGGCCAAAGATGCATCTTAAATAAGCAGCCTAATTTAGCAGTGTATTAGAGTCTCTCTTGTATGGCACTGATTCCAGAGGCATGGAAGTTACAAGACTGAAGAGATCATGAAAAGAAGCTGAGGCTTAGAACCATGTGGTAGGGTGAGAGTCCCTGAAGAAAGCCAGAAAATGAGATTGGTGAAGGCGAAGTCTCATAATATTGTAGATGCCAGGGCTGTGGTTTAACCACCAAGAGCAGTGACAGATGGAATGGAGTCGTCCGGAGCCTAGCTGTGTGCGCTTCAGGTCTCCAGGCAACAGAAATGGAGTTCTTCAAGCCCTTTGGAGCCAGAAGATCGTGAGAAAGTCCCAGATGCCAATGCCGAGCCAACTATACTACTAGAGTTTGGTTTTACTTAAATCTGATTAGCACTGCCCCTGGTTCTTCCACTTTGGAATTAGTATGCAATTTAGTTTTGGATTTTACAGGAACCCATAAGTAAGAGGCTTTGGGTTTTTTAACACATTCTGAACATTTAAAGTGTTGAAACTTTTAAAGACCATGGAACTTCTGAAGTTGTGCTGTGTTTTACATTGTTATGTTAACATGTGATCTTGGTAAAAAAAAAAAAAAAGTAAAGGACGTAGTTTAAAAGAAAAAGGAAGATTCAACCGTGGGACATTTTCTTAATTAGTGATTAATGGGAAAGGACCCAGCCCAGTGTGGGTGGTACCATTCCTGGGCTAGTGGTCCCGGTTCTATAAGAAAGAAGGCTGAGTAAGCCATGATGAGCAAGCCAGTAAGCAGTACCCATCCATGGCCTCTGCACCAGCCTTGTTTGAGTTCCTATCTTAATGTCCTTCTGTGATAGACTAAGCCAAATATATCCTTTCCTCGCCAGCTTGCTTTTAGACATGGTTGTTTCCTCATAGCAATAGGAACCCTAACTAGGACACAGATCTCAATACGTAGATCTTGCTGGCCTGGAAATTGCTATATAGAGCAAGCTGGCCTCCAGCTCAGAGATCTATATCCTCTACACCTTGAGTGCTGGTGTCAAAGGTGTGCACCACCATGCCCAGCTCCATTCCCTCTTACAACTGCATGTAAAATCGATGGTTATCTCAAAGTATGGAAGTATCAAAAGCCTGTAACTTCAGATTCATGAATTCCATTTTCCTCCAAAATTAAATTTATAAGAACCTTCTTAAAGTCCTCAGTTGTTCCACCTTACTGACAGAACAAGGTTCCAAGTCCCTCAGACAGACATTCTGTCAAGTCTCTCATTTAACCCTTACTGAAAACAAATCCCTGGAGCCTTCGCACACTGTTTGTGATGCACATCTGCACACTGGGGTTAAAGCCTTCACACTCTGCTCACATTGCACATCTGCACACTGGGGTTGGAGCCTTCACACTCTGCTCACATTGCACATCTGCACACTGGGGTTGGAGCCTTCACACTCTGCTCACATTGCACATCTGCACACTGGGGTTGGAGCCTTCACACTCTGCTCACATTGCACATGTGCACACTGGGGTTGAAGCCTTCACACACTGTTCACACTGTGTACCAGCATACCAGGGATGTGTACAGTTGCGCTGCAACTCCCCTCCACCATCCAGAAGACAGTTTTAAATTCCCTCTGTACAATATCCTGTACATTACTCTTTCCTCCTTTTACTTACACTCTCAGTGTGTCCTACACATCCTTGCCTCCAAGGCACTGCTGGATATAGCCATCTATATATCAGTGGTGCTGAAAAATTGTCTGTATTTTGTCGATCATATTTTAAATAAACACTGATTGGCCAGGCAGGAAGTATAGGTGGGTCAACCAGACAGGAAATAGAGGCAGGGCAATGAGAAAAGGAGAATGCTGGGAAGGAAGAAGCCCATTCCTTCATCACTCCGGCCCAGGCCACTGAAGAAGCAAGATGTGACCTGCCCCTCTGAGAAAGGTACCGAGCCTGGTGGCTAACATATACTAGAATAATGGGTTAATATAAACCACAAGAGCTAATAAGAAGTGTGAGCTAATGGGCCAATCAGTTTATAATCTTATGTAGACCTCTGCGTGATTTTCTTTGGGACTTGCCAGCTGTGGATGGGAACTGGGAAGGACAGAAACCCCTAAGCAGGCCCTCATGTTGCAGAATGGTGAAACAAAGGGGCCACCTGCTCCTTACTACTACAGATGCAGACTCTCTGTGTGATTTTCTTTGGGGGCTTACAGGCTGTGGAAACTGGGCAGGACATAAACCCCAAGCAAGCCCCCTCATGTTACATGTCAGCCCAGGTTCAGGAAAAGAAGCAAATAGTCCAGAGAGGCTGCAGAACATTCCCAAACCTACTTAGTGTAAACAGTAGGGTCTTAGTTCTAACTGTCTGCTGTTTCTGCTGTTCTTCTGGAACTAGACAGTGGGTATCTTCAGAATCACGGTTACCTAAAATAGTCACTTTCAGAACTCTGGGTCTGTTCACCGATGAGATAGTCTTGAATCAAAGTGGAGACGAGAACAAATATTCACGCCTTATAATGCTGACATAACATTAAATAATACTATCTTCAGAACAAATAAACAAGCACTTCATTCTCTACTTTTAAACACAGAATAATTCTAGTCCTCACAGAGACAAAAGTCAAGGGTATGACATTTTCCATCTTGCGTCCCCTGCTTTGACTTGCATATCACTTGGTGAACACCCAGTGGAATTTTCCACATTCGCTCTGGACTTAGGTCTGCGGAGGACTGAAGACTATGGAAGATTTGGGAATATCTTTGAGGGAAAAGGCATGTCTTTTGTAGGTCAAGATTATTATCATATTGAGAAAGGCTGTATTTAACATTTGTAAAGACAATTCAGAGCTGATTGTGTCTGAAGGTTCTAAGAAAAGTATCGTCACACTTTATACAAACTCCATCACTTACATATTAATGGGAAACTGTAACGTGGGATTTACAGTGGAGTTGAGAGCAAATGTGTTCATGGAAACTGCTCGCCCAGATGACTAAGTTCTAAATTCTCAAACGTTACATATCCCTCCATCCCTTGACCAGAACCTGGCTGAGGAAAACACGAGTGACTGCATGTGCCGTCTGCATGTCTCTCACTTCACACTAACAAGGACCACAGTTTGCTCAGAATACCAAGAAGGCCATGAAGGCATGACCTCCTGGCAGTTTCTGGAAGCAGTTTTTGGAAGTTTGGTTTCCTGGCTACTATTCTTATCTCTTTGGTGTTTTCCCTCTTCTTAAAGTAAATGGGATGTCACATTACCATCACCAGGTAACAAACATTAGCTAAAAGCTAAGAAAGATCAATGCTGGTTCTGATCTGATGGAGTAACCAAAGTAATTGCTGTGGTCATGGACTCCGGAGCTTCTTGTACAGAGAAAACTGAGCTCCTTTTTACTTAGACAGCTGTTAACTGGCTATTACACTTCACAGATGAAAATGAAAACCAGATTAATACACAAAATCTGCCCTAGGCAGGTCTTCTCTTACAGCCGCCTCAGTAACAACTGTTCCATCACCTACATGATCAAAGAATGTCCGCCCTCCCCAACCTGCCTCTCCCAACAGCCATCACCATGAACAGTGCCATTGTTCTTCTCACTTGCTCACGTGAGAAATCTAACTACATCCTTTCTTCCCCTTGTCCCACCATTGCATGTACTGTCAGTCATCCTAGCTATGACCCTGTCTCCCTGGTACCTCTCCCTCTCTCCCACTGTTCTCCATCTCCCTGGCCACTGTGAGTCCTCTGCCTGCACTTCCTCTGACAGGTTCCATCGCCACTGCCTGCAATTGGTCTCCTCAATTCTGTCACAGAGACCTTTCAGAAACATGAAGGTCTTCCATTTTGCCTACTCAAAACTTTCCCGTGCCCCCTTATTAGCCTTGGAATAAAGCCCAACACTCCTATCATGGCTTTAAAGGTGCTGCTACAATTTTGGGGCCCAATCTCAATAAACCCATGTTCATCTTTACCCTACATTCTAGCCTTCAATTAAGAACATACTCTAAAGATATCTTCATAAGCCTAAAGGAAGATCTCTCATTTTAAAAGATTTATTAATTTTATTGGATACATGTGGGTGTTTTGACTCAATGTTTATCTGTGTAATACATGTGTGCCTGGTGCCCACAAAGTCAAGAGAGGGTGTTGGATCTCCTGGAACTAGAGTTACAGACTGTTGTGAGCTGCCATGTGATGCTGGGAATTGAACCCTAGTCCTCTGGAAGAGCAGTCAGTGCTCTTAACCACTGAGCTATCTCTTTAGCCCTCTTCAGTTGCCATGTCCCTACAAGACTCCTAATTTAGGAACTTTATCAACCCTTCCATGTTGTAACATAGGTATCTAGTCCTTAGAGATTCGTACTCTTCCATTTCTTTGCCTATTTAATGGCTGAATGCAAGTCTACCCCTTTCACGAAAGCACAGGTGACTGACTCCCAGTCAAATGCTAGACCAGAGGTTCTCTGTCTTCCCAATGCTGTGATCCCTTAATACGGTTCCTCATGCTGTGATGACCCCCAAGCCTAAAAGTATTTTCATTGCTACTTTATAACTGTAATTTTGCTATAATTATGAATTGTAATGTATATATCTGATGTGCAAATGGTCTTAGATGGCCCCTGTAAAAGGGTTGTTTGACTCCCCCAAAAGGAATCGTGATCTACAGGTTTGACCTACAGTCAAAGTTCTAGATTTCCCAATCACCATTCATCACTCTGAATTCTACTTGGTGTGTCATTGTCTTATATTCTTACTAAAATAAAAGGGGAAGCTGAACTTAAAGACATATTGCAAAACAATGCAACGGTCTAAATATAGTGATTGTAGTGACAATGACCCAAATGACTAGCATGGAAAATGCTAACAACACTGGAATTGGTAGTTATTTACTCCCTGAAGAAGCATGACTATCAGCCATAGACAGGATTTGACATTGGAAATTTAAGCTATGTCCTTATGAGCTCAACCCTAGCCAACACAGAAAATAGATTTAAGTGAGGTCCTTATGAGCTCAACCCTAGTCAACACAGGAAATAGATAGACTTGACTTAAAGATTATATGTTTACTTTTTATTGCTCTTTTTGGAAATTTTATTTCCCATTATTTTCTATATCATTTTCCATGACTAGATAGCTTTATACCTAACACTGACCTGTTGTAAGGAGGTTGCTTATTTGGTTCCCAGCCGCCTGGCTAGCTAAGACCCAAAATAATCACACAGAAACCGTATTAATTAAAACACTGCTTGGCCCATTGCTCTAGCTTCTTATTGACTAACTCTTACATCTTAATTTAGCCCATCTCCATTAATCTGACTATCACCATGTGGCAATGGCTTACTGGCAAAGTTTCAGCATGTCTGACTCTGGCAGCTCCATGGCATCTCTCCAACTCCACCTTCCTTCTCCCATGCTATAGGCCAAGCCAGTTCTTTATTCATTAATCAATAAAAGTAACACATAGACAGAAGGACTTCCCACACCATTGACCCTCTGATCTTTTGTGACATAAAATCATACATGCTTGATTATAAGTCTTTCACTAGATACTTTTCAATGTGCCAATGGGATTTATTTGGGTAACTATGCCATGAGTTCAGAAAGAAGCAAACCTCAATATTAATGTTCATTTCATCATATTCATTTTGATATCATGTTGGGGAAATCTATCTTGAAATGCAAAGCTGAATATAACATGGTAGCCATAGCAATACAAACAAGGGAAGCTAAAATAGTAATAGTAGAAACAATTATAAGAAAAGTCTTAGACACGCTCGTGCAGGGTGATTGTGAAAAGCCACGTGAGAAACCCGTGAGATGTGTTAACTGTTTAGCCAAGGGTTAGAACATGGACTACTCTGTGTGTTCATTCCTTTTCTGTTCATTCTAAGGCATATTTAATGTGAGGGTTAATCTTCATTGTCAGCTTAACGGGATTCAGAGTCACCTAGGATACACACCTCTGGACTTGAGGTTTAGCAGAGGAGGGAAGACCCACCATGAACGTGGGCAGCACTATGCTATACTGTATCAAAAGCAGAAACAGGTAAAGCACAGTGTCCATCTCTCTCTGCTTCGTCATTACTAAGGCTCAAGCTCCTGCTACCATACCATCCATGCCATGGTGAGGACCCTTTTTCTCTGTTTAAAATTAAGCTCTCTCAGGTTTTACGTGGAGTTCATTACCACGTTGGGTGCCACTCTGTAGTGAGAGCTGCGGGCAGCGTTCCCAGCACCCAGCCGCCCGCATGGTTAGCTTTACCCAAAATAATGACACGGAAACTGTATTCATTTAAAAATGCCTGGCCCATTAGTTCCAGCCTCTTATTGGCTAGCTCTTACATATTGATCTAACCCATTTCTAATATCTGTATAGCCCCACGAGGTGTGGCTTACCAGGAAAGATCTTAACCTGCGTCTGTCTGGAGTGGGAGAATCATGGCGACTCCTGACTCGGCTTCTTTCTCCCAGCATTCTGTTCTGTCTACTCGGCCTACCTAATTTTCTGTCCTATTAAAGGGCCAAGGCAGTTTCTTTATTTAACCAATGAAACTAACACAAAACAGAAGACTCTCCCCCATCACCCCACAAACCATGGACCCAAATAACCTCTTCCTTTACTACATTCTTTGCCAGATGTTTTATGACAGGAGAAGAAGAATGAACACACAGAGTAGTCCATGTTCTAACCCTGGGCTAAACAGTTAGCACATCTCACTGATTTCTCATGTGGATTTTCACAGTCACCCAGCACTATAAAATGATGCTGAGGCTCACAGGGCCTCTTCTTCCTGGCTCCAGTATGGTGATGGAGCCAAGCTCAGGCCTCTCAACCATAATGAAAACATTTGCACAGCACTTAGCAGAGACCAGGAGCTGCTCTGAGCACTTGACAACTTCTAACTCAGTTCATCTGCTGGAAAACCCCATGTAGCTATCTTATTACTCCTCTACACAAGAAAGAGATTCATGGTACCGGCTAGTGTTAATGAAAGGTGGCTAATCCAGTGAGCCACAGAGGCAGGACTTAAACCTAGGGGAATGCCCCCTCCAAAGTCCATTACTTAACTACCCACTACCCTATCCAGTGCACTGTCCCCTTACAAAATAATAACATTGAGAGGGGGTATGCTGACCCCATTCACTAATTCATGAAATCATCACAAAATCTGAAGGCAAATGATTTTTTTAAATCTCCATTCCATTTTATGGGGCTCAAAGAAGCAAACTAAGTAACTGAGGGTCACCAGCTAACAAATGTCACCTGAGTAAACATAAAACAGCAACATCTAGTTTTCACTCTGATCCCAAGCATGAATGGCTGGAAAACAGCATACATCAGATTTTCCAGCTCTTTAAACAAGCTCAGTTCATGCACTTTAGGCTGTGACTATTTATATATCCCACTGAGCTGATCTCCTGTGATCTAACACACCTCAATGCACATTTTCTCTATGCATCAGACATGCCCACTCCATTAGGAGGAAGCCATCTTGTTTCCATCAATAAATGAGGCATTGAGTTTCAGAAATGAAGTCCACAGCTGTTATTTTTTATAGATACAGTCAAAAATCCTGATTTTTCTTCTGGAGAAATAACTGTTTAGTTTTCTATTTCTACCTGATGTGGGATTTCCCTCTATATGTTATGAATATGTTTTATTAGCAATGGTTAATAAAGAACCTGCTTTGGCCTATGGCAGGACAGAATATAGTTAGGTGTGAAAACTAAGCTGAATGCAGGGAGAAAGGCGGCAGAATCAGGCAGATGCCATGTAGTTGACAAAGGGAAAAGACGTGAGACTTTACTGGTAAGCCACAGCCTCACAACGATACACAGGTTAATAGAAATGGGTTAATTTAAGATATAAGAGCTAGCTAGGGATACGCTTGAGCCATTGGCCAAAGCATGCTGTAATTAATATAGTTCCTAGGTGATAATTTGGGTCCGGGTGGCCAGGAAACAAAAGTGCAGTCTCTGTTTACACCTACCTCTTAAATGTTTCGATCTACAATCAAAACAACCTCCCATTCTCAAAAAAGAAACCCTCTGTGGAGCCTGGAAAGCACAAGCAATGCTTTTTCTATTGTTTTTAGTTAAGTACAATAGGGTGCCCAAACTGCACCAAAGCCCACAGAAGTAAGGAGCAAAAACACAACTGTAGTTAAATAAATAGATAAATCATAGCCTAGCGTGTCAGGCCACACCAATTAAAGAATGCAGATTTGTATGATTTCACTAAGTTCTGGTTTGTGCCAAGACGATCTTAATAAAAATGCCACAAAGCCACAGACTGAGTCATACTAAGGACAGAAATCACATCTCCTATATCCTTGGATAATATCCAAACGGTTAACAGTTGTTAGTCTAAGCTAGAGTAGGCACAGTCATTTCACGTACATAAGTAAGAGAAAACATGAAGCTTGCCTTTCCACCATCTAATCCCCTGCTTATGGAAGGATTGATTTAACCCACAAATATTTCTACAGTGTCTATCTGTGCCCTTGTCTGGTCTAGCCTCTGGAAATAGGTTAGTAAACAAGATAGCTATGAGTCTTGGCCTCATGGAGGTAGAAACCAGACTCTGAATACACAGATGAACACAGAAGTAAAAAGATCAGGTTCCATAAAGGAAGGGCATGGCACCCCAAGTCAGTGGAGGGGGACAGGAAGCGAAGAAGCAGCCTTTACACTGAGGATGCTACAGGACTCAAACAGAGGAGTGGTGGGCGGGTGTGGGAGACGGCAGCAAGGAGGCCTGCCATGGCCTGCAGTTTAGAGGAGAAAGAAAAGGAAGCCATGATGGAGACAAGGACTCCTGCATGGGAGACTCATCTAGATCTCCAGCTCCATCAGACCCCTCACCTTTTCTGCACTCAGTTTCCCACCCACTCTGTGACAGTACTGAGAAGTAGAGTTAGTTGCCCCCAAAGCATTACCACAGGGGCAGCTCCCAAGCCTCACCCTTTTGAGAGTGGAAGCCCTCCCTGTAGCAATGATCACTCTCCTCATCCATGCCTCACTCCACAGTATAAACCAGGAATCAGTCAAAAGGCCAGCCTGGGAGAACGGCAGACCTCTTATCTCTTAGAAAGCTGTTCCAGAATTCTTAACCTAGAAACTTAGTTCTGGACTTCCCGAGAAAAACCCAATCCACAGAAGAGGAGAAACGGGTTGAATCCAATCATTGGTGACATGACTGGGACCCACAGGCCCCTGACAGCTCACACAGAGGCCTGAAGACATGGCAAGGAGAAGGAAGGACTTCTCCACTTGGCCCCAGAACAGCAAAGAAAGCAGAAGAAATGTTCTGAGAGGAGGGAGAGGGCTGAGATTCTCCAAGGATAGTCTAGAGTACTAAAAGATGGCCCCTATACAGCCTCTAGAGAGGGTTAATTACAGCCCTTGATGTGCTAAACAGCATGATGCCAGTTTGGGGAGGAGCCAAAGTGCTCAAGGCTACAGAAGAATCTGCCAGGTCCTGGCACATCTTACCCTGTGTGGCACTGGGGCTCGGTGGATGTTGCAAACAGCCTCTCGAATACTGGTGGGAAGAAATATCTAAACATCAACTATGGTTCCGGATCTCACAGGCCTCCACTTAGCCAGCCCTTCTTTCCTTCTCTTCTGAGATGACTAGGGTTCTGCCTTAACCCAGACCATCTCCTCTTACTCAACTTTTGAGAACTTTTGTCCTGTTTATTACTGTGCCCCAGGTGATAGCTCAGTGTAACAAAAAAACAAAAACTTGAAATTATCTTTTGTGCTCCATAAACCATTAAGGTTACAGATAATGGCTAAGACCTGCGATTCCTCACAAATTTCACCCGCAAGCAAGCTTTAAGATCAACATATAAACCTACTTCATAATTTGTAAGGTTTTCAATGTGAGATAGTTATAGGAATATTTTTCAAAAATTAAAAGGGGTAATAAGATCATTTACACATTAGTGATTCAGCTTTGTATGCACAAAGTGAAACACAATCAGCCATGTATACAGAACAATCAGCCATGCATATGGAACATTCAGCATCCCTGAGACTGGGATGAGGATGCTAATCCAGCGGGGCAAGAAGGCCACTAAAAAGGAGCTGTAAGTGGCGGTTTTAATTTTTTTTAAAAGATTTATTTATTATGTATACAACATTCTGCCTCCATGTATGCCCGCAAGCCAGAAGAGGGCGCCAGATCTTTTTACAGATGGTTGTAAGCCACCATATGGTTGCTGGGAATTGAACTCTGGACCTTTGGAAGAGCAGCCAGTGCTCTTAACCGCTGAGCCATCTCTCCAGCCCCCAGGCGGTTTTAATTTTAACTAAAGGTGGTAACCCACACCTTTAATCCCAGCACAAGGGAGGCAGAGGCAGGCAGATCTCTGTAAGTTCAAGGCCAGACTGGTCTACAAAGAGAATTCCAGGACAGTCAGGACTTCTACAACAGGACTTTTTTATCTAGGAAAACAAAACAAACAAACAAAAAAAAAAACCCAAGCAAACAAAAAAAGAGTACTGTGTTGCAAGAAGAGAAAAATCAAAGAATGCTGAATATTGTTGCCTCTAATGGGGACAAAGCCATGGCTTAGCTGATCTCCAGATTCTTGTTGGGGGTGGAAGGGGCATAGTCACAAGCATGTGCCACAGCATAAGTTTGCACCGTAAGGATAATTGTGGGCATTGGTGCTCTCCTTTCATGACATGGGTCCTGAAGATCAATCTAGAGTAATGGAGCTTGATAGCAAGTACCTCTACCCACTGAGCCATCTTGCTGGCTCCTGATCTCCAAATTCTTTTACCATTGTGTCCACCACACTGGACCACTATCTATATTATCAACCCTGCTACTCCTCTGGCGAGAAGTTTACGTTGGTTTTCCATTTACAGTAAGAAAAATGCTAAGGCATCACAAACCCCACGGGCCTGCCTTTGGCCAGATCACATTTCTTCTCTAACCACCCCTGACCATCGTCTCTACTTCCAGCGCTTTTCATTTTGCTCAGCTTGTCCCAGGTTGCATGGTCACGACATTCATCCTGAATGAGTCGCATCTGTTCAGGGACCATGTATCCATCCCTACTGTAAGTTATACTTTGCCCTCAGTGCTGCCATGCCTCATTCTGACCTTCTTGAGGCCTTTCCTCAACTGTCATTTTCTTATCAGGTCTTTCCTTGTCCACTCAGTTTTAAATTACAAATCACTGTAAACCTACCCACGCTTTCTCTTTTTCCCAAACATTTATTGACATTTAGTACATATGTATAGTTCACTGATATAGTTGTTTCTTTGTGTATATTTAGTTTTATGTGTCAACACACACACACACACACACACAGGAAAGTTCCATGGGTACAAAAATTCCACCACTTTAGCATCCCACTGCATTTCTATCAGGACTGAGACACTCTTCCACATACCCACACGCACCAACGCTGTAGTGCGTTTCTGTGCAGTCACAGCCTGAAAGGAAGAGAGATGGACCGCTGTGACTGAACACCCTCGAGAAAGAGCCAGATTTCAGAAACTTTCTGGCACAAGCCAACGTTTGCCGTTAAGTCTGAATGGCTGGCACAGCTCAATTTCCATGCATCATTGTAAATATAAAACATGAACCTTCAATTATAACTTAATGATGGATATGTAAAGGGAGAGATTAAGCATGGCCAAAAATAAAGCAGTAAGAACCATGAGCAGATACTTAAACTACCTAATATTTGGCCTGGCCATCAAGGGGAAAAAAACAATAACAGTCAAGCCAGGCCTAAACTTACATAAGCAGTTATGTTCTTTCATGCTTAAAAGGCCAATAAAGGTTTGATCCAGGCCTCATCTCACCACACTTGTACCTGAAATAGCCAAAACATCCACTACAAATAACCTGCCTGGACTTGAGACCCACACACCAGTCCTAATGGACAAAAATAATACACTGGAGACCCCTAATGCTTTACTAATTTTCATTCTAGCTTAGAGCTTGCCAATCCAAAACATGTCACCTGAAAACTTGTACAGTTTCTTATGCCCATTCCCAGCCTTCCCAGCAGCCCCACTCAAGCAGAGCGCAGGCTATCCAGCCCAGTTCCCTATACCACATCTAACCAAGATGAGCTCTCTGCCACGCTATTTCATTCTTTTGCTAGAGGAGTAGGGCTGCTCACAGTAAGTTCTAAAGACGGGTCATTTTTAAATGGCATTAACTTCACATGGAATAGTTGCTGTTGTTGTTGTTAAGTAACAAAAGAGTTGTTGGACATGTGTTAGCATTGACTGTAATTTCAATGCTTTATTTCCAGACTCTTGTTTTCTGTAGTGAGGTCTAGGATGGTGAGAGGCCCTTTCAGGCAGCTCTGTATGCCCCGTGCCCCATTTGGGGAATCCTCCCTGGTTACAAATGACACTCTGATAGAGAGTTAGTTATTTGGGACCATTCAAAACCATTAAGCCTATTAACTGTGACTTAGCCCAAGTCTAATAAACAACTGCCAACTGCCGTCCCAACAGGAAATGAGGTAAGCTGGCTTTCAAAGTTATTTAAACAAACACTTCAAGCAAGGATGCCTCACAAGAGGCCTCTCGTGGCATCTTCCTGCCCAATTTAAACCCGAGGTCACTTTACGCATTTTAGTGGGATGAAGTAACCAAGTAAGAGTCCCTAAACATTGTCAAAGTCTCTCCAGCCACTTCAGCCCTGAAAACAGCAGGTCCACAATGAATACTTAGGAACACAGCATGGAATACATCCAGCTCCACCTATCTCGGGTCGAGTGAGGGTATCATATACCATCAGCAGCTACTCATGAGAGGAAGTGTGCAGGAGACACTGGGTGCTGGATGTATTTTTGTAGCATTTAAGTAACATGTTTACCTCAAACTGTGGACACTTCCAGGTATTCGTTAATGCTAACTCGATACATAGAACATTTCATTTCCCAAATGAAATTATTCTCATCTTTTGTCTAGTTCTCTCAAATAGTACCCTCCAAGAATCCACATCTAATTTAAACTGTTTCTAATCTATTTGGTGTCTACAATTAGTTACTGCCTACATTCAACCGTTGGGACATGGCTTGACCTGCCACAGACTATGACCTTATTTTTTTCTGCCTTTTGTTAATATCATTTCTTACTCTAGTGCCATCAAATACGAAAGTTGAAGGCAGAAACATTCATCTCTCCAGTGTGCACAATAAAGCATGGGGAACAATGAATTCAAAGGCTCTCAATCTTGGATGCAACCTCTTCCAAAGTCGCCAACTAGTCTAATAGCTTCAAGGCCAAAGCTACTCAAAACATTAGCTTCGGGTGTAAATACAATGATCATTCCAAGATATTAACCTAACCACTGGATGTGTTTATTCTTCTACTTGGAAAACCAGACCAGCCCTAAGGAATGACCTTCTTCCTCAGCTAGATGACTCTGAATAATGAGATAATTTCCTCCAATGGTGAGGAGACCATCAGGATTCTCTGGAATGTGCATTACCCAGCAGGCTATCATTATCATTAGCAGTACCTTTTAGGTTAAAACTATGTCAAAACATTTCAGAATTTCATTCAATATGGTATGTATGTATGTATACGTGTAAACATATATATTATAAAAACACTAGCCTGTTTTCATAATAAACATTATTATGACAAAATTAATATATACGTCCCTCTATGTGTTACATATGCAAATATGTGTGTATGTAATATAAACATATACATATATATTACAGACATAGGAATGAAAGTGCAGGGTTAGGTTTTACTTGTTCCCAAACTAGGTTTCCAGATTTAGCAAATAAAAGTATAGGCTATCTGTCCATTTAAATTTAAATAAGCAATTTTTTATTCTAAGCATGCCATAAAACACTTGGCACAAACGTACACTAAAAAAAATTTCTCTGTTAAAAATTAAAATGTAACTGGACATACATTATTTAGAATGGGGAAATGTATCCCTCGCCCAGAAATTCTATTAAATCTTAAGTTTAAAAGGAGAGAGAAAAACCAGGCATAAGGAACATAGTATAATCCCACATAGTCAGAAGGCTGAAGCAAGAGAACTGTCAGTTGTCACAAGTTCCAGGCCAGCCTGGTCTGTGAGTTCCAGTCTAGCCAAAGCTACATAACAGGATCCTATCACACACCGCACACCCAGAAAAGCACAGAGCAGCAAGTGCATTTTATACAACACTAGTTTTCAGATAGAACAAAATACCAGTCAGAAGATCGTGCTACAGCACATTCTAGAAAGCACAACACAACGAGGCTGGAGAAGATGGCTGAGTAAGGAATACCGAGGGAAAATTAAGTGCCTGGTATTGTGCTAACCCCTCTGTACATATAATCTCACATAAGTCTTAACACATCCTTACGAGGGAAGAATTACTATTATCATCTTTGTCGTTATCACTGTACAGATAAGACAGTTAAGACACACAAACAGCACACTGCCCATTGGAGTGAGGCAGCAACAGAGCGGGCACACAAACCCCGGCAAGTTGAACAAAAGGTCTTACGTGCTTAACCACCACTCCCTCCACAGGGCAAGGAACAGAGGGCCCTAATCATCCACCTAGACTCTCCCAGCTACTTAGCAACACGGCTGAGATTCAAACCTAGAATAAGCTGACGCTACAGCTCCTACAGCAGCGGTTGACAGCCTCTGTCAATCATGCGAAATAGGAAAGGCAGGCTCCTGGGCCAAAGCCGCAATCCCGACCTGGAGTGATGGGCTCTCATGCTTTATCTTCCTAGGAATTTATATCGCTCGGTCAGCTGAACCTTGACTCTGCATTAGTATGGACAGTGCTGGCCTGGATGAGGACCTTAGGGGAACATTTCTATTTAATGGAGGAATTGATTGCCATTTCTATACCACGACATCTCTTTACCACATGCCACTTCTCGACCTCTGTCAGCCTTGCTGCCTTAAGGCCAGTTCTTAACTCCTCAATGCAAATCCCAAGCACTGGCAACAAGAAGAACACAGACAGGAAAGCGGCCATGAAGGCCACCTTCAAGCTCCACGAGACCTGAGACTTTTCTTCTTGGATTACGGGTTAAAGAACCAGGGTTATTCCATAGAAAGTATAAGAAATGTCTGAAACATTGCCTGCAACAGATCTGCCTATGAGAATCCCCAAATGCTTCACTGCAGATCCTGTGCATGCATGCAAGCATATGCAAGGGCAAGGCACGGGCCTTATCTGCATATCGAACGTCACCTTCCAACTCTTGTCACAGAAGCATGTCATCAGTCTATAAATTAGCTGAAGGGAAGAAATGAGTGTGGACAAGGTGGACAAACAGAATGTTGATCGCTTACCCAGCCGAGAATACAAAGACTGTTCTCTACTTGGAGCAGAGGCTTCCAGAGAGCAGAGACCACATCTGCCTTACTCACGATGCTGAGTCCAGAAGATGCTCCTGACTAGGTGATGAAGGACTTGAGAGATGAATGAACGCACAATCACTTTCCTGTCACCAGTAAGTCGAATGCCAGACTCACTTTTGTCCTCACTGCCCTCAAAATCTGTACTGGAGGATTTTCTCCCTCTTGCAAGCACCACACATCTTCACCGTGGCACAACACACGTCATTTCTCACAAAGAAGGTTCTCAACCTGTAGGTCATGACACCTTTGTGTGGGGGGGGGGATCAAAGGGCCCTTTCACAGGGGTTGCATATCAGATAACCTGCATATGAGATATTCTCATTACAATTCATAACAGTAGCAAAATTACAGTTATGAAGTAGCAATGAAATAGTTTTATGGTTGGGGGTCACCACAACACAAGGAACTGTATTAAAGGGTCACGTGTTAGGAAGGCTGAGAACCACTGATCTAGAACCTTCCTAACCAGGACAAGAGATGTGGCCATGCTCCACATCATCCTCCAAGTGGCAACTCCAGTGTTGTCCCTCACCTACACAGATCCAGACACGTTCCCTGGAGCTCCAAGCACACCCTGCTGAGCTTCCACCTGGAAGGCTTTTCTCTCATTTCTTCTGCACTGCCCTCCCTGTGATAAAGTCAAGTTCATTCTTGCTAGGAGACTTTTCTTCACATGCCATGGTCCTCCAGAAGAACCAGCCTTTCTGTCCTTTAGACTCATGGCAAGTGTTATAGATTTAGCCTCACATTTGTGCCATAGTGAGCTGCAAGAAGACAGATCCGGTGTCTTACCCCTTTTATCCCCAGCACAGACAGTCCAGAATGCAGTAGGTGTCAATAACCTCAGGCTGCATGTATAGAAGGGACTCAAAGGACAAAGGGAAGAAACTGTGGATCTCATCGTCTCTTCATATCTTACTCCACAAGAGGAATGCTGACTGGGCCTATTGATTAATTGTACATGTATGTGCTGATATATCAAAACATTCTGAAAGAAAGGCCAGTGGTGCATGCTGCTGCCACCGCTATGAGTTAGGTCAACACCTGCTGACCAACAAGCGTCACAGAATGTCGCTGACTTGAGACAAACAAAGCCTCAAAGGCAAAGAAGCAGAGTAAGAAGGCTGCTGAGATAGCACCACAGTGAGTGGTAGAAGCAGAAGCCTGACCTCCCGGAGTTTTGAAGGACCCCAGGCAGGCGAGAAAGAGGTTCGCATTTCCAACCAAGGAACAGCAAGCACCCTGCCCAGTCAGCCCCTGATCTATCCTTCCCCTTCCCTGGACAAAAGAAGAGACAGACCCCCTCATAAACAGTAACTCGGGTACAACAATTAGCTACTGCACAGCTGATCCTACAACCAGGATTTCCAATGCATTCGTGCATGCATGCATGCATGCGTGCATTCGCTCAGTATGAACTAAGGAATTGCTAACTCTACCATGGTGCTACTTGTGAGGATAAAATCACGCTTGCACAATCACCAATCTAGTGAAATTTATAGTTCGCTTAATGCTTAATCTACAGCTCCTCCTATGACATTCCAAAATCTCAACTCAAACATCTCTGGCACTATCAGAGGAAATGTCAACTAACTATATACAGATCTCAAAGCAAAAAGAGGTTCAACAAAGATACCTCTTTCTAAGAATATGGAATCAATGTTTAATAGTTTTTCAAATAATCAAATACTACTCCATACTCCTAAACTAAATCTTTTATCTTAAAATTAAACTAAATTGATTCAGTGAAAGCCAACAGCAACGTTCCCACTGCCATGTCACATCCAACACTCAAGATGCACACATGATTTCTATCTACAAGTTTGCTGTTAAATCTTGCTTTTCTCTCCGAAAAATCAATTAGTGAGGAAATGAACAGTGAAAGCGAATGCTCTGTAATCTGAAAATGTTTTAATCAAGAGAAAATTTTTCAAAGAAAGCAAATGTCCCAAGATAGAAATATTTACATATCTATAATTTTCACTTTAGAGTTTCTATTTTGACTTTGTGAAATAAACATTATATTTCCAATGCACGTTGGTCTGCAAAATTCCAGAGCACCAAGGAACACTTGTTTCTATAAGGTAAAAAAAAAAAAAAAAAAAAAAAAAAAAGCCACATTCTGGCCTTAAACAGGACACCAGAAAACAAAACTACAAAACTAATACCATAGACAAACAAATCTTAGCTAAAAGTCATTGAAATAATTTAAATCGTTTCCATTCCAGGGAAAATAGTAAGTCAGCAGTTTGCCAATGGATGCTTTTTCTAAATACACGAAATAAGCAAAATCCTCTGCACAGGAAAGTGCGAATGCTGAACCCTTCTATTTCTGCTTCCATGGGGCTCAATTCAATCAGTAGAGCCAAAGAGGGCATGGTCATCGTGATGCCCACGCCAGGTGGCATCCAAAGCCTGGGGGATTCCCAGGTCAGGTTCTCAGCCATCTTTCAAACCAACCTACAAGAGGGAGCCTGAGGCCCAGTCATCCAGCTACTAGAGACAGCAGCAGAGACAGAACAAATGCCTGAGGCCGGCAAACAGTCTAAACAAGAGAACGAGGGGGTCAGAAGAGAGCACTCCTCAAAGAGCAAAAGCTCTGAAAAAAATTAGCAAATGAGTCAGAACCTTTCACCTCATACGAAGAGGAGTCTGGAGCTGGCAAGAGCCTGTTGAGTAAATATCCTCTATATAAGGAAACTTACTTCAGGGAAGTTGTTGGAAACTCTTCACCAAGAAGACGGGTCCGACAGCCCAACCTCTAAGATCCTGAGTGAGAAGCCAGTCTGGGGTTACTGGGGGTCACACCAGAGCTCCATCCTAAGGGTGACCTTATCTCTAGAGTCACAGAAAAAGAAACTTGAGAACTGCCTTTTAAACTCAATGACAGAGAATTTGCTTCCAAGTCCCCAACCTCCCAGAGGACTTGAAAGGACAGTAATTAGTCCAGAAAGAAGCAAAATGAGGAAGTGGTACACTTTTACGATTTCTGTTAATTCCTACCAGCTGTAATTGAAGAAATCCAAGTGACATCAGCATTTCTGTCTGAGCCAGCAAAGATGACAGCAGTGTAAGTCCAGAGTCATGGGGGGGGGGGGGAGAGAAACAGGGGCGACTGGGGAACGCATCAGAAAACGTGGAAAATTAATTCACTTTGCGGTGAATCACCCCCACAGCTTCCAACACCAGTGGTGCCAAAAATAACATGAAAAAGGGGGAAAGGAAGCATAAGCACTCTAGCCCTGATCAAACAAGCCCTAGAAACTTCTAAAAAAAGTGCTCACTGAACAAGTGAACTCAACGTGTCTGAACACAAACAAAAGCAATCCAGCCACTTCTGAGCAATGAGAGAGTCAATGAGCAAGAGTCAATATTAAATAAAGAACATCCACCACCACCACCACCCCCGGACACACACACACACACACACACACACACACAGTACACTAGAAGCAGTAGCTGGAATGCACCGGTCAACATCTGCATTATTATGCACTGGTTAACATCCATATTATTACCTTCGGGAAGAGAGGCATAGAGTCAATTCCATGGTCTCCTCTTCACTCCTCACCGGGAGAGGAAGCAGCTGGTGGGAAAATCACTTACATGGTTTCAAGCTGCCTCATTTTTAGTTCAAGAACAGACTGGAAATAGGTCTAAGTTCTCAAGGTAAAGGCCAACCCTTGGCTCTTACTCAGGTCAGAATCAGAAGGAGAAAACCAAGCACACCAAACCTGACCAACCAAGCAACCTAGACAAGAAAAGATGAGAACACTCACCAGGGCCACACTGGCCCTTTGGCTGAACATAGAGTCCACACAACCGGTTCTGAAAGATTGTTATGGAGATGCCATTGCAGCCACTCCGCAGAAGGCGTACATGTGTGTGCCTTCTCTCAACACTGGAAAGGCCGAATTAGAGATACAGTGATAATTAATAGGATCCTTGGCAGCAGAAGCCGGCTTCTTTAGCAAACCTGTAATTGCTGCCTCCTTAAATGACAGGGAACCCTGCCAGGAAGGAGGGAGGTGCTAACGATGATAATCATAAAAGGTAAAAGATACCACATCAACAGGTTCCTGGGCTCCCATTCAAAAGTGTGTCCTTATCTATGGATTCATGGAATGGTGAAGACAAAGAAATGTAATGTCTTATACAGGGGGACAAGAGATCAATAATACTTATAAGGGAAAGACACAAAGGAAAACAACGAGGACAGATCTCCCTTCTAGAAAGCCTCCAGTCCCGGAAATGTCAATTGCCTATTAGATCATGAAAACAGTGATCAATATGTACAAGATACCATACTCCAAGAGAAAATGATTTTGAGAAGTGATATACTTTGACTTGAACTTCTGTGAAAACATCAAGTGATGAGATACCTTAAAAGCAGCCCCAGCCGCTGCTCAGACAAGAAAACAACCCCCTAGTTTGCAAACTCTCTAGGAAGAAAAAGGTACTTAGCTCTGAGCTTGTTTGACAGAACAACCGAAGATCTCTGGCAAGGAAAGAAAGGTAGCTCACGACCCCATTTACAACTCCGACCCGAAGAACAAGACAGCCCACCATTTTAACAAACCAATTTAGTAGTTGAGTGTTTTAGTAAACACTATCTAGACAATATTTCCAGTCCAGTGCCCATGATGCACTCCCCAGAAAGGACCAAAGCAATGTACCTCAACCATCTTCAGATGCCCAGAGACACGGAGAGACAAGTAGTCAACCTTCTGCCGTGGACTGATGTCTGTGGAGATAAACCAGGGCAACAGGAACATAGTTTCATAGTGAGTAACGCTGCCCAAAACTCTTCATAAAGCCAACTTGGTAGGGGCAGGCGCTCTCATTCGCTCACGAAGACTCCGGCTTTTCCACAGCGCTGTCGAGAACTCCCTGGTGGCTCTCCAACACTGACTGATCATTATTACAGAGCTAAGGGGCTTTAATGAGGCTAAAGACACAGCCCAGGAGTCCCTATTGATAATGTCTCCCAGAAGGCTTGAACATTTCCTGTGGGAGTTAGAGATACGTGACAGATAAAGACTCGGGAGCAAGAGCTCTGGAAACCTGAACAGTTGGTGCTTTTCTTCATGTGTGGCAATGAAGTCCCTTTGAACTGTCCATCCCTCTCCTCTCTCTCTATGCAGAGTAAGGTCTGCGCATCTATGCTATGGATCCTAACTCGCTTGGGGAACCCACTAAGTACATGGCTCACCATTAAAGCCATCAACTGGGAGGTTTATAGCTTCTTTCCTCTCTGTTAGATCATTACAGCCCTTTATTGAAAATATTTAACTCAATACTTTACAATGACTAACGCTCTTAACACCCACATGTCAAGGCAGAAGTTATGCTCATTACACAACATCATGATGTTTCAAGAGCTCTGGCATGTCAAAGATAAACAGTCCAAAAGGGAACACACTGGCTACTACTTTATGAAGGCACACAAGAAAAGCAATTAACAAGTTGGGGAGGGGAGGGGTAAGAGAAATTAGCGAAAAACATCAAGACGTTAAGGAGTACGTGTTCAGCGGAGGAACACGACGCTGGGTGTGTCAATAAGAAGACTGTTTGAAGCTATCAGGAAGCAAGATTCAAGGAACAGCTTTAATAACCAGGGAAACCTACAACATATCCACCATGCCCTTGAGAATGGTTAAAGAGCCAACGTCCTGTCTTCTGTGGGAGCCATCACAACCTATCTCCCCTTCTTCCTTCAGAAGCAACTTGGAAAACAAAGGGCTTTTTATCCAGGTATGCTACAAGCACCTTTAATACACAGGTCTATTTATCTTGGATCCAAACGTTCAGCCACACCCTGAGTCCTTGGTCTTTACTTCATCAGAAACCTAGTCCTTTTTCCATTCCCAAAACAATGAGTTGTCACCCTTGCTCACACCTGCCACACCCTCCGCACCACAACATAGCCAGCACCCACCGAGGAGTGACAGAGAAAGACATGAGCGGCCAAGCTGGACAGCCCTACGTTTAAATCTTGGTGTCATCTTTATTTGAGTGGCCTAACATATCCAAGGAGAAGAAGACAGGAAAGCCTCCATTTCTTCATCTATAAAACGGGAGCCAGCCAATCTCACGGGAGAATGATATTATAAAAACGTTTTAAACAGCTCACACCATACCTGTTGGATAGCAGATGCCTTGGTGTGGTTAAAATTCACCGAGGTACAAATTATTCATTCCTGGCAGTTTAATTTCTAACACAGAAAAGTGAAGAAGAAAATTACACAGGTAATCTTTTTTAGGATTAAAGGTACGCGTGCATGTGCGCATGTGCACGTACAACACACACTTTTTATAGTACTACAGTACTCAAACACACAAGAAAAGTAAGCCAAACTACAGCCTAAGACATGGGCCATAATAAGGGTTTTTACAATGCTAGATGTGGTTGCTGTTGCTATTACTGTTGGCTTTCTGTGTTTTCTTGTCTTTGTAAATTGTGCGTCTGAAACTAGTTCCTCTCTGCTTCCTTCTAGAAGAATCCCAAGCACCAATAACAAGCACTCAGCCAACATATACAGTAATGGCTGCTGTCTATAATATACTGATTTCCAGTACAGGAGGAAATCAAAACCACCACCTGTAAACTCCAGGCCCTGAGTGAGCCGGACCTGGCTACTTCAGAACATTTCCATGCCATCTGCTTTCTCCTGGATTCTTCAGGAAAGACCTCATAGTTTCTCTGTCCTTTTCCCCCCCACAAGGCTTGACTCTCGTATCCCATCTTCCTAAAAAATGAACAAAAGAAACTATACCAAAGTCAAAAATACCATGCCCGAACAGTGAAGCCCGGAGAGTATGAACAATCTGGCAGTGATGGGTCCTGTTTAGAGCAGACAACAAACAGACCAAATGAAGACTACAGTCCTTCATTAACACGGCTGAGGTGCAACCCACCACATTGGAGCTATAGGCGCATAGCAGCTAGAAGACCATTTTCAGCAAAGTCAATTTCCATTATTCATGGGCTCCCCATTTTCAAATCCAGTTGGTAATCAGAATCTGTAATCCCAAATATCAACATCTATGGCTTTCTTGTAGTTAAAGGTGGACATGTTTAGAATAGCAAGACATCCAAGTGGCCCCATGCGCACGCTCCCCACCGAGGTCACATGAGGTTAGGACCTGCCATCCTACTCAACACTCACACCCTCCTGTAGACAAGCATCCTTTCGCAGTCTGCCAGTGCGTCTTTGTGTCTTGTGCTGGTGACCCCGCTACCTAAACAGTTCCCGGCACAGTGCTGAGCCACTGCCTCTCACGCTGCTACATGCTAAGAGGTTGCTGAGTCGGGAGACAACATAGGTAGTGAAATAAGCATTCCTCCGACATGAGATACAGTGTTACTGGTCAGTTCAGTGTGAACTAGTCAATAATACCCATAAAATACAGTGCCTTCAACAGGAACCACACTTAAGACAGTTAGGCATTCATTGGTTAACAAAAAAGGTTGAGACTAGGGGCTCTCAGGAAACTACCTTGTGATTGTCCTGGGAATAATGCAGTATTCACAAATTTGATGGTTTTAGTGGTGTTATAGAGCATAACCACGGAAAATAAGGTGTGCTGGCTGTAGTTTATTGCCCCCCTTGGCAACAAGAGCAACAGCAATCCCCTGCCTACTCATTTACTGTATTGAGGGCTGTCGATACTGGGTACCTTACATGCCACTGCCTTGTCCCGAGACGGAAATTCTACCATAGTCTATTATACAAGAGAGAAAACTTGAGCTCAGACAAACCTAACAAGGGGGATAGCTAATAAGGGGAAAGTCTAAAACCATTTCCTGCCCATTTCCCAGAAGAGCCTTTGAACACACTAAAAACAAACAAACAAACAAAACCCTTTTATCCAATTTTTATTTGAAGTGTTCTTGTATTTTTAGTTTTTGAAATGAATTCTTGTGCATCCCAGGCTACACTGAGGATGACCTTGGCTTTCTGATCCTTCAGCCTTCACCTGGAATGGGGAGAAATGGGAGCAAAGGTGTATAGCACACAGCTGGCTTTAGCTGGTGCTAGACACAGGCCCCGGTGTTGTATAGTGTGTAAGGTACATGCTAAGCAAACATTCTAACAACCAAGCTACATCCCCGGCACATTCTGGTTATTCTTTCTTTCAAAACCATTTGGGGGTCACTCAGTGTCCTGGGCATTTGATATGCCCAACAAACTACCAAATTCTCTGTCCTCTTGGGGACTCACTGACAGTAAACTAAGTGTTACAGCTGTCCTATTTATAAATACAAGGAGCTTGATTAATTTTAAAGTAAGGGCAGATGAAGGGTGCCCTCAGTGACTACCATTTAAAGTGTATTTATTCCTAGAGGAGCAGATGTAACCACTAATCAGGTTCATTTCTTCTAAGAAGACCTCCTCTGACCCTTGATCGAGTTATGACCCAGCAAGCTACCTTTCCCCTGGCCAAGGGCAACAATGTCGTTCAGTTTGACTCTCTTACTCATCGGTATTTCCTGACTCCACAGTGGGCTCAATCCCTGTGAGACTGACCCTCACCTGGAAGAGCAAAATAAATATGCTGAGGTTGCTACAAATTAACTCCCAGGCCAAGACTCAGAAAAATCAGAGCAGGAGGTAGACCTCGTCATGTCCACCCAGCTAGATGCCAAATAAAGAAATAAATAAATCCATTTACTCTGTCAACTTTCCCATTAAGCTGTGCCCCTGGCTCTCCTACCTCTCCATAGAGTCACCCATTCCTCTCCCTGAAGTTCAGGGTTCAGATACCCATTAGGTATGATGGGTCTAAGCAGCCCTCAGGCTCCATCCTCTCTGGCCCTGAAGAACCTGGCTCTGTATGTCATTGCTTCAACAACAAGAAAGGAAGAAAATTTTCATGCTGCTTGTTTCTTATAACCCTCAGGAGAGAAGCTGTTTCCCTCAGAATGACACAACAAGATTGCAACTACCCTGGGGGGAAAAATCAAAAACACTATCTATGTTTTTATGTTTATACAGCTGCATTCAGGTAGAAGGTGTGTGTGAGGGGGCGCGCGCGTGTGTGTGTATACGTGTGCATGTGTGTGAGTGTGTGTGTGTGTAAGCGCACACATGTGCAATAACCAGTTGTTTATTGTTGGAACTCAGTCAATAGCATTTTAGATACCAGCACATTAGGGCGTGGTCTGAGGTACTATACGCACAGACAGGAAGCATGCTCAGCCCTTTTCTTCTTTCACTTGGTTGGTAGTCAGAGTTCAGTTTGCAGCTCCCAGCGCCCCCAGAGCAGAGAAACATAGTGACTTTCTTATCATGAGGGTTCCCCAATAAACATTTGTTATCCTTTATCATGGGCTCTCAGGGACTTCCTTTAATTATGCTACAGTTGGTAAATCTGTTCCCATTCTGACGTACACAAGAGCAAATAGTTGTGGGGAAAGGTGTGAAAACGCTCCAATTCATTCAGGACGAGTCTGGACTCAAAAGTTTGCTGTACATCCCCATACACATGTGAAGATCAACCATATAGTCGGAGTGTTTAGCCACAGAAAATCTGATTATGACTTAGGCACGATGAATAATCCCTACTCCTCTAGATGAACATTTCTATGACTTCCCATTTCTTCCATCTTCATCCAGACCCTAAACTTGCGTTGCAAAGACATGGCCAGTGGCACAGACAATACCGACTGCCACAGTGGGCAAGGACGGTGAACAACCAGAAGGACGGTGAACAACCAGCACAGAGTGAGTAACATCGCAGCTATACCCGGCATGGCAGCTGACATGAGATTCAGTCTTTGGTTCTGTTTTGGCTTGCTCTGGTATAGTTTTCTGAGCCAGGGTCTTGCTATGTTGTCCAAGTGGCCTAGAATTCAAGAGTTTCCTGCCTTAACCTCCAGAGTTCTGGGGTCCCAGGTATGCACCACCATGCCTGGATCTGTTGTAACCTTTCTCCAGCCATCCTTTCAATAAATCAAAAATTAAAGAGGTGAGCATGCTGGTACCCAGGCACATTGCTGAATACTTACTGATGAAGGCCTGTACAGATACCTAGCATATAATGAATCTGTTCTCCCAGAAAAAACATTTACTATTCAGGTTAACTCCTTTCCATTTTTTTAAAGATTGATTTATTTATTATGTATACAGTGTTCTATACTGCAGGTATGTCTGCAGGCCAGAGGAGGGCACCAGATCTCATTATGGGTGATTGTGAGCCACCATGTGGTTGCTAGGAATTGAACTCAAGACCTCTGGAAGAGGCTGGGTGTTGGTGGCGCATGCCTTTAATCCCAGCACTCGGGAGGCAGAGGCAGGCGAATCTCTGTGAGTTCGAGACCAACCTGGTCTACAAGAGCTAGTTCCAGGACAGGCTCCAAAACCACAGAGAAACCCTGTCTCGAAAAAAACAAAAATAAACAAACAAACAAACAAACAAAAAAGACCTCTGGAAGAGAAGCCAGTGTTTTTAACCTCTGAGCCTCTCTCCAGTCCCCTTTCTTTTCTAAACACTAGGTTAACTACCACTTTCAGGAAAGAAAAGTTGCAATGGCCAAGAAATGCAACCATACTGGTGTCAGAGGAGACCATTTCAAACTCAGTCCCTAAACTTCCTAACGTACAGGAAGACAGAAAGACCCTGAAGTTCGGGCAGATGAGGTCTCCTGACTGATACTGGATGACGGTGTAACATGTGTGACCAGAGAGCAGGAGGTCAGCATGGACAAGGCTGGATGGGGACAGTTAGCAATCACAGGAGCCTGTACAGACACAGCAGTGGCACTGAGCTGCCACGAGATTGCACAATTCCAATTAGTGCCTCTTCTTATGCGTTCTCCGCCCAGCCATGCTCTGTAATTACGATGAAAGGAAACATGTTGATAAAGACAAAGACTGCTGGCCACAAAGGGTAACGCCTCGCGTGTAAACAGCTCGTGCCAGCCTTAAATATCTCCCTCTAAGGCATCCCACCATTCCCCACTATTTGACCCGGATCAACTCTCAAAGATTCCAATGCTGATTGCCCAACTTGGCAATTATTTCGGGCCTTTTCTGTGGACCTGCTTCTTATCCTGCCTGCCCTTGAGTCCTTCCCTCCTTACTATGGCATCAAAAAGAAAAGTCTATTTCACATCAGAAACCTAATGGATGACAGGTATGAAGGTTAACTGGATGACGTGTATGAAGGTTAACTGGATGACGTGTATGAAGGTTAACTGGATGACGTGTATGAAGGTTAACTGGATGACGTGTATGAAGGTTAACTGGGATGACGTGTATGAAGGTTAACTGGATGACGTGTATGAAGGATAACTGGATGACGTGTATGAAGGATAACTGGATGACGTGTATGAAGGATAACTGGATGACGTGTATGAAGGTTAACTGGATGACGTGTATGAAGGTTAACTGGATGACGTGTATGAAGGTTAACTGGATGACGTGTATGAAGGTTAACTGGGATATGAAGGTTAACTGGATGACGTGTATGAAGGATAACTGGATGACGTGTATGAAGGATAACTGGATGACGTGTATGAAGGTTAACTGGATGACGTGTATGAAGGTTAACTGGATGACGTGTATGAAGGATAACTGGATGACGTGTATGAAGGATAACTGGGATATGAAGGTTAACTGGATGACGTGTATGAAGGTTAACTGGATGACGTGTATGAAGGTTAACTGGATGACGTGTATGAAGGATAACTGGATGACGTGTATGAAGGTTAACTGGATGACGTGTATGAAGGTTAACTGGGATATGAAGGTTAACTGGATGACGTGTATGAAGGTTAACTGGATGACGTGTATGAAGGTTAACTGGATGACGTGTATGAAGGTTAACTGGATGACGTGTATGAAGGTTAACTGGATGACGTGTATGAAGGTTAACTGGATGACGTGTATGAAGGTTAACTGGATGACGTGTATGAAGGATAACTGGATGACGTGTATGAAGGTTAACTGGATGACGTGTATGAAGGTTAACTGGGATATGAAGGTTAACTGGATGACGTGTATGAAGGATAACTGGATGACGTGTATGAAGGTTAACTGGATGACGTGTATGAAGGTGTATGAAGGATAACTGGATGACGTGTATGAAGGTTAACTGGATGACGTGTATGAAGGTTAACTGGATGACGTGTATGAAGGATAACTGGATGACGTGTATGAAGGTTAACTGGATGACGTGTATGAAGGTTAACTGGATGACGTGTATGAAGGTTAACTGGGATATGAAGGTTAACTGGATGACGTGTATGAAGGTTAACTGGATGACGTGTATGAAGGTGTATGAAGGATAACTGGATGACGTGTATGAAGGTTAACTGGATGACGTGTATGAAGGTTAACTGGATGACGTGTATGAAGGATAACTGGATGACGTGTATGAAGGATAACTGGATGACGTGTATGAAGGATAACTGGATGACGTGTATGAAGGTTAACTGGATGACGTGTATGAAGGATAACTGGATGACGTGTATGAAGGTTAACTGGATGACGTGTATGAAGGATAACTGGATGACGTGTATGAAGGTTAACTGGATGACGTGTATGAAGGATAACTGGATGACGTGTATGAAGGTTAACTGGATGACGTGTATGAAGGATAACTGGATGACGTGTATGAAGGTTAACTGGATGACGTGTATGAAGGTTAACTGGATGACGTGTATGAAGGTTAACTGGATGACGTGTATGAAGGTTAACTGGATGACATGTAAGAAGGTTAACTGGATGACGTGTATGAAGGTTAACTGGATGACGTGTATGAAGGTTAACTGGATGACGTGTATGAAGGTTAACTGGATGACGTGTATGAAGGATAACTGGATGACGTGTATGAAGGATAACTGGATGACGTGTATGAAGGATAACTGGATGACGTGTATGAAGGTTAACTGGATGACGTGTATGAAGGTTAACTGGATGACGTGTATGAAGGATAACTGGATGACGTGTATGAAGGATAACTGGATGACGTGTATGAAGGTTAACTGGATGACGTGTATGAAGGATAACTGGATGACGTGTATGAAGGTTAACTGGATGACGTGTATGAAGGATAACTGGATGACGTGTATGAAGGATAACTGGATGACGTGTATGAAGGATAACTGGATGACGTGTATGAAGGTTAACTGGATGACGTGTATGAAGGTTAACTGGATGACGTGTATGAAGGTTAACTGGATGACGTGTATGAAGGTTAACTGGATGACGTGTATGAAGGTTAACTGGGATATGAAGGTTAACTGGGATGACGTGTATGAAGGTTAACTGGATGACGTGTATGAAGGTTAACTGGATGACGTGTATGAAGGTTAACTGGATGACGTGTATGAAGGTTAACTGGGATATGAAGGTTAACTGGATGACGTGTATGAAGGATAACTGGATGACGTGTATGAAGGATAACTGGATGACGTGTATGAAGGATAACTGGATGACGTGTATGAAGGATAACTGGATGACGTGTATGAAGGATAACTGGATGACGTGTATGAAGGATAACTGGATGACGTGTATGAAGGTTAACTGGATGACGTGTATGAAGGATAACTGGATGACGTGTATGAAGGTTAACTGGATGACGTGTATGAAGGATAACTGGATGACGTGTATGAAGGATAACTGGATGACGTGTATGAAGGATAACTGGATGACGTGTATGAAGGATAACTGGATGACGTGTATGAAGGATAACTGGATGACGTGTATGAAGGTTAACTGGATGACGTGTATGAAGGATAACTGGATGACGTGTATGAAGGTTAACTGGATGACGTGTATGAAGGTTAACTGGATGACGTGTATGAAGGATAACTGGATGACGTGTATGAAGGTTAACTGGATGACGTGTATGAAGGTTAACTGGATGACGTGTATGAAGGATAACTGGATGACGTGTATGAAGGATAACTGGATGACGTGTATGAAGGATAACTGGATGACGTGTATGAAGGTTAACTGGATGACGTGTATGAAGGTTAACTGGATGACGTGTATGAAGGTTAACTGGATGACGTGTATGAAGGTTAACTGGATGACGTGTATGAAGGATAACTGGATGACGTGTATGAAGGATAACTGGATGACGTGTATGAAGGATAACTGGATGACGTGTATGAAGGTTAACTGGATGACGTGTATGAAGGATAACTGGATGACGTGTATGAAGGATAACTGGATGACGTGTATGAAGGATAACTGGATGACGTGTATGAAGGTTAACTGGATGACGTGTATGAAGGATAACTGGGATATGAAGGTTAACTGGGATGACGTGTATGAAGGTTAACTGGATGACGTGTATGAAGGTTAACTGGATGACGTGTATGAAGGTTAACTGGGTGACGTGTATGAAGGTAACTGGATGACGTGTATGAAGGATAACTGGGATATGAAGGTTAACTGGGATGACGTGTATGAAGGTTAACTGGATGACGTGTATGAAGGTTAACTGGAAAGGAGTAACAGCCAGGATTTGGGCAGATGACTATATTTACATATTCCTCCACATTTCTCTATGTGTATGTGAGAAAGTTCATATGTGTACAGATACAGTTGGGGACGGGGGTATATATGTGTGTATGTACAAGTTCATATCGAAGCCAGGGGGCAATTTCAGATGTGGTTCCTCAGGTGCTACCCACCTGTGTATATGGGGGCGGGGGTGGTTCTTACTGGCCTGAAGCTCACTAAGTAGATTGAATTCTCTAGCAAGCAAGCCCCTGGCTTCGCCTATTTTCATCTCTTAAGCCCTCGTTACAAACACACACCCACCACACTCTACTTTCTTACACGGGTCCTGGGGACCAAACTCAGATCCTCACGCTTGCACAGCAAGCATTTACTGCCTGAGTTATGTCCCCAGCCCTACACATCTCTGTCAATTCACAAAATTACCCTAGAACTCCATACTGTGTGGTGACCCATTCATTCCCTCCTGTCAGCCCTACACTGAAACTGGGACCACAGGCTCGGGGTACTCAGCTAAAGGGTGACAAAAGTGGAATTTAAGTTCAATTCCACCTTTTCCTAAATTTAGACTTCCTGAACTGGTGGTGAAAGCTCTTAGCCAGTTTATGGTCAGAACAGATGAGGGTTCTTTCTCTGGAGAAGTTCGTTGGGCAACAACAGCAAAAACACATAATTCAAAACATTTGTGTCTAAGTGGATTAAACATGGGCAGGTTGCATTTCTGGTAAATCCAGAGTCTGGAACTTTCTTCTGAACTTAATTTGTCTGGCCCTGACCTTCCTTCTCATAGCCCCCGCCCCATCCCGCTCTACCCCCATCAGGGGAACGAGCCCTGTGTTGAGGCTGAGAACAAAGAGGAAGAGGCAGCCTGTGTGTGACAGAGCAAATACTGGCTCGGCCCAATCTTCCGCCCCTCTGTTTTGGACGCTCCCACACTCTACAAACTGTCTGGAATTCATTAGAGATGGGAAAACAGGCCGACAGTCGTATTTCAAGTTTTATTCAGCAGAAGTTTTGTGGAAAACAATTCGGTCATGTGGACGTGCCCCAAACCACCATCACCCTGTTTCTCAACCCAATCTCTCAGTCAAGTGACTTCAGCCTGCTTCCAGTTCCACCCTCGCAGAGTTGGGAAGAAACTACCCCCAGTTCAAGATCTGAGCCAGTCCGTCAGCCACTCAAACGGCAAACTCTCGGGCAACCCTGCCATCCATGGTCTTGACTTCTGTGTCACCTAGACATCAATTTCTTTTTATAATTAAACATGATTAATTCGAATATTCTGTCACCTGACAGGGGCCAACCTTGTCACGATACATGATTTATAACCAACATCTTGGCAATTTCAAGTTCATTGAGAAAAATCACCCTCGACCACCTTTTCCAAGTGTGACGCCACCCTCCAACCAGAGTAACAGTCACAAATTTGTTAGAAATATGACTTCTCGAAACCTATGCTGGGCTACTAGATCAGAAATGGAGGCAGAGCATCCGAGAAGTTCTCCAGGGCTGGTAGACCTGAATATGCACACTTACTGAACACCGCTGTTCAAATACAGTTCCATAAACCCCAGGCCTCTCTCTTTGTTAAATTATTCTTGGAGTGATGTTTTAGAAGGAACACCTCCCTGACACAGAATACTTTGAGTAAAAATCCTGCAGAGTTGCTCCTATTGTCATGTCAGAGGTAAAGAATAATCACTGATAAAAACTGTCACCAGTTTGTTTATTTAAGGGAGGAGGGTAATTCTGTCTAGAAAGCTCTTCAGGGGAACTACATGAGGGATGTGGTAGGACCCAAGGAACTCTTGGGGTCCGCTTAGGGTGCAGCACATCCCCGAAACCAACTCCTGTGAGAAGGACATGGGACCAGGCATCTATCACATGAGACTCAACTACAAGGACCAGGCATGTGAAAGAGACTGAACTTGGGACAGAGATTGTTCAGAAGTGAAACGAAACTATCCAGTAGGAGACATGTGTAAGGGAAAAGATGCTGGCTGCCAGTGAGAATGAACCAGAATGCTGTCAGGTGTGTGGAATCAACAGAGACAAAAAGGGGTTAAAGGAAAAGACTCTCCAAAGTGAATGGAGTACCCTAAAGTATTGCTGAATCCCACCCCCTCAAAAAAAAAAAAAACCACAACTAATTGTCTCTGTCACTTAGCTTTCGCTAAACTGTACATACAGTTCAGTGCCTTTGCTGTGATGACCAAGCAAGCCCAATCAGTCCTCTCATTCACTTCTAACTCACAGCTGTAAAGCATCCATCTGCAGCCTGCATCCTCGGGACTGCATTCCACGCTCCCATCATTGGCCATTTACTCACCCAGCAGTTACCTAGATAAAATATTATTAGTGAGATGACGGGGGAAATTACCATGCTATGATGAATGATGCAAGGTGTGGTTCCAAAAAGTCTGCAGTCTGATTGTCCAGGACACTCCAGTCAGTGGCCAACCTCGCAAATTACTCTCCACGTGTGTTTCCTTGCAGCAAACGGGCAGAATTGCATTTGGCTTGTCGCAAGGAATTGTGCCAGCTGCTCATATTTGTTGGGCTTGCTTCACCTAGGCTATTAGAAATGCTGACTTTAAAAATAAATAGATGTTTCTAGAAGGCGCAGCTGAAGTTACCCTTTGCAAATAAAGGATTCTAACTGCTCATACGATCGTCATGGTTATTCTCGGTCATTCTCAACCAAAAGCATGATGAATTGTTTCCAAAGGATTCTACTGACCAGTGTACAAAGTTTGCACGGTGCCATTCTGCAGGCTCAGAAATGCAAGCAGAGAAAGCTGCCACTGGGGTAACTCACTGCCCTTCAAAAGAGAACTGGGAGATAAAGTGTACCCAGTCCTTTGGATGGAAAGGTAGCTGAGACTTGACCACACACGTACCCTCGTGTGGTTTCGCCAACTTAACTGTGGAGTGCTGTATCTGCTAATTCTGGAGAGACCTTGGTCAGATCAAAAGAACAATGGGGTCATGCATCACCTAGGTCCTCTGAAAGACTTTACCTCTATGGTTCTGGTGCCTGACTTAAATAAGAACGCCATGTTTGTGATTTCCATGTAAAAAGGGACCAAAGTAAACACAGCGCCTTCATCTGACTGTCACTTTGTGAATTCATATATAACCCCATAAATAAATCTTTTTGGCCTCACAACTTCTAGACAAGGCAAGCTTTGCCCAGTGAAAATATATAATCTGCTAATACGAGCTGGGCATAGTCTATTGGTCAGGAAACCACTTTTCCAATGATGTCTTTGATCAGATGGAAAGTGAGGGAATGTGTGTGAATGATTCAGCAAATGACTCACGCTGGGGAAGGGGCAGAAGAGGGACGGCGAAGCCCACACACGCCTTCCTGAAATTGCTCAATGAGCCACAGCTTCTTATAGAAGAACTGGAGTCCATCAATGCTTCCCCTAGACCTGAACTCGCTGGTTTAGATGGAAAAGATTTGCTTTCTCACTGATATTGCCTTCTGAAAGATACCATTCCACAGGTATGTGAAGGAGAGACTGCAGCTATTGACATCCAAATGGATTTTAAAAAAAAAAAAAAAAAAAACAGTTTTCAAAGAGGTCATGTTAAAAGCTACCTTCTGTGGATGTCAAGGTTGGCAGAGCTGGGCGGAGCGTGGGAAGTTAGCTTCTCCTCTTCACTTCTGCACCAATGCTAACACTTCCCATCAAGGGGCCTGATCCACTGCCGAGACCAGGGCTGGGAGGCAGGAGGATGCGCATGTTTTGGGAAATTTGCTGGTGAATCCTCATTTACTCAGACCTTACCTTTACATCCAAAAAAGTAACCCCAAGTCCCACCCAAAGCCCATTCCCAAGCCAGTTAGAGTCAGATATGGCATCAGTGAGGACACAGCGGGACTACAGCGAGCCAGACTATTCTGAAGGAAATAAGAGATAATAAAAAGAAAGACCCATCTCCGTTCTTAGTCCACGGTTAATTTTACAAAGACAAGCGTGAAACTTGACTCATCCAACACTAAGAAGAAAAAAAACCCACAAAACCAAGCTATAAATGCTCACAACCAAGAGAGCATTTATAACGTCTATTAACGTCTATTCTTTCTCCACTTTTCACATCTTACCTTCAATAAGTTTCACTGCCAAACTGATGTTAGCTGCTTTCCATACATTAGACCTTTTATTTTTGTAGAAATTTTGCAAATCAGTTCTTTTACTCGAGAGGGCTCTCAAGTTCAGAGAGGCTGGGTAACTTGTTTAAAGTCACAGAGCTAGTGAGTAGTAGCACCAAGGTGTGTACCTTTATGTCAGACATTCTTCATTTTGTCAGGTCTTACTTCAGAAGCTCTTATTTCCCCATGCCCTCCCTGGCCTGCCGACCTCAGACAGCCGGCTTCTTTTTCAGTCACACTCCACCGCAGTGACCACAAATCACCTGGCTCGTTTCTTTGGTTCAGTATTAACTCAGAAGTCCCTACCTCCAAGATGGAAGTGTATAAGTGCTAGAAAAGAAAAGAAAAGAAAAGAAAAGAAAAAAACCCTCAGGCTATCTAATTTATATTTCATTCTCTGCAGCCAGCAAGAGCCAGACACCATAGAAATGCTTAATACATAACTGTTGTAAACAGGGAAAGACATGGGGGTGGGGTAAGAAGAACAACAAATACATGCAGGTCCTTCTGACCGAGAGACTGAGGGAGGCAGGGATGGGGAGCCATGACAGGGCCCTCATGAAGTTGAGGTATAACATGCAGCCCTATGATTCTTTTTTTTTAACCAGTTACCCTTATTCCCCTCCCCCAGGGCTCTGCTGTTCAGTCCAGCCTGCCTCAGTTTCCAGCTGGGGTAGAAAACCACCGGTAAGGTCACATCTCTTATGCCTTGTGTGCCTGGACCATAGCACCCAGCTCTTGAGAAGAACTGGGAAGTGATGGTGAAGGACAAGAGTCTAATTGCAAAAATTTCAAGACAAGGGTCTCATGTGACCACCTCAAAGGGTCACCCCTTTATCCTCCACAACATGCTTGACCCAACACAAGAGGAAACAACAGCACAAAGCGACAAAGAAGCCATATTTAAGAAGCAACCTAGAGAACTGGATTTACCAATCAGAAGCCAGAGTAGGCCTTGGGAAATGCTGGTGCCAGAAACAGGGAGGGGGATTTCCAGTGAAGAGCCCAGCCCTCCGGGAGAGAGAGGTGCAGACTTTGTGTTTTGGTATAGTTTTGGTATAACTTTGTCCCTCCAGACACAGTATTTAGACACAGAAAACCCTCTAGATGAACTGTAAAGTCATCGTGCTAATACCGAAAGCTTGGGATGACCACAGTTACTGTCTCCGACCTGCCTTCTTGATTTGTTTCCTCCAAACAACCCACACTTGGAGAGTGCTTACACATATTTTTATGATTTACTTTGATTGGACAAACCTAACAGTACAGCACATTTTATACTTGCTACTCACACAAGCACACACACAAAAACAAACCGAACTCTTTCTTGCTGTCCTTGACAGATGACCAAAAGAAGAATAGTAACCCAGGATATTTTTTTCCCTGTTATTTATCCTAATACTGCCAGTTCTGAAACAAAGCAGTTGGAGGGAGAAATTTAGTAATTTTGATTTGTCCCGAGATACATTTTTCTACACTGAGGTCCTATTCCTGACAGCAAGCACATGTGACCTGTTCTAAAAAAAGGGTATTTTCCACTTCTTGCACAACTGGAGCAGATCTAAACATCAGCTTGTGCAAACTGCACTGCAGAACTCAAAGGGAATCAAACATACGCACACTTAAAGAAACTATAAATAGCGGCACTCGGGAAGAGGAAATCTCCAATAACAGACAAAGCCAACACTTAGAATCCCACTTTAATCAAGTGTTCCACCTAATCATATCGCAAAGCTCATCTGCATAATGGGGACGGAACATCTGCCAGGTTGAGACACCTCAGTCTTGTCTAGTTTGCTCCTGAGCCTGGAAGAGCTGACTTGTTAAGAGGAGACAAGTGCAATTCTACCAGAAAAAAAAAAAAAGATCTACTATCAATTACCAAAGGTCTATGCTAAGCTTATAGTCATCTTTTTGCCTCTATTTTAAAACTCATACCAATCTCAAGAATATAAACTCTATTGGTTCCATCTTAAAGGTAGATTGAGATTCCATGACATCAGGCATCTTGAAGCCAGAGGCACTGGGTAAGTGACCAAGACATGGTCACAACATAGTGTGGCTCCCTAAGCCTTCCAGCTGTGTCCAGCGTCTGCTAGCTTTGAGGAGCAAGCCCTCCAGGCCACCTCCTGCCTTCACAACTGTTTGAATATCACTTCACTTTGAAGGTCAAATTCAAATTCCCTCATTCACTCACAGAACCACTGCCCGACACCATGCCCATTCTGGTTCCTTTAATAAATGAACGCCCACTGCTGATGCCCACAGCAGGCCACACTCTGACTTGTATGGTCACTGAGTGGACAAGTTCTCTGCCCCTCGCCCTACTGGGACTTTGGGTTGCAGCTTTGCATTCTGCATGATCACGCACATTGCCTTGTGCAGGGCAGTGCACACTAGCTGACAAGAGCCTGGTGTCCAACTGGATCACCTGGGTTTAAATCTGGGCCCTAACTAGTACTTGGTATGCCTCAGTTTCCCCCTGAAAACTAAAAATACTGATGCCCAAGGCTTAGGTGAGAATTAGTTATTCTGTTCGAAAGAGCGCCCGGAATACAGTCAGAACTAGAGAGTTTTAACATCATAATTAGTACCACCTTTGTTCCTAGTGCCTGCTTGGGCTTTGCAAAGATGAAATATATCTTTTCTTTTTGGTTTTTGAGCCTTAGCCTTCAACAGCTGAGTCATCTCATAAGCCTGAGATTAAGTATAGCCTGCTCATGTAAAAACACTCCGAACAGGGACCGGCACCTACTAAACACCTGTTAGCCAATTAATTTTGGTGTACTCAGACTTAAAAATGCATGCTGATTATAAATTTGTGTGTGTGTGTGCCGATGCCACATTTGCCAGTGTTTAACCCGCAGAAATAAACCATTATCAGATGGCTCAAAGATATAAAATGCAAAAATACATTGCTGAACACTTGTTAGAGGGAAAGTAAAAACGAATTTGCAAGATTGAGGAAGTTTTGTTACATAACAAGACTTGCCTTAGAGAAGTGAGCCACAGTGTACTAAACACAAACACATTCCAGAATGTCGGAGCTCACGAAGAAAAAGGAAAACAAGAGCCACATGTACTCGCGTTTGCTGAGCGATGGCTGTGTGCCAGCACCATCCCCAAAGTCAGTATCACTGTTCATTTTCTTAGTCTCTGGGAAGAAGCCCCTGGTTAGCGACCACCAGGCCTGCCCAGGATCACCCCGCTAGTTAGGGACGATACAATGACAGAGTGAAGCTTCCAGGCTTTAAGCCAATGCAGATCTGACAGGTCAGAAAAATTAAAAATTAAAAAAAAAATAAAGAAAATGTCCAAAGACCAACAAACCAGCAGTGCAGCAGGTTGGGGGAGGAGAGAAGGAAAAAGAGGGAGGGAGGGGGAGAGATTGAGATTGACTTGAGAGTTTTGTTTTGCCACACATGGATTATTATTTCCTAAGATAAAAGGGCATTTTTTTAGCATGAAAACTGAAGGGGAAGCCTCAGGAAAAGCCCGTGGGCTTGTGACGTGTGGGAACAGATCAGCCTATGTTTTTCGTCTCACCACACGCATGCAAACTCCGCACGCCTCTCTCTGAATCTGCACTTGGCACCACTGCAGCCCACCTTGCCATGATTAACTTAGCACTAGCTTACATTGCCATTTCTAATCTGCAGGAAATTTAATACTGTCTGAAGCAGTACTAAAATTTGTAGGAGGAAACGGGGGCCAAATGAAGCCAGTTCCTAGGTCTGCTCAGGAAAAGAGCATCAGCAACTACAAAGGTGTAGGCTTCTCCAGAGTAAACCCATCGGAAGGCCACGGGCCACGCCACTGGGTTCTGCAATTCAGATCAAAAGACCTTCCGGGCTTTGCCCACTTGTACCCAGGTGCTCAAGGACATTTCCCTGGTGTGACTTGCCAGTGAACAAATCTGGATCCACTGTGATTGTTTCTTCTGTGACCCATCGCAGAGAAGTCATTCTCAGGAAGACACCATGCATCCCGAGAACTTTTGCTCCTACTGCATCTCTTCCTATGGCACTTCACCAGTCAGTGAGACCAAGACGGGGTTCAGCAACATTTGGTGATGGAGGAAGGTCATTGGTTAAATAAAAAGAAACTGCTTGGCTCTCATTGGTTAGGAGATAGGTGGGAGGAGTAAACAGAACAAAACGCTGGGAGGAAGAGGAAGTGAGGTCAGACTCGACAGCTCTCCTCTCCGGAGCAGACGCCTCAGAGAGACGCCATGCTCCCCGCTCCAGGGAAGATGCATGCTATGAAGCTCTGACCCAGGATGGACTTAGGCTAGAATCTTCCCGGTAAGACCGGTGCTATACAGATGATAAGAAATGGGCTAGTCCAGGTGCGAGAGTTAGCCTAGAAGCGACTAGGTAGAAATGAGCCAAGCAGTGTTTAAATGAATACAGTTTGTGTGTTGTTATTTCGGGGCAAAAGCTAGCCAAGCAGGCGGCTGGGGTGTTGGGGACGCAGCCCTGCGGCTCCGATTACTACAATTTGGAATATATGAATATCTGGGCTGAGCCCCAGTGAAGAATATGGAACTTCATCCTTGAAGAAGGACTTCTGGGAATGTATTTGTAAAAGAATAGTGAATACAAAAATGAAGGTTAAACACGATACCTTTGTGGCACACATGTCCAAATACATACTACCAGACATTAATCTGCACATCCGACAGCCCTGTACAGTAAAGAAGCATCTATCTCGAAACATCAAGAGCTCTGAGGTTGAGTGACTGTTCTCGGTTCTGGAGACTCCAGAGTAAAGAAACCATGGAGAGAAAACCTTCACATCATGGAGCCCTGAGGTCTGATATATACATATACATACACACACATACACATACACATTTACATATGTGTGTTATGTGTGTATCTATATATCTATATGAGATTATATATATGTATATATCTCCAACATAACGTATTGTCGAATTGGATTGTAAATTATAAGACTATGAAGGAGACACAGCTGGAAAAGGAAGCCTGAGAGTTGGGGGGGGGGGATAATTATGAACAAGGCGGCCACAGGAGGTCACACAATCCATAAGATGAGAATCAGGGGAACGTGAGAATGACACTGGGAGGAAAGTTAGGAGTTGGTGGGGTAGAGTGTACTGTGTCTGTCTGGACAAAGGATACTCCAAGCAGAGGCCAGTGCAACGTACAAAGATCCAGAGGTAGAAGAGCCTGGGCTCTTCCTGGAATGATAAGTGTCAAGACGTAAAGTCAGAGCTGGTCAGCAGCTTGACTATGTGGGCTGCTTTGTGCCATGGGAAGGAATGAGGAGAAATAAGAGCCACGGAAGGCTTTGACTAGAGAGACCAGCATGATCCAGCTTGAGTTTTAGCACAGGGCCCAGGTGGTCCATTGCTGGGGAAGCTGTCCTGGGTACCGCAGAGAGGCGACCTCATCCCTGGAATCCACCTGCTGAGGATTAATCACAGCTCTCCTCCACAGTGACAACCAAGGGTCTCCACAAGGAAGCAGATTTGACCTCCGACTGAAAATCATGTGGGTATTTTTTATATATGTGCATACGTATATGTGTATACATGTTCACATGTATGTGCACTGTGTACAGGGGTGTGCGTCTATGTGTATGTACATACATGTAAAGACGAGAGGTCAACTCCAGGTGCCCTCCTCAGTCACTCTTCACCTTGGTTTCTGAGACAATCTCTCACTTTTATCAGTTCAGACAGACTGGCTTGCCAGCAGGCTCATCTCCACCTCCCTAGCGCTGGGATTACAACTGCCAGTCACCACCACTGGCGTCTTCATGTGGGTACCTGGAATAAAACTCAGGTCCTCATGTTTGTGTGGCAAGCACTTTACTGACTGAACCATGGTCTCAGTCCTAATAAATACAAAAATCAGTTTAACAAGAATATTGTGGCTGCTAAATTAAAAACCTAAAAGTGGCCAAGGCTGAGAAAGTTAAGAGATTGCTGCAATAACCCAGGCAAAGACTGACACTGTCTTGATCAAAGACACAGCAGAGAAAAAGAAAAGAAACAAGTGAGTTTGGAAACAAAGCTAGATCATTGGGTCTCAATTTTCCTACTGTTTAAGCCCTTTAACACAGTTCATCATGTCATAGTGACCCCAACCATAAAATTAACCTCATGGCTACTTCATAACTGTAATTTTGCTATTGTTATGAATCATAATATAATTATCTGAGATGAAGGATGTCTGATTTGCATCCCCCGTGAAAGTGTAGAGACCCACAGGTTGAGAAGCACTGATCTAAACAATACAGTGGATAAATGGCCTTGTGACAAGAGTCCGCCACTTTCCTTACAACTTTTTCCCAGACAGGACTTAAAGGGTGCCTCAGTAAAGAGCATCAATTAAACACAAAGAGAAGACCCTGAACCACATGAAGCCCACTTAAAGTCACACAACATATGTAAATGACAGTATCATCAGGACAACTGTCAAAAACAGTATAAGGAGATGTCACCTACTCCAGATACTTACTCACTGATTTTATTTAACTGGTTTATTTCAAAGAGCATGTGTCTCCTCCATCCTACCGCGCACCTGCTTCTAGCACCAAGGTGTGAAGGTGTTTATGCCCACACACCCACATTTTCCTCCCCCATGCTAGCTAGCGACAGAGGACATGTGCTCCTGCACGCCATTCTTGCTGACTGTGACAAAGAACAGAACCAGATTCTTCCACGTAAGTGTCAGGGCCCTCATTGGTCTTCTCCAGAGCATACTTCCCCACTCCCTCAAACTCACTAAATGTATCAACCACCATCGAAACATTCTCCACAGTCCAGTTAATTCATTTCTTTCAGGAACATGCGCGCGCGCACACACACACACACACACACACACACACACACACAGTCCCTCATTCCAGCTATGTAAGCATTTGCTTATAGAAGCAAAAGCAGGGACGGCCCAGTAAAACACTGGTCCCTTCAGCCACATGCAGATAAAGCCCTAATGAGCATAACCAACAATACCCCTTACACAGCATCACTCAGAGCACCCAATACACTCAATCTATGTTCACATACAAAATAGCCATTATGAAAAGAAGCCACCAGTGAAAGCACAAGTTTACACATCTCAATGCCTAACACATTTCCTTCCACTCTGCCACAAGCATGTGCAAAGAGCCTGCTTTTTGCAAGGGCAGCCAGGGACATCTGCTCTTCTCAGAGTTTGTTCTCCTCACTGGATTCAAGGTCCAGCCCCAGCCCCAGAGGAAAGTAACCTGGCTCCTTTTTCCAGTAGAGTTAAGACTCAGCCTCCTTCTCTCCAAAAACAAGGATCCTTCCACCCATGACTTCTACCTCCCTGGCCCTTCATTCCCCTAAAAGCGATGCCCTCTGCCCCTCTGCCCCTCTGCCAGGGGCACCTCACTCATCTAGGCCCTAGTGACAGTTGAGGGACAAGGTGATGAAGCTTCCAGTCTCACCCTCACCTCATCTCACTATGGAAAGAGGTGGAAGTAAGGCCTTTCTTTGGCTAGCAAGGATTCCAGCGACCATCCCCCTCTCTGTAAACATTGCAAAGAAGAAGTGCTTCAGACCCAGAGTGACCAAGGAGGGTGAAATGGGAAGATAACCGATTCTGTGATGCAAAGGATAAGGGTGCTGCAGATGTACAGAGTTGGGAGGAACCAGAGGGCATCTTCACTCCAGTCCCGAAGTTTTTGAAGTGCCTGGAGAATTAAACGTGTGTAGCAGGGAAAAGATCATTCCCAACTACCACAGGTCTCTGAACTAGCTTATCTATCTATTTATCTATCTTTCTCCCTTCCTCCCTCCCTCCCTCCCTCCCTTCCTTCTTCCCTTCCTCCCTTCCTCCCTTTCTCCCTTCCTTTTTTTTTTTTTTTTTTTTTTTTTACATTTGCTAGAAACTCTATTCCTGAGAACTTGCCCAGCTGGGGAGACACGCCCACTCGCTGCCACCACCCCCTCAGGGGACTCAGGTGCTCCCGGGTGGCAGGTGGGAGAAAAAGCCCCAGTGGACTTCAGCTTAATCTCGGGGCCACCTGGAGCAGTCTCTCCCAGAGAGTCTGAACTACCAGGAGACTCCCCAGGCCAGTTTATTGCTTCCCTGGAGCATCGGATCTCCACCACCCCAAGCTCTCCCTCTCCGAGCCCTCAGCCTCCTAGAATCTTCAGAAAAACTCCTCAGCCCGGTACCACCAGATCACGGTCCCCGTCCGGTGCTCCTCTTACACCACCGGGTACCGCCCCAGCCCCCATTCAACTCAGCATCTGGCTTGTGCAGCCGAGGGTCCCCGCGCCTGGATGAGCCATCCCAAGAGACCCGTGGTACCCGAAGTGTCTCTGTCAGACACCCTAGAGGATGCAAGCAAGTCATCTGAGAGCAGAACCCCAGATGCCAGGGGCCAGTTCGCCCTGTACCCCAAGGCAAGGGCACGGGGTCCTTGTCCCACAGCTAGTCAGACGGGCTGTTCTCGCCCCCGGGTAGCAAGTGCGGGGCCCCTGGGCCTCCCGCCGCGCTGCCCTCCAGCTGTCACCACTCACCTGCTCTTCAGAGGTTGACTTTTGAGTTCGTAATAGGTTTTGGGTTCTTCGTGAAACTCCTCCCCGACTTCGAAATCCGCCACGATCCCAGATTCTGACTGCATGGCTCTCGCTTGCCCGCCTTCCACTGCTTGGAAGCACCTGCCGAAGATGGGGGGACTTGGGTCCCCCAGCCACTCGCCCCGCGCAGAGCCGCTAAGCCCGCTAGCCGGCCGCCCGCCCCGGCGCGGTGAGTTTACACTCACACGAGGGCGGGAGGGGCCGATCCCGATGCGTCCTGGGATTTGTAGTACCTCTGGGGCAGAGCATATAAGATCTCTAGGAAAGCAGCGTCTGCAAAGACTACAATTCCCAGAAAGCCAATTCGGGGAGCGGCAACGTGGTAGATACCGATAGTGCAAGTCCTGTTTGGATTCCTTGTCAATGTCAGCAGCTCCTCTCCGTCTCTCCCGTTAGCCCCAAGGGTACAGACCTGGCTGTTTAATTTTAATAAGAACGTAAGAATGGACTCAGCCTGGTCTCCTACTGTCCCCCCCAGTTCAGACTTCTATGAGAGCATCCCGAGTGTCCATTTAAAAAATAAAGCACTAAAGGGTTTGGCACTAGAAAGTTTCAGAGTTAAAGCCCATTTTAAAATCAAAGGACTTTCTATTCTCTCCCAAGCTTCTCCGGGCTGCAGCGACGTATCATCTCGTCCTCAATTGGAACGGAGTGTTGGACGCTTACTTCACTTTTGTAATGAAAACATTATTGGAGAAGTTGTTCTTGTGTGTTCCTTTTCTGGAACTAACAGTCTGGGCTCTTAAAATACTCTTCATCCGCTGAAAGACTCCTTCCCTTTTATCCAATTAGTCACCTCCAATCTAAAGCAGCACTTGGAGGACTCGGTTAATTTTAAAAGGCGCCAAGTTACCAAACAGCTTCCCCAACCGTCTGCTTTCAATTTCTCAACTGGCTGGGAGTTCAAAAGAGATCGTCCTAACATTGCAAAGTCGGTGCAGCTCCAAGGCACTGAGCTAGGTGACGTATTAAATGACAGCACTTAAACTTATTTGTACTTCCAGACTTGTCTCCTGATTAGTTCCAGCAGGACTCTTCCTTTCCTGTACAACAAGTGCTTTGAGATATCGGTGTTAAGAATGGCTTTTAAGATTGTAGACATTCCTATTTTTTTTCTAAGAAATCCTGTGCAATCTTAGACGTGTCAGTTTGATTCCTAGAAGCCTCAATTTCCTCATCTATAGAAGAAGAGATTAGGAAACCTGTTGGAGATGGTGTTGCAAGGTCAAAAGTAAGAAAAAAATGACTGGCAATCTACAGCCGGGCAGGCAGGATGGCTCAGTTAGAAAATGTGACTGCCCATGAGCGTGACAACCTGAGACTAGTCCCCAGGACCCACGTTGGAAGCAGGTAGCTATTAACTGCTGAAAGCCCACATGCAGGCGCCTCCACCCATGCCCGCATGAAAGCATACACAATTAATAGATTAATTAATTAATTAAAATGCTACTCAAGAATCATTAATTTTGGCTGTTTCTTTTGACCATCTTCAGACATTCTTTTCAAACTAGCATCTCTTTGTGTGTTTTCACTTCGAGAGGAATAAATTAAATGGTTGTCTGTTCTGATGGCTGGGCACAACCCAGGGGTTACCCATTCTCATCTCTTCCCCCAGCGAAGCGTTTTTTTTTAATTTTGTATCAGTAAAATCACCAATAGGAGTGGGTTATTGATAACCAAGGATCTGGGGAAAGTGCACACTGCACTGAGGTAGTAATTCTCAAAATTTTGTAGCTAAAGATAGTTTCCGAAATGCTTCTTTTGGTCCTTCACAATAACAGTAACATGACGGTATATCAGGAATCACCCCAACCGCTTCAAGGTGTTCTTTGATATGTGAACTACTAGAAACTAGATTTCAGCAGTGAGGTAATGGGAAAAGTACAGCAACAAGGGAGCACTTGTTTCGATTCCTTAGTCTCATCCAGGTCCTCCATTATCAGTGGCAGAACTGGAAAGAAGGAACTGATGGGCTTGGAGCAATTCCAGGAATTTGGAGGGGTGTGAACTGTAAATGCTAAACAGTGTGCAGGACTGCAAGCTTTCTAGCCCAATGTCATTGGTGCCCACATTGAGAGACTTCGGGCCTCTTTGTTGTCTGAATCTCTTGGCCCACCAGGAATTTTTTAAGCTGAAGAAAGCTATACACCTCCTTTTTACGATACATAAATAGAAGCAAATTGTGGTCTGTTGACCCTTGGAAGGCTGTCACAGACTTGCGTCAGAATTGAAGTTTAGAGCTATAATGAGACCTGGGACATAGTGTAGTTAAGTAGAGTCTTTGCCTATCATGAATGAGGTCTTGGGTTCAGTTTTCGACAATGCATCCAACAGTGAGGTGGCACACACACACCTACAATCACAGCTGTTGGAAGGGGTGGATTCAAGAAGTTCAAGGTTGTCCTTGGCTACCTTGGGAGTCTAAAAACTGTAATGAAACAGTTTATTATGTCAGTCATTACGTAGGCCAGTGAGTGATACTCCAGAACTAAAAGGTTATCCTTAAAGTGAAAGAAAAAAAATGAGAAAATTCAAGATTTCTGGGGATTTTTTTCCATTGAAGTACAGTTTCCAGAGAGATCTCTAGGGTGTGGCCTGAGTTAGAGCTGTCTTAAGACTACACACGAAGCTGCTGTTTCCCCCTCCTCCATCTTTTCGTTGGACTCATTCTGCTTTCTGTTCATAAAACCTTCACAGGGTTACCTGTTACACTGCCACCTCCCACCCTGTGGGAGTGGGTATGTGACTTTGTCCTCACCATTATAGAATCCCATCTTTTCAAATAATTTTTGATTTACTATTTGACAATTTTATACCGATATATAATGTATTTTGATGAGGATCAACCCTGATTTCCCTCTCTGATTTCCTCCCACTCCCCCAGAAACCCTCTTCTTCCCAACACAGCTCCTTGCTACTTCCACATCTGTTTTTTTTAAATATCTCATAGCGTTTAATTGGGATTGTTTGCATGTGGCTGGACGTGAGGTGATTTTCTGAATCTTTAGCAGTTTACCAGTGGCTCTGCCCCTTACGATATTATGTTTTAGCCATAGTGATTCCTTTAGGAATTGACGAGGGACCCTAACATCGCTGTTAAGTCCTCCTTGAAAATCTTCTGCTAAGGTAATTCTGGTGCTCTTAACCACTGAGGCATCCCTCCGGACCCAATATTTACACAGTCTTATATATTGAACAAATACCATGAAACAAAGGGGAAAAAATATCTGTCATCAGTTGTTGGAGATATAATAAACATGTGACTCACACTTCAGTTTTTAAAAACAGAGAAAAAGAAGTATATCCCTGAAACATACTGTGTGGAATGCATTTGGACTTTCCCTAAAACAAACTCAAAACTCATGGACCCAAACTGAATCATGCTATTAGATCTGATAGTGCTAACATGCTTTTGTTGTTGATATGTTTGGCTTTTGTTGGGGATGGAACCCAGGGCCTCCCTCATCAGAGGTATGCTTTCTACCAGTGAATCATGCTCCCACCACCTCTGTATGTTTTTAAACTTATCTCAGAGACACACGCGAATAGTCTTAAGTGAGATATCTTAATCAGTTTCCTCGCTTTCTAATCACCAAACGCCTGGGGAAAGGGACAATGAGAAATTAATGGTGATGTGTTGAAGTTAGTGATGGGAAACAAGAATTTATCACACACATGCACTCACATACAAACACACATTCTGTTTATGCTCACATGTGTACGGGTGAATATGTGTGTCGAGGGTCAGAATCAAGCTTGGACATCATCCCTCAGGTGATTCCACATTGTTTATGAGATGTCTTATTATCCTGGAGTTCACCATTTCGGCTAGAGTTCTTGGCCCATGAACCCCAGGGATTTACCTGCCTTGCCAGCACTGGAGTGATGAGCACATCCCATCTAGCCCAGTTCTTTTTTGGTTGTGGGGATTGAACTCGGGACCTTTTGCTTGCGTGGCAAGCATTTTACCAAGTGAGCTTTCTCCTGAGTCACCATGACCAAATATTTCTAAATAAGAAAGAAGACTCAGAGAGAGGGGGAGAGGAGTGGGGGGAAGGGGAGAGGGGTGGGAGGAGGGGGAGAAGAGTGGGAGGAGAGGGAGAAGAGTGGGAGGAGGGGGAGGGAAAGGGGAGGCTGGGAGGAGGTGGAAATTTGTTTTTTTTTTCTTTATTCTTCTTTTATCAATAAAAAAATGTTAAAAAAAAAAAAAGAAAGAAGACTCCGTCACAGTGACTTTTTAACTGCTTCCACTTTGTTACTACTGGGGGAAGTACACCGCACAAGGTGCGTATGTAGAGGTCAGAGGACAATTCCCTGGTCACTTGTATTTCCACTCTCAGGCAAGTGCTGCGGATCAAACTCAGCCCATCAAAGCTTTTGTGACAAGCACTTTTTATGAGCTAAAGCATCTCTATAGCCACTCATAATAATGTTTAAATGAATTACAGTCTGATAAAACAATTGAAAGTATATCAATCCAAGGTAAAATAAAAGGGGACACAAGGAAGGGGTGGAAACAGATTTGTACATGGTGTGTTTGAAGAAAAGAGTCGGTGGAAACTTACTAACTTACTAAGGTTGGTTCAGCAGAAGTGCAGAGGCTCTCTGGACCTTCAAGGAATGCAGCAGAGCCCAGCATGGAAGTCTGCCTGTAAGAGCAGCTGGGTACTTACTTATGCCTTGATAGAATTGGGTTACGGAGCCACCATGCAGGCCACCATGGGACAGTAAACATCATTTTGTACCCCAAACACTAGACACTGTCACTATCACATTGGAGACAGAAAATGGCCACAACCACCACCACCATTTCAGTACAGTCCCTGCTACTTCCCCCCTCTACTGTTGACTCCAAGGTCAATGCTAGATTTCATTGGTAGATCTAGGTTTTGTGTCCAAGTTCAAATTTGAAAGGAAGCTCACTATCTCAAGTTTCCGGTACCTGCTTTCTTTCACAGCTTCAGAGAATATAAGATATTTTAATTATTTTGCAGCCTCTCTGATAGCAATAAACTCAATACACTAAACCCCACAAATCTGCCCAAACTCCACTCCTTTTTAACCAGAATTTAATCTTTTGTTGTTTTGGTTTGGTTTGTTTTGTTTTGTTTTGGTTTGGTTTTGGTTTTCAACACAGGATTTCTCTGTGTGGCTCTGGCTGTCCTGAAACTTGCTCTGTAGACCAGGCTGGCCTTGAACTCATGGAGATCTGCCTGCCTCAGCCTCCCAAGTGCTAGGATTAAAGGCGTGCGACACCACTGCACACCCAGAATTTAATCTTATTCTGCCTTTGAAAAACTTACGTTCCTGGACACAGGAGTGAGCAGGAGGGTGTCCAGTTGCCCAAGCAGAGTCCCACATAACAATGTAAAAGCCGGGCGGTGGTGGCGCACGCCTTTAATCCCAGCACTCGGGAGGCAGAGACAGGCAGATCTCTGTGAGTTCGAGACCAGCCTGGTCTACAAGAGCTAGTTCCAGGACAGGCTCCAAAGCCACAGAGAAACCCTGTCTCAAAAAACCAAAAAAAAAAAAAAAAAAAAAAAAACAATGTAAATAACAGAGCCAAGGAACATGGCTGCCAGGGATGGGGAGGGGTCAGCAGGCATGATTTCCACATTCCCAGCATATGCTATTCCTCTGTTTGCCAAGGCAGGAGAGTCTGTGCCAAGATGTGGGTCATGCCCTAGGAAAACAAGAGAAGCTGCACAATGGTTCAGAGAAAGAGCATAATAAAACATGCAGGAAAGTAAGTTCCAAAATCTAAGTTTGTCCCATGGCTTGTTAGGTCTGCTAAATAACACATCCAGTACATTACATATCTACATCATGTAGAGTTTTATCAAAGGTTTAGATCTTATTTAAAAAAAATTATCAAGTATCTACTCCAAATGTCATCTGCAAGCTCAAAGGTACTGAGGACAACCTGGTGATCGTCTATCACAAAGGAGTCTGTGAGGACCCTGCCCTCCCGGCTTCCAGAGGAGTTGTGCTGGCAGATGCAGTGTGGTAGAGTTTTCTAGATCCGCTGGAGGGGGAAATTCGAGGAACAGGGAACAAGAATTGTACTGTGCAGAGCAAAAGCAGAAAATATGACTATTTCCTCAAAGTGCTATCACGAGCAGATATCACCAGAGTTCCTGGGGCATGCCAATCAAACTGCAGATTGCAAACTGAGAGCAGGGGTGGGGACTGAGAACCCGCACCTATAGCAAGCTTCCCGACAAATTCCTTTGGTGTTTTTGTTTGGTTGTTTGTTTTTGAGATAGGCTCTCACCGTAAAACTTTGCCTGTCCTGGAATTCACTAACTAGACAAGGCTGGCATCAAACTTACAGAGCTCCGCCTGCCTCTGCCTTCTGAATGCTGGACCCAGGGGCCTACACCACCATTCCTAACTTGATTTAAAAACAAACTCAAGTCACGTGGCCAGGCTTGGCTGCAAGCACCTTAACCACTGAGTTAGCTCCCAATGAGTTTCTTTATGTGAAAACCTTAGAAGCATTTTCAACACAATGTTTTATTCCTTGAAAATTTTATACAATGTATTTTGATCTTAGTCAGACCCAATATCTCCCAAATTCCTAAATCTACTCTCACCTCCCCACCTCCTCCCAACTTCACATCCTTTTCTTCTTAAGATTACATTTTTTTTTTTTTTTTTTTTTTTTTTTTTTTTGGTTTTTCGAGACAGGGTTTCTCTGTGGTTTTGGAGCCTGTCCTGGAACTAGCTCTTGTAGACCAGGCTGGTCTCGAACTCACAGAGATCCGCCTGCCTCTGCCTCCCAAGTGCTGGGATTAAAGGCGTGCGCCACCACCGCCCGGCCTGCCAAGCCCAGTTTGTGCTGCCTGTAAACTCAAGGGTGTGAGACCACCCCCTGGGGTGTGGTTGACCTAATAGGTACCACACCCTTAAAGAAAAATTGTTCTTCCGCCCCTAGAAGCCATCTACTATCCCAAGTTTCTCAGTAAGGGGTGGGAGTGCCTGAGCCCCTCCCCTTTCCATGCTAATATGTTGAGTGACTTGATCTCAGTGTCACCATAGCGACAAGTCAGCCTGGAAGAAAATACAGTCCTAAAAAAGGCACCAGCATGAGCCTAGAAGAAAGGCTAGTGGAAGATGGTTCGAACAGAATACTGTAACATTATGTAGGCTGAGCAGGTTATATTTAAGAATATATGTGTGTGTACATATACATATGTGCATATAACAGCAATTAATGGAAAAAGGTATGAATTTGGAAAAGAGCAAGGAAGGTATATGGGGGAAGGAAAAGAGGAAATGATGTATTTACTATGCTATAAAAATAAAAGAAAAAAGAAAAAATTATACAATAACAAAAGAATACAATGTAAAATCTGAGCAACATGGGTCTGAACAAAGTTGACAGAAGGAAGTTAGGAGAGGCTTTGCAGAGATCTGGGCGAGCTTAAATGACTTCCGAATAAGAGCCTCAAGGGCCCCAGGAGTTGCTGACTCTTTGCCGCTGATCCTTTCAGAAGAACTAACTGGGCTGAGAGCTGAGCATGGAGTTAGGGGAGGATTTTTACCTTCTATAAGGCAAGTAAGAGCCTTTGATGGTTTATGAACCCAGAGGCAGGCAGGCAGGAACAGGCAGTTGCCATCCCAGGGCTCTTCAAGCAGGAGTCAGATGTGGTTACTCCAAACCCAATGCTCAACAGTCCTTAAGGTTATGGTTTTAACTCTTGTCTGAGGCCGCAGGACTTAAAGCAAGCAGGAAAACACAGAACATGTCACTGGGTAACACAGCGAAAGAAGACAAATCCCAAAGCGAGTGTTTCTGCCTTTCTGTCTTCCTTAACTACCTATCACTCTCAGGTGGGAGTTTCTGTTTGCTTGCTTGGCTTTCATTCCTTTGTGTGAGACAGGGCCTTGTATAGCCCAGGCTAGCCTCAAACTCACTACCTAGGCAAAATTGACCTTGGACTTCTGAGCTTCCAGTTTCTTTCTCCCAGTGGTGAGCTGTAACGTATATTTTTTTTTTGAGACAGGGTTTTTCTTTTTCTTTTCTTTTTTTTTTTTTTTTTTTTTTTGAGCCTGTCCTAGAACTAGCTCTTGGAGACTAGGCCGGTCTCGAACTCACAGAAATTCGCCTGCCTCTGCCTCCCAAGTGCTGGGATTAAAGGCGTGGGCCACCACCACCCGGTTTGTAACGTATTTTTTAAACATAATTTTTTTATTGATTCTTTGGAAATCTTGCATTATGCACTCTAGTCCCACTCATTTCCCAGTCCCTCCCTATCCGCCTTTCACCCTTGCAGTGGCCCCTCCCAAAAAGAAAATTAAAAAATAAAAATATTAATCAAAAAACAAAACAACACTTCACTCCTCCATCTTTCCACCTCTCCATTTTCTCCTCATTCATCTTAGTGGCACTGGGAGCTGCAGTGTGTCACACAGTCTATCCTTTTGTCCAAGCAGCTTCACTTGCAATTGTTCATTGTAATAAGCTGTCGGTCAGGTTCAAGGCCTCTAATATGCGATCAACACTGGACCTCATCAAAGCTCTCAGATACCCTGCTGCTGCTCTAAGTCATGGCGATCCTGTTGCCCTGGTTCCATAAGACCAGATCACAGATGTAGTAGATGTTAGGGTGGGCCAACTCAAAGCATTGGATGTAGGTCGGGGTGTGAGCTGTGTGCCCCTCAGAAAAGGGCAGAGCCAGATCTCCTGCACCCATGCCACCTGGGGCTCAGCATTACTGCACAGGGGGTGAAGGGTTTGGCCAGTTCTCCCAGGGCCGGGGCATGGGAGCCAGATTTTACATGTGGGGTGGGGCCATGCCAGCCTTCCCACTGCACAGCCAGCAGCCAACAGTCCTAGATTCTCCCAGGGCCAGGGAAGGGAGGGGCTGGCTCAGCACAACCCTCTGATTTCAACAGGCAAGGTTTGCATGGCCCCCCGTGGTAACATGAGCCATGGATGTCAACACAGATGGACCCCAGCTGCAGCAGGACCAGGGACCCAGACATGGCCCTTGGCAGCAGCTCAGGCCTGGATGTCACCATGGTCCTGGGCAGCAGTCCATCCGTGTGGCCTTTGATGGCCACATGGGCCCTGTACACCAACACAGATGCTGGCTGTGTAAGGACCATTGACCCAAACATGACCCAAACATGACCCAAACATGGTCCTCAGAGCAGCCCAGGCTGGATGCCACTGGATGGTACCTGATATTAACGCAGGATACGCAGAACGGCACAGCCCTGTGACAGCATGGCCACTGAGCACCAACATGGTCTTAAAGGGTACCGCAGATCCCAGGCACCCAAATAGCCCTTAGCAGTAACAGCAACCATGACTATCAACACAGACCCCAGACATGAACCTAAGCAGTAGCCCCATGGCCGCGGGTAGCGTTCCATCAGCCTCTTTCTTTCTTGCCACCGTTGCTTCTTTACTTGTGCCTCTCTCCGCAGCACATGAACCGCTCAGCTTCTCTTTCTCTCCCATTTTTCTACTATGCAGCTGCTCATTGTAATAGTTCCCAGCAGGCCTGTGGGTGTCTTTCACCTGCCCAGGCCCAGCATGGCTGGGTAGGCCTGTTGATGTAATGTAATTTTATGTATTTACTTTCTTGATGGAAAAGTAATATTGCTCATTATTTAAATTTATAAGTTGTAAGTAAATTAAAAGAAAAATATCTATAATCTCATTGTTGAGAGCTATTCATATGTAAATATATGGCATTGAGCATGTTTTTATAGATATATGTGAAGAAATATTTGAAAGGTCAAAGAATATACTGTCTTATCTCTAACATTTCCCTTTTGTGTAGTTATTATGGGTAATTTATATTGGCTACGAATTATTTTCATGTTTTAAAATATCTAATGGTCATTAATCATATAAATTTACTAAAATTCATTCTTCAAACCTCTGCCTTAATAGACCTTAGATGGCTTCTTTGGTTACAGTTAAAGAAAATCTCATGAATTCTCTACCAATAATGTAATTTCCTAGACATTAAATCACTATGTCAAAAAGCATCCATGTTTGTGAGACTTTAGTCAAAAGGATTTTTTTTCCCTAAACACTAGTATTACTTTGATATTTTGCCTGATTTCAGTTTTTTTCCAGATTCCCATTGATTATTACAGCAACAAAAGCCAAGCTCTATAACACTGACCACCCATCTCTTCCTGCCCTGCATTCCTGGCCCCTCTCACGACTGCTCATATCATTCCTGGGTTGCAATGGCTAAAAATACTTGAAGTTCTTAGACCAGTGGTTCTTGAATGACCCTTTTTACAGGGGCCTCTAAAACCATTGGGAAACACAGATACTTATGTTTGTTTTTTTTTGTTTTTTTGTTTTTCGAGACAGGGTTTCTTTGTGGTTTTGGAGTCTGTCCTGGAACTAGCTCTTGTAGACCAGGCTGGTCTCAAACTCACAGAGATCCGCCTGCCTCTGCCTCCCAAGTGCTGGGATTAAAGGCGTGCGCCACCAACGCCCGGCTGATACTTATGTTTGTAATGGTAGCAAAATTACAGCAATGAATTAGCAATAAAAATAATTGTATGGTTGTGGGGGTCACCACAACTTGAGGAACTGTATTAAAGGGTTGCATCATTAGGGAGATTGAGAACCACTGTCTTAGATAACGCCAGCCTGTCTCTGTTCTTTTCTTTTTCTGGCTCTTTTGTTCAACACCACTATTTAGATGTCAACACTCAGCTCAATCATTATAGGAAGCCTTGTCTGACCCTACCCACACTCAGTACATTCTCAGATCAGTTCAGCAACCCATTCCCAAACACAACGCAATAGACAGTGGTGTGCTGTATTCTGATTATCTGCTTAACTTTCCACGTTTCCACCACCACCACCTTTGCTCCAACTTTTGCTCAGTCTGTGGACATTCAGAGGGCTGGGACCGTGTTTGAGGCTGATTTTGAATAAATGTCTCTGTAATGCACGGATGAATTGACCATGAGTAAAAGTCAGTCAGCTTTCCACGACCATGTCAACATGTCTGAGACAGACAACTTATAAGGAAAGAAGGGGGGTTACTTTGACCTGAGATGTCAGAAGGTTCAGTCTGTGGTCACGTGACATTGTGAATCTGAGCCTGTAGAACTATAGGAGCAAGCAGCAGAGGCAGCTTCTTCATCTTATGGTGACTTCAGAGCAAGTTAAAAAAATAGGAAGAGAATGGAATCCCCCAAACCCCTTCAAGAAACACCCCAATGGTTTAAATTCCTAGGCCCCATCTGACAATAAAGGTCTCTGATATGTGGATCTTAAGGGACACTTATCCAAACCACAGCGGTTATAGTTGTTCCTTTCTGCAATGCCAACATTGAGAGTACAAACGAAAGTGTGAGTTATTTTACTAGGCGGTCTGTCATATTCATGTGCACACCAAACCAATATTGATGGAACAAAACAACTGACTTTTCCATCACCAGGACTCTCTCCCAGTCTAAATTGATTTATCAGGATAGAAATTAGCCCGTGTCCCCAGAGCACACTGCAGACGAAGAGGCTGAAACCTTTTCATTAAAACAAGAGACAGACGTGTTAGCACATGCTACTGGGTGATTTGAAGAAAGGCACTGGAAAATAACTGGACGAAGCCTACTTAGCACTTATTAAAGGAACTAAAATCGGAGGCAGAAATAAACCGAGATGCCGGCCTGCTTCCTGCCGTAAAGGCCAGCAGAGGCAACCCTCAGGAGAGGTGATGTTCCCATCCACGCTCACCCAGAAAGCTGTCGGGAGGTTTCAAAAGCTATGGCTGCATTTGCTAGGTCACAGATGAAAATCTATTTATTTTTCTTTCCCCATAGAATCCAGTGTACGAATGGGTGCTCTATGTCCTGCTGCTGAATTAATCTTCGGGAATAGGATGCTAAAATAGCAGGATCCTGAGGCCAAAGGTCAAGAACATTGGAAGATAGAGTGTTTCCTGCCTAGCAATAAATGAGGAAGGAAGTTAGCCAGGGGCTTTTACTGTTAAGAGTCATAACTTGTGTACTGGTCAGGGAGTGATATACTTATCAATACTTGTGAGATACACAAACACTTCTTGGCATTTTGAATAGCGTTGCCCAAGAGTTTTGCAAATGGAGGATATTTTTTATCCATTTAAAACGTATCTGTCCAGTATTTACATGACACTAGTCATCTTCTGAGAAAGACTGACAGATTCAGTTTGTTCCATTTGACCAAATGCAGAGAGACTTTTAAACAGACACCAATAGTCTGGCTTCTTTTTCTGCTTCACTAGGGCACATCAGCTGGGTTTGAACCCTGACTCTACTTACAAGACATTGAGCAAGATCTATAAATCACTTTCAACCTGAGTTGTTGTTTCTTTTTTAATTTGTGAAACAAGATCCATTAACTGTTTGGAGGAACAAATAAATTATAATATTAAATGAAGCCACCCTGTTGGCAGATTTTATATATCACCATCTGTGGTGGTTTGAATGAGAATGGCTGCCACAGGTTCTTATGTCTGAATAGTTGGTTCCCAGCTGTTTAGGAGTGATTAGGAGGTCAGGCCTTGGAAGAGGAGGTGTATCCCTGGGGATGAGCTTTTTGAGGTTTCCAAAACCTAGTCCAGGCTACTCTCTCTTCCTCCTATCTGTAATTTCCCATTGACTGCTCCAGCTCCATGCCAGCCTGCCTGCCTAGTGCCATACTCCTCGCCATGAAGATCATGGGCTAACCCCCGACACTCTAAGAAAGCCCCTAATTAAATGCTTTTTTAGTGTCTCTTTACAGTAAAAAAGTAACTAAGACACCATCAGTGGTTATAGGGTTATTATTCTACTTTTTCTCGTATTTTAAGTTTTAAATGAAGAAAAGACTGCTGCAAACAATGTATTCCAATCTCCTTTCATTTTTTTAAAGACTTATTCATTTTATGTACGTGGGCACTCTATCTGCATGTTCCACTTTCTATCAGAAGAGGGCATCAAATCCCTCTACAGATGGTTGTTGAGTCACCATGTGGTTGCTGGGAATAGAACTCAGGACCGCTGGAAGAGCAGCCAGTGCTCTTTAACCACTGAGCCATCTCTCCAGACCTGTCAACTCTCCTTTCACTTCAGGAAAACTGTGTATTACACATGTGTTAATAGTGCGCATAGATTAAGTCATTACCTATGCTATTATTGGGTTGATGACGTAAACATTTTTTTTTTATTTCAAAGTCTCCTGTTTTCATTGTTGTGATTGTTGTTCTGATAAAGGGTATGGCATAGCACAGGCTGACCTCCATCGCGATATGTGGCGGTGACTGGCCTTGAATTCCTGATTCTCCTCTCTCCCTCTTAAGTGCTAGGAATAAATGTGTGCGAGACCATACTAGACCGTTTCGAAGTCACATTGTATGCGAGTTTATTTCATTAAAAATTTACATATACCTTTTAAAACCAGGGAGAAAACAGTGATATTTGAACTCTCACTTAAGTCAGCAATAATGGCAAGACTTACATGAGAAAAGTTGATGAACTTAATTCTGAGGATACTCTTTAGTGCTTGATAGGTAGAATTGTCTCCTATGCCTCAAAGAGCCATAAAAACTATATAACAGCAGAAGAAGGCTGAGCATTAGGTGTGTGTTTGTCTCCAAATTAATCAAAATCTATGGCTTTTTTTAAAAAAACAAAAAATGTTTTTATTTTTATGTGTGTGTGTGTGTGAGAGAGAGAGAGTGTTTGCCTGCACCTATGTATGTGTACCACTTATGTGCTTGCTGCTCAGGGTGACCAGAAGACAACATCCAGTTCCCTGGAACTGGAGTTACAGGCAGTTGTGAGTCACCATGTGGACACTGGGACACTGAACCTGGGCCCTCTGCAAACTCAGAAAGTTCTTTGAACTGCTAAGGCATCTCTCTAGCCCCAAATCCTACAGCTTTTCCTGTGACCACAATATCAAGTGTTTGCTTAATAATGAATGGGAGGGAGAGAGAGAGAGAGGGAGAGAGAGAGAGAGAGAGAGAGAGAGAGAGAGAGAGAGAGAGAGAGAGAGAGAATACATAAATTTTAAAATATTTTTTAAAATTAAAAAAAGTAAGAAATGAGGAGGGAGGGAGGGAAAGAGGGAGGGAGGGAAGGAAGAAAAGAAAAAAATAAAATCTGGAAAATTCCTAATAGAAGTCAAATATGAGGGAGATACAGAAATGAAAAATAAAATGAAACAAAAATCAGGACACTGTCTGGAGTTGGTTCAATCACTGTTTCTTTCCTAGTGGTGAACTGCTGCCCAGGCTCCGTTCCAGGTGTCAATCAACAGAATCTAATATCCTCTGGTTAGAGAAACAAGCTGCTGACCCAAGCTGGATCAGTCAACTTTCTATCCCTGTAAGCTGAATCTCCCGTGGAGGAACCCTAGGAGAGAAGGCCACTGGTGCAAAGTCAGCCAACAGTGCCCCCCTGTAGAACAGACCCAGAAGTTCCTGCTGAGACTTTGGTCAAGAACCCCTGCTTCCTGCTCTCCCCCACAGGGAGTTATCCAACTGTGCCTTCTGGACTCTGAGCTACACAATATTCTTCCAATTAATTCCTATTCTTGCTTAACTTCATGAGAGTCAGTGTTTGTTGCCTGAACACCAACAACAAAATCTTAGGACACTTGAAAGTGTATCCATGGATTCAGCGGACATCTAGGGTCCACTCCTTGATATCTTGTTCAAAACACAGATACATACACAGGCCCAATAGTGTCAAAACAGCTGGCTAAGCTCTCGGGGCTCTTTGTGAGAGTAGGAGGATCCAAAACCTATCTTTCCTATATAATACAAAATTCCTAACAAGCAGAAAGTGCTGTCTTGTGAATCAGTAAATACCCCACCCCTAAAACAGGACCACACCATAAGTTCAGTGAACGGGACTTGTTAATGTTACATCTCTGTTGTTTCCTTGGTTAAAAAACAAACAATCAAGCGAATAAAACATGGAAGTTACCTAAGACATGCATTAAAGTTTTAAAGTTGCAAAATACTGTCTACTCTGTGATCCGTTGTTAAACTGTCTTAAATCTGAATGTTTTTTTAAAAATATTTTTATTTATTATGTACACAATATTCTGTCTGCATGTAAGCCTGCAGGCCAGAAGAGGGCACCAGACCTCATTACAGATGGTTGTGATCCACCAATGTGGTTGCTGGGAATTGAACTCAGAAAATTTGGAAGAGCAGGCAATGCTCTTAACCACTGAGGCATCTCTCCAGCCCTTAAATCTGAATGTTTATGCCCATACATCAGCACTGCTCTCAGCTTTGACCATCGTCTTGTGGAGCAGCTAACAGTTCGTACAGTGGCTCATAATTGCTCGAGGTGTGAGATTAAGTGGACATAGAGGACCCAGCCCCCCCCCTTTTTTTTGGTTTTTCGAGACAGGGTTTCTCTGTGGTTTTGGAGCCTGTCCTGGAACTAGCTCTTGTAGACTAGGCTGGCCTCGAACTCACAGAGATCCGCCTGCCTCTGCCTCCCGAGTGCTGGGATTAAAGGCATGCGCCAAGACCGCCCGTCTGAGGACCCAGCCCTTAATGGAACATTTATATCAACCCCAGGAAGGCCCAGGGAACATCTCAGAAAAGGGGGTGGAAAGAATATAGGAGCTGGAGGATGGGGAGGGGGCTTGATGCTACCTCCTAGATGTAACTCACTAAACTCAGGAACTCCCTGTTGTTAGAGCTGTACACAAGACCTGTAAGCAAGCAAAATCAGTCAATATTCCGGCAGACAACATGACTCGGAACGTGGGAATGGGATGGGGTGGGAGGTATTTGGAGCTGGGGAGAGAAAGAGTGAAGTTGAGGGTAGAAAATATATCAACACACATTATATAATCTATTAGAATTTTAATAAATAAAAGATCAAAAATGAATTAAAATGCACTCTTATGTGAAATGTACTATCATGTCTTTATGTGAAAAATGACCCGGAACTGTGCTCCTCAAGCCATGTCTTCAGTAGAGGAGGAGACATTGGCAAGTTTTTAAGAAACATTTCGATGTTATCTGAAAATTTGTGCGGCTTAAATGTGTCGTTTTTCAGTGGATACCTGAAGAGGGCATACTGGGGGAAGGTACCATTGAGCACTCGGATTCTGCTGGGAGGAGACAGGAAGTTCCTCTGTGCTGCTGCAGGGCAGGGTGACTGTTAGCAACATCCAGGAAGTAAAAGAGTTTAATGCTTTTATCATAAAAAGCACAGTGTTTGAGGAAATAGATACTTTCACCCAACTTAAACAATATACAATGTAATGTGTATATTTATCAAGATAGCACATGGTACCCCATAAATAGAATTTTTGTGGTTTGTGTATCAATTAAAAATAAATTTAATTAATAAAATACAATGATTTTTTTTATATATATTTTTAAGGTAGAGTCTCACTATGTAGCCCTGGCTGGCCTGGAACTCTCTATGTAGACCAGACTAGTCTGAAATTCACAGAGTTTTGCTTCTGCCTCCCTCCAGGGGACTGTGTGTTCCCCACACCTGGCTAAAATAAATAATTTTAAAATGCTTAATATCTCAAATTACCAGAGAAATGCAAGTTAAAACCAAATGAGCTAGCTTCTCACACCAGTAGGAAGGATTGTCAGCAAAAAGACTAAAGATAGCAAGTGTTGTAGATGTGGAAAAATGAAACAGTCATCAGGAATATCGCCATGACATAGCATGGAGGATTCTCTAAAATTTTTAAATGAACTACCTTAAAAATTCTACAATCCTGCTTCTGGGTTGATATATATTCAAAGTGTGGACAACAGTGTAAATTAAGAACTTCACTCTCGTGTTTATTCTTAAGAGTCAAGATTTCAAAGCAATCTGTGTCTATTCCCAATCAATGGATAAGTAAAAATGTACATTTAAGAAGGACATGGTACCACATGCCCGCAATCCTGTCAGTCAGGAATACCATAAGGTCAAGGCTAGCTTGGGCTATATACTGAGACACTCCTCCACCAAAATAAAATAAAATAAGAAGCCTAGTTTGCAAGGTATAATAGCTCAGTGGTATAGCACTTACCTAACACACACAGGTCCTGGGTTTGGGCCCAATACCACAAGATAAAGTGGCATATATACACAAAGAAACACTATTCAGCCTCAAAAAGAAATGGAATTCTGTCGTTCAGGAATTCATGTCAGTCTAGATAAACTTGAATGCACCGTGCCAAGTGAAGTAAGCCAGGCATGGAAGGAAAATGTTACTTATCCTAGATACTTAAATGACCAAAGATAAAAGTCTGACTTCTGTAGAAAAGAGAGTGAACAGTTGGTCACCAGAGCCTGAGGGCTGGACCAAAAGCAGATAAAGAGATGTGGATCAAAAGGGTTAGCCTTTTATTTCTTCAACCCCTCGTAATATTTGTTTTGTCAAGTCCTCTCTCTATAAGCAATATCGCTTTAAAGCCACACCTTTATTCAAAGTGGCTGCGTAAATCTTACACCCCCCTGGGTTCAAGGTGCAAGGCTACTCTGAAGAGTCATCCATGCCTCAGTTCCAAAATCACTGTAGGGAGAAAACCCATGATGACTACTGAGTGTGGGTGCATCATGTGACTGGTGGTAGTTTCCATCCTTGGAGGAGGAAGTCAAGTGGTATTAACATGGCCACTGTGGTTCCCTCCTGTGTGCATTTGGGGAGAGAGAGTTATCATGGGCCCAGAAGGCAGCCCAATAGTAAGTACCCAAGTCTACACACCAAGAATACCTAACAGAAAAAGATTGGCCAGGACCTCCATGTTCTAGACCCAGTGAGACAGGAAGTATGGAGAAGTGGAAGGCATTCTCAGTGTCTTCTAAATCATGCCCAAACTATGGTTCTGTGGCTGGAATGATTCCTCCCAGACGTGACAGGAAGGAGAACATTTCGAGAAAGGGTTACTTCAGCAGGCAGATGTGTGAAATGTAGCAAGTTATGTTACAAACCAGGAAATCCATTCACAGATGGGTAACGCCAGGTTCCACAGACATCCAGGGATATTTTCAACCTGACATCCGGGCAGCCTTTGATTTGTTCGTCAGTAAGGTGATAGCTCTTGCAATGACTGATTTAAAAATAAACACACCATGGGTGAGCTCCTTGAAGCAAGGCCTGGCCGAGGGAACAAGTGCGAGGCACGAATGGGAGGCTGGGAAGGAGTTGCATCAGGGTTTTTGGATGGTGAAACCTAGCTCACTTTTCTAGCTGGCATCCAGCAACAGGAAAATGTTAGACATGGCCCGTCGTGTTGAAATCTACCTCAATGCCATGAAGCAAAATCTGTGTCGCCAAGGAAAATTTTGTAAGTGGGTCCTCTGATTTTTAGTTGCATTGATTTTCCATTGATACGCAATGATATGCACAGTATTGAGTGACTTTATACAATGCAATAAAATCATCATATATCATATATAATGTATATATACATAAAATAGCAAAATGAAAAAGAGAGAGAAAGGAAGGAAGGAAGGAAGGAAGGAAGGAAGGAAGGAAGGAAGGGAGGAAGGAAGGAAGGAAAGATCCATCACCACATTTTTGGAGCATTTGCAAACATTTATTTGAATACTATTTCAAATGTTCTTGAGATTGAGGATACAAAAATGAATTCTTGTCAGTTGCAGTTATCTAGATAATATCACAGTTAGCCACCCCTAATCATTCCCTCCAGGTCCTGGAGGGAAGACTGATCACACTGATAATCAAGATTTTCTGAAATTTAACTCAAAAAAGTTTTTCTGAGTCATCTGGGGGTAGCTAAAAACTTTAGCTATGAGCTATAGAATTCTACAAGTTTGAAACTTTTTTCTTTCTTTTTTTTCTTTTTTTTTTTCAGCATGTTCTCTGGAATTCTACTATGAAATTTCCAGGTCCCTCCTCTTGGAGTTCTTATAATTAGAAAGAAACTCACTGCTGGCAACCATGCCTGTCACAGGAATCATGCAAGCCCTGACCATCTCCAGAGACCAACATGCAGTTGCTCCTTTTATGGTTAGGCTGGCTGCTCTGTGTCTCTCAGCTCCATCCTGAAGACAGCTCCATACCCCAGGCTCTGTTGCCCTCTGGCTGCTGGGTAGTTTGGCCAAAGGACGCATTGGTGCAAACAACAAATGCCAAGAAGAGGAATGACGTCAGAGGACGTCTCTCCATCCCTTTCTGGGACGCCTTTCTGCCTTGGGTGCATCTCTCTGTAACTCCAGTTTTACAGGATGGCCCCTCTCCTTTTCATCTTCTTTCCTGCAACTTACTGTGATTTCAGCTTCCAAGACATACTATTGTCTCCTTCTGCATTGGTACTAACCGTCTGCTTTTCTGCCTCTCACCTCCCTCATTCACTTTTCTGTTCTTTCTCTGCCTGTATTAGAAGTTCCTATATTGACTTCCCTCTGTTGGAGACATCTGGAGTCATTACTCTTGTCTTCCCTGAACTCTTAGTGGTACAAAGACATACACACAAATAAACGTAGAAGTCAAAAGGAACAAATAACCACAATTTACTGAGTAAATCTGATATGAGCATCCACCCAGGGTTTGTAGAATGGAAAGGTCAGAAAAGCCTAAACATGGAGCTCACATGCGACTCATCACGGCTTCCAGGAACTGCTTTTTTCTGGCCCTACCTTCCAGCTTCAGGGTTCTCACACACGGCCACTGTTGGGATTTCCTAGTCAAAATGTTCAGGAGAAGTCATTGCATTTTAAATTATAGCATTCTCTCCACTGTTTGTCTCTCAGAGGTGGGGTCTAATGTATCCCAAACTAGCCTCAAACTTGATGGCCTTGAACTCCAATTCTCCTGCCTCCACCACCCAAGTGCTAGGATTACAGACAAGCATCAAACTGCCATGAGGCAGTGGTGGCCTACGCTTTTAATCCCAGCACTAGGGAGATGAAGGCAGGCAGATCTCTGAGTTTGAGGCCAGCCTAGTCTACAAGGTGAGTTCCAGGATAATCAGAACTAAACGAAAACAAAATTCCTAGTATGTTCAGTGCTAGGCACAAGTTATATCCCCAGTCCAACCTATGTTATTTTTGATATAGAATACTTGCTAGTCTGTTTGCTGGTTTCTCTCAATGATAGTCCAGTCAGGTCTAGCAAGAAATCACTGAAGAAAGCAATGGTAGCTAGGGTTAGTACAGCATTACCTCTGCGGTAAAAGTCTTCTGATCCATTATAACATTCAATTTATAAAACATCCTTATGGGCTGCACACTATCATCACCTCCACTTTTGAAGTGTTGAACCTGAAGCTTAGAAATGCAATATTCTGTCTGAAAACACAGGTGAGCACTACACTAGCTGCTTCATCTTCCATGGGATCACAACTTTAGTAGCATTGTACCTCCTGGAAGAGGTGGGCGTAGGTGGCCAGACTCGACAACTTCCATAGAAACTGAGAACTATAGCAGATACGCAGGAAGAAGACAGGATATGGAAGATATTCCAAACTTGGCCCAGGAGAAACTTGTAAGCATTGATGGGAATGATATTAACATAAAGTATAGTTCTTTCTGTCATTGGGAAATGATTGAATTACCAGCTTGGACCCAGTGATCTTGTGTCTGAATAAAGGCAGTATCAGGAGAGCTGTTAGCATGAGCTCCGTTAGTTGAGGCCCATTTATGATTCTCATTATTTTTAAAAAGAAGACTTCCTATTTAGACAATGAATAAGCCATAATCATTCACAGTACACACCATCACCATCTACCTCCGTCTGCACATGAAACAGCCCCGCTGTGTTTTGATGGGAAGCCTGACATGGAGCGACTATTGCAGCGATGCTGCCCACGAGATCTGCTGAGGAGAGGAAATCACCAGCTCGCCAGGAGGTGGTGAGTGAGACTGTTTTCTTCCACAGCTCTCTTGAGGTTTGGTTTTGACTTGACTTTGATTTTTCTAATTGCACCTGTTCAAAGTTAAGACACTATGCTGAGTCAGCAAAAAGGCATTGTTGATGCTATTAATTCTTCATCCCTCCCACCCACCCATACCCACACCATACACAGAGGTGGGGAAGAGAGACTTCAGCTTGACGTCCTTGTTAGAAGTCAGACGGAAACTACCACCTCTACCCAGGGATCTCTTCTGGGGAGTGGATGATGCAATGGAAGAAAATTAGGACCCTTTACCCACTGTCTTTGTTAGGGTTCCTATTGCTGTGAAGAGACACCATGACCACTCTGAGAAGGGAAACATTCCATTGAAGGGGCTGGCCTGCAGTTTCAGAGGTTTGGTTCATTATCATTCTGGTGGGGAGCATGTGACTGCACACTGGCAGATGTGCTGGAGTAGTCATTAAGAGTCCTCCATCTTGCAGGTAACAGGAAGTCTACCAAAGCCCTAGGCTTTATCCTGAGAATAGGGAACTTCACATCCCGCTCCCCCACAGTGACACACTTCCTTCAACAAGGCCATACCCACTCTGACAAAGCCATACCTCCTAATAGTGTCACTCCCTTTGAAATTATGATGACCAATTGCCTTTAAACTACCACACACACACATGTCGCTAGTCTCACGGTTAGCCCACTTCCACAGCTGACAGGAACCTAAGGGAAGAGATGAAGGAAGAGAAAGGTATGGGCCACTGATGACATCAACTTGAAGCATGGTTGTTCTACAGGATGGAGTCCTAGATGAAAAAAAGGGGTATTTTTATACCACATGTACATTTAAATTATCACAGCAAAAATGTCTTCCCTTTCTCTTATAAGCATACATGGTTTTGTGCACGTGTATGTATATGTGCGTTGTGCTGCATACATATACACAGAAGAAATTACTGAACACCTATATTTACAAAGACTGTCTTAGAGAAGGGCTGCTCATTTGTGCAAACTCACACACTTTTTTTTTGTTAAGTCAGAGGTACAGTCTGGACTTTTCGCTTCCAGCCCAATGACATCTATAGACAAGAGATTTTCTATTCTGCGATTCAAAGCAAACACTGTCCCTGGAGGTTGAATTCACTCTGAGGTGAGTGGAGAGAGGAGGCATGAGCCAAGCTAAAACAATCCCAGTGGCCAAGGTAGAACTGTTTGGGCAGCAGAACAAATAACAATGCCCTTAGATTATAACTCAAAGAATAGAGAACTATTTATTTCTCAATACAAGCATCATTTACGTGATAGAACGTATAGGCAGATGGGAATGAGGGGTACAGTCCGTCATTTGAGTCATCATAAGAAATGCTTATAGGGGCTGGAGAGATGGCTCAGTGATTAAGAGCATTGCCTGCTCTTCCAAATTTTCTGAGTTCAATTCCCAGCAACCACATGGTGGCTCACAACCATCTGTAATAAGGTCTGGTGCCCTCTTCTGGCCTGCAGACATACATACAGATAGACTATTGTATATATAATAAATAAATATTTTTTTAAAAAGAAATGCTTATAGAAATCGCTCCCTATTACCTAACACCTCTCAAGTGAATGCTCTACTTTGGAGGCTATTTCGCTGAAGGCTTGGCAGAGCCAGCCTGCAAAACTATCACTCAGAAGGCTGATACAAGAGGATTGTGAGCACCAGACTTGCCCGAGCTACATAGTTTTCAAGTCAGGTTGGGTTAGACCTGAATTACATAGCAGGAATATATCTTGAACTAAACAAAGACTACTCCAGGATATGTGATGTTTGAGGGCTTGTGTGACTATGCAATATGTGAGGGCCTCTATGGGTAAGTTATTTTAAGGCAAGTTATACTAAAATAAGTGCATGTGTCTGCACACACGAGCACATGATACTGGACATTGCGAATATATTTTAGAGAAAAATTGACATGGCAAGTCTCACAGTAATCCCTAAAATAAAATGTTACTTGATTTGCCAATTTCTTCCTGAATATCGCTTGTCAGGTGAATGCTTTAATTTTTAAATATTATATATGTATATGTGTACACACACATATATGTACATGATTCTGTATATTCTCATAAATTTGGTCAAATAAATACAGCAAAGACTAACAATGGGCAATATTAGGGAGTAGCCATTTGAGAAAAGTAATAATTAAGATGCATGTATTAAACATTAAACTTCCTTGTATTTCATGGTTAGAATGATGTGGTATCTTTGGGAAGTGGGTTTATGCCAGTTTCCCTCTTTATTTTCATATTTAGATGAAGGGCCAAGGGCACCGTCACTTTCCCCACAAATTTTGAATCATCCCCTCAAGGCAACATGTTATTAATGCACCCACTTTTTGTACTCCAAATGAGACATTAGGAAGCGGCTCCCAGAGGATGGAAGTACTTTGAACTTCCAGTGTGGTTTATACGTGCACATGATGGGATGTGGTCCAGCAAGCCCCGGAGATGTTCTTTAGTGGTAGTGGAAAGGATGTGGCCAAGGGACTTACTACACACAAACCTTTCAAGTGGTTGGAGCATTTGGAGGTGGGGCCAGTGAGCATCTCAGTAATGAGTACTCAGTGTTTGTCATTTGGAGAGCTCTTTTCATGTTTAGTTCATCAACCGGCTCCCTGGGAAAGCAGAACTAATTTCTTTGGATAAATGGATAAAACTGTACATTAAGTGTTTTGATGTGATTGCCCAGCTAGAGGAAAGATTTTTCTCATTTTTAATTTTTAAAAATCAGTCTTAGTGTGTAAATATGGGTGTGGTGGGGGTGTAACTGCATGGCCTGTGTGTCTGTGGAGGTCACACAGCAATTTTTTCTGGAATGATCCTCTCCTTCTCTCTTGTTGAGGTAGGGCTTCTCTTGTTTCTGCTGTTGCATGCTCCAGGCTAGCTAACCCATGAGTCTTCAAGAGATTCTTCTGCCCCACCTCCAAGTTGTATCATAGAGATGTTGGGATTACAAATGTGTTCCACATCTGGTTTTTTTTTTGTTGTTGTTGTTGTTTGGTTGGTTTTTTTTTGTTTGTTTGTTTTAATGTAGATTCTGGGTATCAAACAGCTTATACGGCAATCACTTTAACCCAATGAACCATCTGGGTGACTTCTAGGGTTTTTGTTGATGTTTGTTTGGGCTGTTTTTTCCTCCCCTCTTCTTCTTCTCCTTTTTTCTCTTTGAGACAGAGTCTTTCTATGTAACACAGACCAGCTTGAATCCAAGACATTTCTGTCTCATCTTCCCATGTGGCTGGGATTATAGGTTTGTGCCACCCTGCTCACCAGGGAGACATTAAATCCTTCCCTTGTTTTTATATTCAAAAGGTAGTTTTGTTCTAAAAAGAAGCAGCATGCGGTGCCATTTAATAATCAATAACAGAATCACTCGGATTTTGATTTAGAGAGCAGATGACAAGGATGGCTCTTCTGCCAAGTCCTCGGATGGATAGATCACTAGAGCTGGGATTTGGTGAAGACTACTCTTGGCAGCGTGATCCTGGACCAGCTGCAATGATGATCAGACACAAAAGCACAGATGAAGCCAAGTGTCCATGTTCTGATAGGGTCCCATGACTCACAGTGCAACCTCAGATAACTTCTTTGTGATAATGTCCTTATCAGTTCAACGGGTAACAAATTCATACTATGGCATAGCTTTATAAACTGACTTTAAATCATCTTTGTGACATCGATGACTCAGATATGAAGTAGGGAAGCATTTAGCTCAGTGTGTATAGTGAGAGGACAGAAAGTCTTCCGTATGTTTTATAAGTATTTCAGGTGGAGTTGCTATCCATTCTCCTAAGTTTGACAACCCTTTTGATAGCACTAATCTTTAACAGGAATCAACTTTAACAAATGTATCCTTGTGGCTGATGTTTACCCAAGTTAGAATCAATGGTGTTTTTCCTTAGCTATTACATGGCCATTGTTACCACAGCTCAGGGGGTTGGTGTGGTGAACTAGAACTTGCCCCAAGGGTCACGATAGTGCAATAAACAGAATAGCACAATAATTGGTATGTCTATGGTTATGCTAACGAGGTCAATAACACTCTCTAGAAGAAGGAGACGGGATAGAATCATTCCATCATCTTCCTGCCACTATGCTCTTGGGAGGAACTAGAACATGAAGGCGGTAGAAAGTCAACTAAAGATGGGGACTCGAGTAATGTGGTTTCCACTATGTGGTCGCCATACTTGGGTGGGACTCTCAGCCATGCACCTGTGTTAGTGTTACCCATACTCCTATGAGAAAGCCAGGTAAACTTTTGGGTACATATCCAAAGGATGCTCAATCATGCCACGAGGACATGTGCTCAGCTATGTTCATAGCAGCATTGTTTGACGTAGCCAGAACCTGGAAAAAATCTAAATGCCCCTTGGTCAAAGAATGGATAAGGAAAATGTGGCGCATTTACACAATGGAGTACTACACAGCAGAAAAAAAAATAATGACATCTTGAACTTTGTAGGCAAATAGACAGAGCTAGAAAACATCATTTTGAGTGAGGTAACCCAGACACAGAAAGACAATTATCACATGTACTCACTCATAGGTGGTTTTTAAACATAAAACAAAGACAACCAGCCTACAAACCACAATCCCAGAGAACTTAGACAACAACTAGGACACTAAGAGAAACTTACATAGATCTAATCTACATGGGAAGTAGAGAAAGACTATATCTCCTGAGTAAATTGGGAGCATTGGGACCTTGGGGGATGGTTGAAGAGGGGAAGGGAGAGGCAGGGAGGGGAGCAGAGAAAAATGTAGAGCTCAATAAAAATCAATAAAAAAGGAAAAAAGTAAGCAATAAAATTATGTAGAGGAGAAAAAGAAAGAAAGAAAAAAGAGAGAAGGAAGGAAGGAAGGAAGGAAGGAAGGAAGGAAGGAAGGAAGGAAGAAAGGAAGGAAGGAAGGCAGATAAACTCATTGGTTCACCAAGCTGGACTTGGCTGACCTTTCTTCAGCCTGTCACTGGTGCTCTATGTGGGGTAGAGATGACTGTCCACATCTCCCTTAAAAATAAACACAACAAATGACTTTTACTGATCTAAGTGCAGTTGGGGGAGGGGACTTTAAACATGGTGTCACAAATGAATTTACACCCTTGTTTGTGGGAAAATATTAACTAGTGCCTACAACTATACTACCCAACATTGGAAGCATGCCTGTTTCTCTAAAAGGATACTAGGGGAAGTGACTGACTTTTAATGACCATTTTGTACAAATGCCTTAAGTGAATGAGATGACTTATCTGGAGGGGGAAGGTGATATCACATACATTAGTTGAATTTGGTAAGGTTAAATAAAACTCTTCCACAAGCACCTAAAGGTTAAGGTTAAGGATTATATTCATTCATAAATTCAAGAAAACTATGTGTGTGTGCGTGTTTATATAGTTTTTTTTGGTGTTCAATGCATAAGAACAAGCATTTAATGGGTTAATGGCTTTTGTCAGTTTGGTAGCTAATTGTAGCTCTTAATGTAAATAAATCACTGATCAAAACAGGTTCATCTGAGCCACTGAAGAAAAAGATGTTGTATCATCACCCCAACACAGCAATGGCGGTTTGTGAATTAGGTCCCTTGACCACATCTTTCTCAATAGCACGAGAGTTTTTGTGATGTGTGCAATTGCATGAATGTGAACATGCATATAAAGGTCAGAGGACAATGTCAAGCATTTTTCTACTGGAGCTGTCCACCTTGCTGTTGAGAGGTTTTTAATTAAGAAATTAAAATTATTTGTTTATACATATGAGTATTTTGCCTGCCTGCATGTCTGCATACCATGCGCATTCCTAGTGCCTACGAAAGCCAGAAGAGGGCATCAGATCCTTTGGGACTGGAGTTGAAGATGGTTGTGAGCCACCATGTAAGTACTAGGAATTGCACCAGGAGTCCTCTGAAAAGCAGCCAGTGCCATTGAGCAGTGTCTCTGGCCTCCACCTTGTGTTTTGCAACAGAGTTTCTCACTGGTCTGAAGTTCACCATGTGTACTAGACTGGCTAGCTACCCAGCCCCAAGAATCCTCCTATCTCCACCTTTGTAGAGCTGGGATTAGAACATGCATTGTCCCCCTTTACTGAGTTTTATGTCTTGAAGCCTTGATTCTGATTCCTCCCATTAATCTCACTGCTCAATTCAGATTAAGAACATCACCATCCCCTCCCTCCCATATCTACCCATAGGCCACGTGAAACTCTTAGGAGCAGATGACCAATTACACCAGCCTGTCTGATGCTGCCTGAGATCTAGACCTGACACTCTCTGGGTCTTCTGTAACACTATGGTCATATCTGCTCCACCATAGGCATGTCCGAAACCTTCTTCAACCCCTTCCATTTCCCTAGGTGGAATGTGGCCGTCCTGGGAAACAGAGCTACAGACCTCCAGCTGCAGGAAGTACAACTCACAAAGATCCCCAGTTGCAGGATTCGGCAATGTGCCACCGTGCGTGGACCAAGGATCACTTCCCAGTGAGCATGGTTACCACTGAGGCAGGCTCGCTCCTGGGGAGCACAGGGCTCCAAAGTAGCCTTTTTCATCTTTTATTAGGACTGCACTCAGACCTTCTCCCTGCTCATGGAGAGCTTGTAATGAGGTCTGATGGCTCTCTAAACTTCTCCATTTCCCCTGATAAACATATGCTCAACTACTCATATCTTAGCATTTGCTTCTCCAAGGACTCAAACAAAATGCGGGGAACATGGGCCTTCAAGCTAAGCAAAGCAAGCTGCATAAAAGAAGGCCAAACTCATCAGGTCTTTTGGAACTGGAAGAAGTCACTGTCTAGTTATCTGAGCCTCAGAGACTCCCTTGGGGGATTTTAATATGCTGTCATTCCTTGCGTTTGTGTCCTTGATGGACGTTATGTAGGAAGCATGGCTGTGCTGAGTTAGCAATGTCTTCACAGCACAGGCCGTCAGGGCAGAGTAGATGATTTGCTGTCACTCTTCAAGCCTATCTGCAGGAACTAGGAGTAAAAGGGTTGTAATGAGGCCAGGGATACAGCTCAGCTGCTAGAGTGCTTGCCTGGCACCCACACGGCCTTGTGTTCCATTCTCAGCACTGCATAAACAAACAAGCAAGCAAAGGAGAAACAAAAACAGCCATAGTGGAGCACATCTGAATTCCTAACACTTGGGGGACAAAAGCAAGAGGATCAGAAATTTAAGATCTCGTCTCAAAGTGAGTGTAATGCCAGCCTAGGCTGTATGAGACCGTGTCTCAACAAAACAAATCTAAAGAGAAACGTGTTGATCAGGGTTTCTGTCTTGCCCGGTCCTATATCCATTTAGTCCCAAATAAACACACAGAGGCCTACATTAATTATAAACTGATTGGCCTAGTATCTCAGGTTTCATATTGACTCTTATAACTTATATTAGCCCATAATTCTTGTCTGTGTTAGCCATGTGACTTGGTACCTTTTCAGTGAGGCAGTCATATCTTGTTTGCTTTCTGTCTGGCTTTCTCTATGTCTGAGTGACGACTGCAGACTGAAACTTTTCCCAGAATTCCCATTGACCTGCCTCTACTTCCTGCCTGGTTACTGGCCAATCAATGTTTATTTAAAATACAAGTGACAGGGTACAGGCCACTGTCCCACAGCAGAAAGGATCATGATGGTTTTAGGAAAGCCACTGATTTCTAAGACTACTTTGTCCTAAGGCAAGTTATGTGTTCTTGTGGAGCAATGCTGTTTACTCTCCTGACTAGTCAACCTGCCCAGCATCCTCCCTTCTTGCACTTGCCACCCTCACTTACAAAGCAGACATCGTTTATCACTTCTAACTTTTTATTAGATAAAAATTTTGTTAAGGAGATGCAGGTACATGACTTTACAAGTTCAATCAGGCAGTTCATGAAGTGTTATCAAGACCAACTCAATCTTCACCTACCCCTCAGAAGTAGCCTGGCTTTAATTCTCCATTTACCTCCTCTAGGTATCATATTTTACACAGACTGATGACCCTTGACTCAGTTTTTCAGACTTCACTGCCTGCTGCACAAGAATTCATTGTACCACTGTTTCTGCCATTTTTTTCCTCCACATTTCAGCATAGACTTCATTTCCCTGAGTCAATGTTGACATTGGTATAGAGATGAAAACAAGACTCTGTTCAACAGAATCATGTCTCCTTTTGTTTACAAATACACAGCCCCGCTGAAGTTAACAGACACTACATATTACTAGTATATTATAAGTAATGTTGATTTTCTTTGTTCCTGGAACCCTCAAGGTTTAGGCAATTCGGTCTTCTGATGCCATTCGAGGCAAACTATTCCCCTAGCTGTCTGAGATGCATTCTTAGGCTGTTGCTCTGTCAGTCTTTGAGATAACACTCTATATTCTAACATCCCATGTTTCCTGCCCTCTCAGTCTTCTCTTACATCCTGATCACTCTTATTTGGTAATGATCATTGCCCACTACCATTATTTCTTGCTTCACTTTCTTCCAGTTGCTTCTAAAGATAAGACCAGGGAAGGCACAGACTCATTGGGTAATAACTAGCCTATGAGAAAATGCTTTTGGTCCATCTTTTCATTTGCTGCAGTAGTGTGTCAGTCAACTTCCCATCATTGTAGGAAAACCCTGAAGTAATAAATTTATAAAGAGAAAGGCTGTATTTTGGCTCACTGCTTTGGAGAGTTTAGTCCATGATTACTTGGTGTTATTACTTCTGGGCCTGTGGGGAGGCAACCATCACACCAGGCAGTGTGTGATGGGGCAAAGCCACTCATTCCAGGACTGAGAAACAAGTAAAAATGAGAAGGAAGGTCTGGTATTTTGTTATGCTATTCATATTCATGGCCCAAATGGTCTAAAATGCCCCATTAGATGTTACCCCTAAAGATTCACACACATGGTCCAGAAGGCCTAAAGAGTCTCCTCATTAGAGGCTACCTCTAAATCCTCTGCTGTGTCCCAGAAATAGCACCCAGGCCTTAGGGACAGTCCAGACTCAGATCTCAGATGAAAGCTGCATATTTCTGTAGAGAACTCTACAATCCAGGACTAAATCTAAACCTAGGGAGAAAAATACTTTCTGCTCATTATTTAAAATGTCTTTTTCTAAGGTTGCTGTTGAAAAATCTAATGTTATTTCCTTTCCTGTTTTTTTTTTCTTTCATGAAAGCTTTAGGGATCCTTTTCTTGTTGCTTGATGCTTGGAATTTCCTACACTCTTCCTCGGTATGGTCTTAACTTGGATTCTGAGACAGACAGCTATACAGAAGTTTAGTGGGAAAAATTCTTACTTGTTTTTATATATTCATCGGTAAGTCCATACATGAACACAATGTATTTAGATAGTACCCACCCCCAGCCCCTCCAACGCCTCCCCATTTCCCAACTTCAAGTTCTTCTCCTCCCCTCTTTCCTTTTTTTCCCCCACCTTCTTCTTTTTTCCCCCTTTTCCTTTCAAGGGGGCAACTTTTAAAAAATATTCAAAAAAATGTTTCATCAATTCTATTTCTGTATAAAATACAACAAAGAAACCTAGCCAATCAACACACGACTATGATCATAGGGAAAGGGACTTATCAAATTTCATGAGTCTAAAAACATACAAATGTTTTTTTTTTATCATGTCTATAGAAATTGTGATTTTCCATTGAACTGTTCTTAAAGATTCCACACATCCCCACTGGTGTCCTTTGTCCCAGTTACAGACAGTGAAGAAGAGCAGGCTGGCTAAATCATTTCCTAAACAGTTTTTGCTCTCCCTTCTTTCCAATCAGAGATTTGTGGTGTACGAGATCTCACCGACTCCAGCTATGGTAGCCTTGATAAGTGACTCCAACTCTTCATCACCTTGGATAGAAAACTGCAAGGGGCATGGAGTCATGTGCTTTACTTTGAGAACCTTGGAAGCATTACCTGCCAACTCAAGCACCTCAGCGGTGAGGTTCTCCAGAATTACGTCACTGTACCCAGCAGCATGGCACCCACCTGTTCATGGCTTGTGGTGTGAGTCTTCAGATGTCTGTGGATGTCGCTCACAGGAAAACTATAGCCCAGCTCTGTGTGACTGAAACACCACCATAGTTTTGGCCCTTTCCACTGCCTTTTCTAGTTCTGCCTCCAGCCATGGTCTTGGCCATGCAATACCCACTCAAGGGTGCACCTCTTAACATTAACACTTGTAATGGGTTAAAAAAAAGAAAAGAAAAGAGGACTAGGTTGAATTATGGCTGCAACAGAAACATTAGCCCATTGCATGGTTGTAAGCAGAGTCTGTGCTTTAATTTCCCAACTGTCCAGACCCAAATAATCACACAGAAACAATATTAATTATAATACTGTTTGGCCAATGACTCAGCCATATTCCTAGCTAAACCTTACATCTTTTTTTTTTCTTTTTTTTTTGGTTTTTTGAGACAGGGTTTCTCTGTAGCTTTGGGGCCTGTCCTGGAACTCGCTCTTGTAGACCAGGCTGACCTCGAACTCACAGAGATCCGCCTACCTCTGCCTCCCAAGTGCTGGGATTAAAGGCGTGCGCCACCACCGCCCAGCAAACATCTTAACTCATTTCTATTAATCTGTATATCACCACGAAGCTGTGGCTTACTGACAATGTTCTGGCATCTTTCTCCTTTGGCAGCTATATGGCGTCTCTTTGACTCTGCTTACTCTCTGTATCATCTCTGTTCAGATTTCCTGCCTGGCTTTATTCTGCTAAACTATTGGTTGAAACAGCTTTATTCATCAACTAATAAAAGCAACACATATACAGAAGGACATCCCACATCACATGGTAAATCTCAGAAGGGAAAAGCACTCGTGGGAGAAATGCAGGGCCTTCATGCCCTGGACATGCACCCATGTCCAATCCAGAGATTGGACAGCAGTTGGTTCTCCATCTCTGTTGACAGAAGGCTGTTTGTTTGTTCCTGGCTGCTCAGACCACAGAATAATCACACAAAAACTATATTATTTGCAATACTGTTTGGTCAATAGCTTAAGCATACTTCTGGCTAACTCTTATATTTTAAATTAACCCATTTCTATTAATCTGTGTATTGCCACATGGCTGTGGCCTACTAGCAAGGTTCCAGCTGGAGGCTCACATCTTTCTCCTCTGGCGGCTCCATGATTTCTCTCTGACTCCGCCTTCTTTCTCCCAGCATTCAGTTAAGTTTTTTTGCCTAGCTCTAGTCTAGTAAGCCACTGGCCAAAACAGCTTTATCCATTAATCAGTAAAAGCAACACATACAGAAGGACTTCCCACACCAGATCTCTACAAAAGAGCCTGAACCCGGGTGGAGAGTTGCCTTTGGGTCATCAGTTATTAACCCCACTCTGATAGAAAGGAAATAAGCATCTTGGTCCTGAGGAGAAATGGTGTTACCCAACTACATTTACTCTGATATGGGTCTTATTTTAACCTCTGTGCTTTTGCTTTCTTTGTTCTGAGTAGTTATGACTTGGAGATTTTTTTTTTGGTGTGTTTGTTCTTTATTTCCTCTCCTTCCATCTCTTTGTTTTGTTCAAATTAGGTCTTGCTCCCCACCCCAGGACTGAACTATTCCTACTTCTGCTATTGGCTATTTCTTGATTAATTTAGGTTACAATTTGAGATATTTCCTCAATTTCTTTTTTCAATACACCTACTATGGTTGTGCAGTAGCTTGGTAACTCCTAAAGATACTAGAGAAGTGCCAGCTATATCTGCTTTTCTGATTAATCATATATGCATCCTGTGTTGTTCTTTTGTGAGATTTTGGAGGAAGGATATGTAATAAAAATATGTGGTCTATCTGCCGTGTGACTCATGAGCCATCAGTGGCTATGGGTCCACTACTGCCTCCCTTTATTACACTCACATCAAGTGTAATCAGACAACCCCATTAGCTCAAAGTGAAAGCAGGCAAGGCCATGATGTTTAACAAGACTCTCAAGACCTTGGGCTAATGGAATGCATTATAAGCTGAGAAATCTAGAAACAGATGATAAAGTTGAATGCTTTCAGAGGCCAAGGTCTGGTTCATTACAAGATGCATCAGATGAGTCTTCCATCGATTCTGACTTGTGTGTTTCAGGGGACTGCTAGCATCCCCATTTCAGAACCCCTGGGGGTTCATCTTCTCTGCTTGCATCTAAAAGAACAAGAGACCTCCAGAAGGTCTCTTTTCCTCTCCAGTGTTTTATCTTTTCCCCTCTTTCCTTCTTCCTCTCTCTTCCCAGATGAATGGAGATTAGGATTTCTGTTCTCTCCATAGCTCCAAGTCCTCTCAATATATCCAGGTATTTCCCCAGGTTAATCTCAAGGGGCCCTCATGCTCACTAAGCAGACAATCTATACTGTTCCTAAGGCAATCCTTTACCTGCATTAAAACCTACTTCTTCGGGATTCCAGCACTGACTGACAATCAGCATCTCCCCAGGAATCCTCCAGAACTCCAGTCTCAGATTAGGACTGTAGAGGCATCCTTTCTCCTGAACTGAACAATTGAATTCTGGCTTGTTTGTCATGAGATGGCCACTGCTACCCAAACCACAGCCAGTAAGTCAAGTTAATCACTCTCCTTCCTTCTCCTTCTCCTCTTCCTCCTCCAGCTCCCTCCGCCTCCTAGCCTTTAGAGAATCCTGTCTCTCACACATGTGCACACGAATACATCCAATTGTACATATATTTTCCAATTGTTCACACACACACACACACACACGAAAGACAGAGAAAAAGAACGGAGTTTCCTTTTCAGCTCTGGTTACAGCATGGTGAGTGATTTATGTATTAAACAGACATGAAAAATGTAACTTGAAATTTTAGGCTCTTATATGGAGACAGTGACTAAAAGCTCTTGGAGCTCAGACTTTGCAACAAAACTTTAGCTCCAAATCTTCAAATGACCTGTTTCTGTGCATTCAAGAGAGGGACCCCCACGACTCTGCGGCTTTGTTATCTTCCTGACCCAAAGGACAGGCTTCAGGAATGCTGGGACAATTGGCGGTTTGATCAATTTGTGACTGACAATGGCTTTCTAGTTTGTAGGGTTCAAAAGATGAGTGATAACAAGGAGCCTTCTAATCACCATGGCTTTGGCCTTGTCACATTGTGACTTTTTCCATGAGACATAGCTAATCACTTCTCTCAAGGAGAGAAATTTAGAAAGACCCAGAAAAGAAGACACTGAACTCAGCTAAGAGTATTTTTTAAAACTATTTCTGTTCATGGCACTCTTACATTTAAACCTTCTGCTTCTCTATTCATGTGTTAGATGGAAGGGGTCTTTGTTCTTCCTCTTCTTGACCACTAAGCCATCTCTCTCCAGCCCCAACATTCACTCACCCATTACCTAATCACCTTCCTCTAGACCTTATTGCTTAAGGTTTCCAGCACAGCGACACCAGTTTAGGGACCAAGCTTCCAAAACATAAACCTTCACCTTTGGAGAACACATTCAAGTCATGTCAACCCACAGCATACGCAGATGATGCAGTTTAATGTAAAGCCCAGATCTCCAAAGGCGCCTGCCATCGAGGACCACTGTATTTGTTACTAGTTTCTGACACTGCCAGCCAAATGTCCAAAGCATATTAGCCCAAAGCAAAGGTGATTTCTTACTCCTCACCAATTCTTGAATCCACTAAGCCTACCTGACAACATGCAAGGCAGCCCCTCCTACTCTGCCTCTGCCCACAGCCAACAAGAGTCTAGCTGAGCTGCCTCCCAGGGTAACCTGACTCCAAGAGGCCAAGCCTCAATTTCAAGCCTCCACCTGCACAGTATTAATGTCTCATCGGCTGAGCAAATTACATGATTATTAAGCATACTCAATGTGTGTGGGAAGAACCATGTAATGGAGGGAGGACCAGAGCCATGGACAGGTGAAACAGAACACCTATTAGCACCGAACCCCAAGTCTTTGACTATGTCACCTTGTAACCAATTCATGTTACTATTTTTTTTATAATTTGTTTGTTTTTCTTTTTTCTCTCTTTCTCTCTCTCTCTCTTTTCTTTTCTTTTTTTCAAGACAGGATTTCAACGTGTAACAGCACTAGTTATCCTGGAACTTGCTTCATAGACCAGGCTGGCTTCTAACTCACAGAGAACTGCCTACCTCTGCCTCTCGTGTGCCAGAATTAAAGGCACGTGCCTCTACTGCCTGCTAATTTGTTTATTTTTAGTTTCTGTGCATTGGTGTTTTGCTGCAGGTATGTCTGTGTGAGAATGCTGAGTCCCCTGAATACAGACAGTTGTGAGCTGCCTCGTGGGCACTGGGAATTGAACCTGGGTCCTCTGGAAGAGCAGGCAGTGCTCTTAAACCACAAAGACTTCCCTCCAACCCCTCATGCTGCTATTTTTATTTTGGGCATCACTATTTTCAAAATTAGAAATAAAACTTTACCTCAGCTATCTCTAATCATTTTCTAATTACTTACCTAAAATATTTCACCCTGTGCCCTTCCTTTTTCATAAACCCTCCTACCTAGTTCATGCAGGACAGTCTGCTAACTTAGAAGAGCTGGGCCTTGAGCCAGGACTGAGGGTTTAACAAGCTGAAGACCTTTGCTTGGATATTGAGAGGGGAATACCCAGGGCATCCAAAGTCCCTGGGCCATGCTTACTGTCCAGGAGCCTTGCTCTTCTGCCCAGGGAGTCGCTTGCATCTTGTTTCATGGGTAAAACAGCATGAACAATCCAATCAAAGCCAAGGTCCTTGACTTCACCTACCTCACCCTCAATTATAGGTGTTGAGCCCAGAGTCTGGACCCCCTCCCCCTCAAACCACCAAGAGACCAAATCTGATACAAAACAATCTTTATAATTACAAGTTAACTAGGGTACCCCTAACCACACAGATGGTGAAATAGGGGAAACCCGAGGCTGCAGTGGGGCAGGGCATTTATTGGAGTAACGGGGGAGTCTGAAGTACAGTCTCAGGACTGGAGACTTCTGGGCTGGGGGAACCTGTCCTGCGCTGATGGATCAACTGGGGCTGCTGAAATGTTGCTATCCGTGGAGGCCAGGGGGCAGGGGAAAGGATTACTGCATTCCAGTAATCCAGAGCCTGCCAGCTAACTTCTGATTAGTTCCTTACCATAATGATTCGGGCAGTTTCTTCTCAGTCATCAGGGCAAGGTGGGTGTGGGTGTGGGGAGCTCAGCAAGTCCTGCTGAGTCGGGGATGGGGGGGGGAGTGTACATTTTGTTGGGTCTTTTCTGCAGCCTGTTGTGGCTGCCAAAGAAGGAGGGAATAGGTGAGGGCCTGGGCTCTTCAAAGGGTTAAAAGGGTTAATCCCTTTCCTGAGTGTCCTTTCCTAGTTTACTCCGTGTTCAATTCTTCAAGTTGCTGGTTGTTTAGCTGACATTAAACAATTCCTGCTTCCTGACTTGTACCTACTTTTCAGCTTTTGCTCTTTCTTCCAAAAAAAAAAAAAAAAAAACCAAAAAAAAAACTGCTTCTGCAAGCCTGGGCTAAATAGCTCTCCCTAAATAAGAATACCTCCTCCCCCCCCCCTTTGATTTCCTTTCCTTTCCGGTCCTTACATTTTATTTTAGCTTAACATTTCAGATGGGGTCTTTCTTGCTATGTAGTGCTTGCTGGTCTTGAAGTTATGATCCTCTTGCCTCAACCTTCCAAGTGCTGGGATTAAACACTGCACCACTATCCCAGGCTTCTGGTTCCCTGTCATAGAGCAAATCCACTCTCCTTCGGATCCATTTTAAGTTCCCAGTTCCCACGAAGGCTGTGTGCTCACAGGCTCTAGTTCTCTGCTTTGTCTCTGACCTCCAGGAACACATTGCCAAGAAGATACTATCTAGCTTCACAAGGGCCCAATAGTAGTCAAATCCTCACGTGCCTGTTTACATTTAAATTAATTAAATTTAAATAAAAATGTGAAATTTACTTTCTCAGTCCCAAGTGGCCAAGGGTCTGAAAAGTGACGCAGTGAAGATAATTGCAAGTTTCCTCCCTGCAGAAGATCTCCCTGGCGTCTAGGTACCTGGCTATTCTTAGGGTTAATCATTGCTTCTGATTTTTGATTGACTTTTCTATCACTCATTCTCAGCCCCCTTAGTTCTTAAGCCTGATCCCAAGCCATACAATCACTTCCCATTCTAGAATCCTTTGAAGCTGGTCTTGTGCTTGTGACCTGAGTTGATCAAAATGATTCCAGGGTAGCTTTATTGGAAGGGCTTCTGGACAAAAGAACTCTTGTACAGGATGTGTTCACGGAGTGATCAAGACCTGCTCTTGGGCCACATGCCTCTTTGCCTGTGCTAACAGGAACTTGCAGAAGTCTTGTCTAAGTCAACAGTGGCCATCTTGTTTAAATCTGTGGCAGCCATCTTGTACTATGAAGGAAATGCAGTGACTGTCTTAAAAGACTACTCAGAATATTTAAATGTCTAAATGAACCTGCCTATCTCTAAGAAACGTCTATGTGGTTAATTGCATTATTTTATGATTTAACAATCTACTGTCTAACTTTATTTGTTATATAGCCCTTAAGCATTATTGATAATAAAATCATACTGGTCTCCCCCCCCAAACAGTACTCAATATTATTTCTGTGAGAATGTATATATATATATATGTGTGTGTGTGTGTGTGTGTGTGTGTGTGTGTGTATGTATATAATAAAAAGAAAATTTGAGTCCTATTTGAGTGTCCGAGAAGCTGCAGTGGAATTGTGTCTTCTAATGAGAGTCTTTTCAATTCTGCACTTATGAGATGCTAATTATCCATACATCATGACTGAGGATTTGGAGTCAGAGATTTACCTGCAATATTTACTATCCAGTAGAGTGCCATATCAACATGGAATTTACACAGCAGCTGGTGCCAGTCAGAGCTAAGGTTGAAATTAGACCTCTGACTGAGTACAGCCATCTTGAAGGAAGTACACTTATCAAACAGCTTTCCATCAGTTCGAGAGAGGCATCTTAGCTGGAAGGAGGGAGAATCACACAGCACTTTGTCACCATGCCAGTTTCACATGAATAGCGTCCCCTGCTCTCTGGTTCACATAGCCCTGCCTTATGTCATTAACCAGATCTACATCTTGTACATTGAGATGAGATCTTTGTTCAGTTGATAGAATGTGGTGTGCCCCCCTTCTCATTCACTCATTTCATTATAATACACACGAATAAGATGTAGACATCTAATCATTAACAAAACCATATTTCTAGTGTGAGGACAGACTGACTTCTGAACAGTCCTTTCTGGACACAGCCTGGCTTCGCCTGGATTACATGGTCACAGCGACTGTTCCCCTGGTGGTGGTCTTGTCTTGTATAGTGTGACCTTGGCATGCCAGCTCAGGGCTGGACGTAAAATAAAACTGGGTAATAAACCCTAAGTTTGGCATTCAGGCTCAGAAATGGCAACGCACACTCATCTTTGCTCCTAAGAAGGAGTCGCTTCATGGCTCTAATTGGCAAGCCCAGGACGTGTGACCTGGGAATTAGAGAAAGCTAAAGCTAAACCAAGATTAGGATGCAGAAAAGTGAGTCACTCCCAGATAAAGCTTTGCAGGGTTGGGTTTGATTGCTTTGAGTCTAATGAGTCCAGTCCTACTGTTCTAGTAAATTCCTCCGTTATAGACCAGTGGTTCTATAACTTTCCCAGTCCAGATTCTGGGGCACTGGTTGACTAATTGGTAAAACTTCCTCTACAGATGCCTTCCTTCTCCAAAATGTCAAAAACACAGTAAGCAGGGATGTTGCCATGATATCTCCCTGTCTCACCTGTAGCACATAGTAGGTAATTAGCAAACTTGGGTGTCTTAGTCGATTTTATTTTAGTGTATGGAAAAGCAGGGCGGGGGCTCCCAAGCTGGACCACAGCCTTGCGAGTTCCTATCCTGAACGAGTCTAATCTTAGCCTCTGTGAAAGTGTGTCATGTTAGCAGCAACAGCACTTCCGTCTATATTTGTACCTGAAAGTTACACTAGAGAGGTGAGAAGGGAAGAGATACTGTTCTCCGCTTTTTAGCTCCAAGATGCACCCAAGACCGATCAATTCAAAAATTAATCTGCTGGTGTGATGCCAGTGACAATTGGAAAGGAAGTCCTGAGAGTCATCGAAAGCTCTGCCCGGTACCCTGCTCACATTTAGATCTGAGAATCATTCATCAAGCCTGGTGTGTTTGGGGTGATGAGTTGACACGAATGCGAATGAGTATTTCCCTGGACGGCTTATTATCAAAGATGTTAAAACTAAGTAAGAGAATGCTGATTTATTTCCACTTGCTTTTTTTTTTAACAGCATCTGCCAATCTACCAGATCTTGACCCAACATGAGTTCCCATTATATTCATGTATTGAATGTTTGTGGCTGAATAACCAGTAGACAGCAAAGATTCAAAATAATGATGAATAAGTTATGTATACAGATAATATACACATTAACATTTTTTTAGTGTACCATTCAGATAATTATCTCCTTCAACTGGCTCCTTGATCGTGAGAGATAAGACCTGCTATGCCCTGTTGTTTCTGGTTCTTGGGCTAGATCTAAAAACAACTCACCCACAATGCACAGTGAAGACCAGCAGAGCATGCCCCAGAGCCAAGAGCATCCTTTCTCTAAACCCTAGCCTTGACTCTCTTCTCTGCTTAGAGACAGAACTGATGTGGGATTGCCCTCTGTATGCTGGGATTACCATTGGTTAATAAAGGAACTGCTTTGGGCCTATATCAGAGCTTTAGGGAAACAGAGCAAGGTGGGGAAAACTAAACTGAATGCTGGGAAAAAGAAGGCTGGAGTTAGAGAGAAGCCATGTAGACAGACACCGGAAATTTAGCCAGTAAGTCACAGCCACGTGGCGATACACAGATGAATAGAGATGGGTTAGTTTAGGCTATGAGTTAGCCAGAAATACGCTTAGGCTATTGGCCAAACAATATTGCAAATAATATGGCTACTGTGTGATCATTTCTGGATTGAGCATTCAGGAAACAAACAAGCAGCCTTATTGCAACACAGGACTAGGTTATGCTGTGGAATGATGCATCAGAGATAGGTTCCCTAACCAGCTGTGTGTTAGGTGCATGGCAGGACTGAAATTCACAGCTACTTTGAGACTCCACTCCCTTCTTTAAACACTGGAACAGTAATATGCCTATCCTACAGTGTCAAGTCAATGGTCTCATACAAGAGTACATCTTTGGGATGAGCCTTTTATATGTGCTCAATGAATGGCAGGCCATAAAGTAGACTTTCCCATAGATCCAGTTCATAGAAATTCAGGTGTGTATGGTATAATAGGCAAAGACATAAAGGTGACCCTCTACCTTTACCCCAGACAAACTGACATAGGTTAGCACGGATCAAGCCAGACTGGTACTTTCCTCAACAAGAAAGTTTGCACAGGGCTCTTACAAGAAAGGTGGCCATAGGGCACAAATTCCAGGCTTCTAGACACTGGGCATCTGGGACTATCAGAAAACAGCGTATGAGCTCACCTCCAAGTGGAGGCTGCCCTATGCCCAAAATCCCATGATTGCCCTCTGTAGAAGGAAGCATGGCCTATGCTGGTATGAACAGTGAGAGGATGGGGAACACCAGGTCATGCCTCCCCTGATTGATCTTATAAGTATTTCCTATCTCCAGCAAAGCATGTTTTCTAAACCACGGAGTTTAGCCAAACATTCAGTTGCATGACACATGGAGCTTCTGAATTCACCCACTTTGTCTAACAAGTAGAGAGAGCACGGATACTATCAGATCAGAGTAGGTAACTGAGGCACAGAGCCCTGTCATTGTCATCATTATTAAAAGATTCAAGCTATGTTGGGCAAAGGTCTCAACCACTGAGCTACCCTACCCAGCAATGATAGAGAACACTTATATTTGTGGCACTGAACTTCTTTCTTAAATGGAATCTTCCATTTGGGTAGTGGTAGCACATGCCTTTAATACCAGCACTTAGGAGGCAGAGGCAGGCAGATCTCTGTGAGTTCCAGGATAGCCTGGTCTAAAGTGAGTTCTAGGACAGCTTTAGCTGTTACACAGAGAAACTCTGTCTCAAAAAAACTAAACAAAGGAGTCCTCCAACTTGCACATGTTTTTGGGCTCCTCGAACTTGACAAGAAGAGACAGAGAGAGAGCCTGCTACAACCCAATTGATTTGTATGAAATGAACAAACCATGATCTGTGGGAAGGAAACTCACTCTCACTTCACAACCAGCCACAGTGGTGGGAATTTTAACATTCAGCTCTCCTTTCCTCCCTTCCTGGGCTCTTCCTAGAGAAACAGATCACATTCATGAGTAGTTTAGTGAATGGTTAAGTGCAAGTCCTTAGAGCCAGGCTAGACACATGTCAGGTTCACTACTCAATGGCAAAGTACAGCCGTTTTTCTCCTCAGATGCAAGAGTCGGGTATGATAACTCTTATTCTTAAAAAATATCCCTGGGGTCCCCCCGCCCGGCAGCAAACTCTGGCGGGTCCCAGCAGTCTACAGTCAGCGGCGGTGGCGGCGGTGGTGGCGGGTCAGACATATAAACACAGAAAATAGCCATATAAGAATTTATTAACAAGGAGAGAAAGAAATAAAGGAAAAGAGAGAGGGGGAGAGAGAGAGAGAGAGAGAGAGAGAGAGAGAGAGAGAGAGAGAGAGAGAGAGAAGGGGGGGAGAGAGAGGGGGGGAGAGAGGCAAAAGCCCCGTGTGAGAGGAAAAGCAGGAAGAGAGCGATGTCAGGGCGTGGGTCAGAAGTTAAAAGGAGTGGGCGTGGCTAGGGCAGGGACCAAAAGAACAACAATAACTACCTGGTGGTGCCCATTGCTGCAGGATTATGGACATTCATAAAAATATAAATAGTTTAAAAGTAATAAAGTCTTTAAAGAGATAATAAAGTAATATTAAAAAATAAGCCATGTAATGGGATGGGAAATACCATAACACAGAGAATGTGTATCATATATAGTGCTTTGTTAACTTTAAATATTTTAAATGCTAATGAGAAAAGAATGACAGCTAAGAAGAGACAATGGATAGCAGAAAAATACTGTTGAATTAAATCAGCTGGTATACTTTAAGGATGTGTTGACCTCAGAATGGAAACCAGGATATGTTTTACATTGGGGAAGAGGTTTTGCTTTTGTTTTCACATAATAAAAAGCACTATGGTTACCATCAAAATAATAAGGATTAGATTCAAACCTCTTGATTAGGAGACATAGTAGTTAATCAAACAGCATGGTCATTCAATCTAAACTAACTTATAAGACTAACAAATGTCTTTCATTTGATCAGATATAGCCTGCCAAAAAGAAAAATTACCCAAAGTTAGGGTTGGGGCAGGATTTTGTTTTTGTCTTTCCAAGAGAATAAAGGCATCCTACTAAGGAATCTAAAGACCACTGGACAAAAGAAACATCTGAAGAAAAACGTACAAATCATCCAGAGAAAATATACCAAGAAAAGGAATAAATTGGCCTAATGGTATAGCACATTTCCAACATGACAAAAATCTCATAAATCTTCCCAAATATTTGTTTCTGCTGTCCTCTATAGCCCTATAAGGGAAATGGTCTTTTTGTAGTCCCAATTCAATTACAAATTAAAGCTGGTTTTGGAATGGGAGTGTGACTCTAAACCAAAGCATGTTAGTTAAAGAAAAATCCAAAATCTCTGTCTCATGTCAGAAGAGCCTCCTGATATGGGACAGAAGGAACCCAAATTAAGGGACTAGTGCCACTAATCTCATAATCCTTTGGTTTTATCTTGATGCTTTAAAACTTTTCTTAAGGTATAAATATTATCCCAAAATTTGTAAGATTAATATTTATTATATATAAACTTTCTGTCATGATATTAATGGTCATATAAAGTATTAACTGATTCTAGAAATAGGCTTCATCTAATTTCCTGTACATGATTTCATGCTTGATTCTGAAGCTAGTAACTAGATATTAAGCTTGGGCACCCTACATGTATTTAATAGATTATGGTCTTTTAACCTCTCTGAGATCTGCTGCATATGATATTTAAATTGTTTAAGTTTTCTGCAGTGAACCATGATCATTCCTAATAGCAACCTTTTAATTCAATAAAAGGATAATGGGGCCCCACAATGATGATTCCACCTGGATTATGATAATGCCACTAAACTGACACACAGCACCCAAAAATCAGATTTTGACTATAAACTGCTCAGAATAATTTCAAGGTGGATTATGGATGTTTGTCATTGTTTGTGGGGACAGAGGGTAGTTACAAGTTGTTTTTAGCCATGGTTAGGGAAGAAACTAAGCAAAGGAGATTAGATTTCAGGATCCTGTTCTGAAAAAAAAAGGATGGGGATATAGGAATGATAGGATAAAAGGGTGGATTATTGGATCTACTTTTAAACTAAAAAAGAAATACTAGTCACAAGAATTATACATTGGTATGGGTTTTTATATATTGATACAAATTTAAGGGTATTTTTGTTATAGTGTAAATATGCTTCTCCTCTTGTTTAAGGCATTATACCTATGCAATTCATTTAACAATATAATATAATATAATTTTTTAGTCCTTGAACGTTATTATTACAAAGTATTTGGGATAATTAAGAAATATAGTAGTTAGTAGTTAATCATCTAACAATCAAATTTGTGGCCATATTATATATGTTTTCAAGTTCAAACATATATTTTAGATAGACAGGTGGTCTTCAAACACTTTAGAGACCTACAGAATATGGCATTTAAGGTTTTTTAATAAAATAAGTCTTTTATGATAGTGAGACATGTCTGCTCCTGGCAGTACCAATTTACTTAATAAAAAGACAATGACCATTGAAAAACCTCCATATGAAGTTTGCTTTCACTGTGGCAAAGTTAGCCACTGGGCAACTTGCCTTTACTGTTGACAGTATGTTGTCTAAATTGGACAAGCAGGACACAAAATAAGGTGACTGCCAAACTTTGCCAAGACAAAATTCTTGATTCACAGAAAAATTTGTTAGATATTCTAAGCCTATATAAGTCAAAGAAGGATGCACCAACTGCTGGTGGCCTTGTCAGAGGAGAAGCATGGCAATTGAAGTTCAAGGTGTTGGCCCACCAGGAGGCAAATTCTGGATGCATGAATCTTAGATAGACAAGGCTCCAGACCACAGACTCCAGAACATCTTTTGCTTTTGCTGTGCCTTTACATGTTTGACTTCTCTCTTACTCTAGTATCTGGCATGATGTGAATGGGTGTGGGGAGATCCTTACTGCCTGTAATGTAGTGTGTTTATCTCATGCAAACATCCCATCCTACTGGGAATTTTATCTGTGGATTACTATAAAGATGATTTATTCTTATGCTGTACTATCTAACTGACAATAATAATGTTAGTTTAAATAAAGTTTTGATGATAAAAAATAAGAACAAGGAAGTGTCACACAGCTGGAACACATGAGTTTTTTGGAGGAGGAGCCATATAGACTATGGCTTAGGTAAATGATTAAGAAAAACAATTGAGTCTCAGTAGTCCAATTAGTTTAAGTTCTTTTAACCTTAATGTGGGAGATGTGTTCACAGGTTTCAGAGTGCATCAAAGTTGAAACAAAATTTTGAAAATAACTTAAAATTAGACTAAGATGTTTTTGTCAAATAGCTTTGCAGTGAAAAACCCAAGAAGACAAAGTTTTAGAAAAGTAGATAGTTGAATAAGGAACTTGTTAAGATCAGGAAATAAGAACAAAGCAGCCCACTTATCATTAGCTGATGTGCCTTTCTTGATAGTATAGATTGATGACCAACGGTGATGATTAATTCCTTTTACCCATTTCTGCCCCCAATCTCCTGATATAAGAAACTATTGATGAGTGGGTATGTACCTTAAAGATTTAAAGTAGAGCTGACTGATTCCTTTCATATATAAAAGTTTAGATTTGTGATTCTTTCAAGATTTCTTATAAGAATACCTTTTAAAAGTAATAAAGTGATTGGTCCTTTCTTTGCAACCACAAAACACAGCCTGCTAGTAAAAGAATATCTTGTTTGCTTACACACTGTTAATCTATAACAAGTCACTTGGCTGTGAACGTACATGGGTTCTTGGGACAACTTGTTTTTCACCTGTGATGCATAAAATATTTAATCATGTAAGGAATATGGAAAACACGCAGTTTTTTACTTGTATTTATTGTAATAATTCATATGAAAAATGTAACGTAATGACATTATAATTTTTATATTGCCTGAAAGGTTTTGTTGGGATATATAAGCTATAAAGGAAAAGATAAAGATAGATTTAAAATGAGCTAAAAGGAAAACATCAAGAATGAGAGGGTTAGAAGGAATTAGAAGAAAGATATCAAGAATAAAGATAGAAAGAAAACATCAAAATAAGAGAAGAAAATCACCAAGAAAATAAAGAATAGAGAACACTAAAAAAGAGTAAAGGTCTGAAGGAAACTATCAAGAGAGTGTGTGGATGTCTTTTCCCTTTAACCTTTAAAAAAAGTCTTAGCATGTGCTGGTCCCCCAGGCAGCGAAACTCAACATTTCTTAGGAACCTTAGATGAACCCCTAGACAGCCAGATGTCTCTGTCATTTCTATAATTTTGTTTTCTCTGCATTTCTCTTTACTCAGATAATATCTGAGAAAGATCTCATGTCTCTAATGAGGTTGAATACTAGATAGTTAAAGTTACAATTTTCCTTGTTACCAAATTCAGAAAAGGAATTCACAAAAGAGGTATAAAGTTTAGGGGACATGGAAGCGTAAATTGTTTATTTGAGAAAATGTTTTGAGGTCTAAAAAGACAGTTCTGGGTTTATAATATAAGTTAGTATAGAAAGTGAATCGGGTTAAAAAAACTTTGGGATCACCAACAAAGGACAGATAATGGAGTATTTTCTCTGAATTTCTCAATTTAGAGACTGGACCTTGTGAAAGTAATTCTTACCTGATAATTGTTTTTTTGTATATAGTTTTATTGTATTATAGTTAAAACCTTCCCTTTTTATTTAGACAAAAAAGGGAGAAATATTCTGAAATATTTTGGTCACACTCTGACACTTCTGGAATTGCCAATACATTTTACCTTGAATCAGAGGGTGGAGCTAGCTACCAGTGGACAAGAATTAGCCATGGAGTTTTTGGAGGACATAGGGCATATAGAGAGACACAAGAAGTAGTAGGGAGGAGCTTAGAAAGATTCACAGGCCCTTTTGGATTGAGGAAGGAAGGGGGAGATCACTGGTAACTTCTCCACTTCTTCTCTGATCAATTAGCTTTTTACCCTGATATTTGACTCTTGAGTTTTATTTAATAATAAAAGAATATAAGTAAACACTTCAGAATAGCACTTGAGAAACCACACTGAGGTTTTTTTGTTTTGTTTTCTGGAACACACACACACACACACACACACACAGACACACACACACACACACCTTTCTTTTTTTAAAGTCACCACCAGCAGCCCCCCTTCTTTCTATGCTCTTGACAACGAGTAAGGAAGAAGCATACTAAGTATAAATTCCAGCTCAGGTCAGATATGCCAAGGTCTAGACGTAGCTAAAGGCTATGCTAGACTCCAGAGACCCAGAAGGGATAAAAATGTGTGCTTCTGTCATTCTGTCATTCTATGAGTCTGTGGCACAGGCTTTTTGCTCAGGTGAGCTTATTGTTTGCTTGAGTGTGGTAGGGTAGACTAGAGGAAGAAAATAGTGCTTGCCACTAGCCCCTGTCAAACACCAACAAAAGTCAGAGAGACTCTCCAGCTAGGACAAGACTGGTATGTCAGGAGTACAAGCTTTCTGAAGTCACTGGAGCCAGGCTGGACTCACCTGAGTCCTCTGATCAAATCCCTGACTTCAAACCCTACTACAGAGCTATAGTACTGAAAACAGCCTGGATTGGCATAAAAACAGGCAGGAGGACCAATAGAACTGAATCAAAGACCCGGATATTAATCCACACACTTTCCAACACCTGATTTTTGACAAAAAAGCAAAAAATATCAAATGGAAAAAAGAAAGCATATTTAACAAATGGCATAACTGGATATCAACATGTAGACGAATGAAAATAGATCCATATCTATCACCATGCACAAAACTCAAGTACAAATGAATCAAAGACCTCAACACAAAGCCAGCCACACTGAACCTCATAGAAGAGAAAGTGGGAAGTACACTTGAATGCAATGCCACAGGAGACCACTTCCTAAATATAACTCCAGCAGCACAGACACTGAGAGAAACATTTAATAAATGGGACCTCCTGAAACTGAAAAGCTTCTGTTGAACAAAGGACACAGTCAGCAATACAAAATGACAGCCTACAGAATGGGAAAAGATCTTCACTAACCCCAAATCAGACAGAGGTCTGATCTCCAAAATATACAAAGAACTCAAGAAATTGGTCATCAAAAGAACAAATAATCCAATTTAAAAAAATGGAGTACATAACTAAACAGAGAACCCTCAACAGAGAAATTTATAATGGCTGAAAGACACTTAAGGAAATGCTCAACATCCTTAACCATCAGAGAAATGCAAATCCAAACAACTCTGAGATTCCATCTTAAACCTGAAAGAATGGCCAAGATCAAAAACACTGATGACAACTTATGCTGGAGAGGCTGTGGGGTAAAGGGAACACTCCTGCATTGCTGGTGAGAATGCAAGCTGGTACAGCCCCTTTAGATGTCAGTATGATGATTTCTTAGAAAATTAGGAAACAATCTTCCTCAAGACCCAGTAAAACCACTTTGGGGTATATATCCAAAGGACGCTCAATCATGCCACAAGGACATGTGCTCAACTATGTTCATAGCAGCTTTGTCATAGCCAGAACCTGGAAACAACCTAAATGCCCCTCGACTGAAGAATGGATGTAGTAATATGAGCGGCGGGGCTGCATCCCCAGCACCCCCACTGCCTGGCTAGCTTATGCCCCGAAATAACAACACACAAACTGTCTTCATTTAAACACTGCTTGGCCCATTAGCTTTAGCCCTTACTGGCTAATTCTGATATCCCGATCAACCCATATCTAATAAACTGTGTAGCACCAGTCTTACCGGGAAAGATTCAGCATGTCTGACCTGACGGCTTACTTCATCACATGCGTCTGCCTCAGAGAGCAGAGGTATTGCGGCTGCCCAGGAGAGGGGAGCATGGCGTCTCTGAGCTCACTTCCTCTTCCTCCCAGCATTCTGTTCTGTTTACTCCACCCACCTATGTTCTAACCTATCAGGGCAAGCAGTTTCTTTATTTAATTAACCAATGACCTTCCTCCATCAAATGGATAAGAAAAATGTGGTACATTTACACAATGGAATACTACATAGCAGAAAAAGCAATAACATCTTGCAATTTGCAGGCAAATGGATAGAGCTAGAAAACATCATTTTGAGTGAGGTAACCCAGACACAGAAAGATAATTATCACATGTATTTACTTATAGGTGGTTTTTAAACATAAAACAAAGAAAACAAGCCTACAAACCACAATCCCAGAGAACTTAGACAACAATGAAGACACTAAAAGAGACATACATAGATCTAATCTACATGGGAAGTAGAAAAAGACAAGATTTCCTGAGTAAATTTGGAGCATGGGGACATTGGGAGAAGGTTGAAGTGGGGAGGGAAGCAGAGAAAACTGTAGAGCTCAATAAAGAAAGAAATTATTGCCGTTGTGTCACCGCCGCATTGAGTGTGTGTGTGTGGTGTATGTGTATGTGTATGTGTACTGTATACCTGTGACTATTCAGGCAGAGGCCAAAGGAAGACATTGGATCTGTAGATTGGCTTTACTGTCTTGAGACAAGGTCTCTCACTGAGCCAGAAGCTGGACACTTTAGCCCAGCTGGCCAGGGGCCTTCCAGGATCCACTTGTCCCTCCGTCCCCAGTGCTGGGGTTACAGGCATTTACAGCCACACCTGGCTTTTCACATGGGTGCCAGAGATTTAAATTCAGCTCTTTCTGCTCTCACGGGGCGCTTACCTTCCGAGCTAACACCAGGTTTTGGAGACTTGGTTCCTGTTTCCTTCATTCTTTTTTTCCCCTGCACGAGTTTGGGAAAATCACCATTTCTTTGCTCTGATTGTTTCTCATCTTGAGAAACAGAAGTAATGCCATCTGCTGCTCCGATGTCCTGGGTGAGCTGTGAAAGGTAGGATGAGGTAGGTCAGAGCCCTAAAAAAGCTTATGTAAGTGTGAGCTACAGTAGCCCAGGAAGGGAGGCTGGCTCACTCTGTGTGCAGATTTTTGTTTCAGAGTGCCCATGGGTATTTAATGATTGTTGGTCCCTTCTTTCAGAATCAAACACACACGACTCAGGTCAGATTGCTTTGGGGTTTTTATGCCACAGTGCATAGCCACAGTTTCAGGTGTGCAAGAAATGACACATTTATCTCAGAAAATCTTTACGTGGTGAACAGAAGCAAAAGCAAATGAAATAATAAATGGTTCTCTTTATATATCTCATCCTTCTTTAAAAAAAAAAAAACCCAGCCAGCTCAGAGCCAATTACATTTCACCTATACTCTCGTCTGAAATGATCCGTTTCTAAAACAAATGTGTGTGGTGGAGATGGGCTCTCTGTGAGTGGTAGGAGGAGGGAGGCTGGCGTTGTCTCCCGCGAGGTGTCATGACACACTCTCTCTACCGTGCAGACCCCTTGTTTCCTGGAGTAAGACGTCCATAGAGACAGAGAGATTAGGTTAAATCTCACATTCAGCACATATTCACAGTGAAACCAAGTTGAAGTCCTTCCTAGCTCCATGCTTCAGTCTGGACTGGTTACTTTTCTCATGGCTGTGACTAAATACTGTACAAGAAGCGGCTTAAGTGATGAGGAGTTTGTTTAGGCTCACAACTGGAAGGTGGAGCCCATCGTGGTTGGGAAGCGACAGCGGCAGTGGCAGGAGATTGGGGCAGATTTCATCCAGAGTCAGGAAGCTGGGAGGAAGAGGAAGGCTGCTGCTCAGCTGGCTTTCTCTGGTTTGGGTTTTTGTTTTTCAGTCTGGGAACCCTAACCTACAGAGGGAAATGGCCCAAATTTATGATGACTCTTCCTGTCCCAGCTAACCTATTCTAGAAACTTCTTTTTTTAAAAAAAAAATTATTTATTTATTTATTATGTATACAATATTCTGTCTGTGTGTATGTCTGCAGGCCAGAAGAGGGCACCAGACCTCATTACAGATGGATGTAAGCCACCACGTGGTTGCTGGGAATTGAACTCAGAACCTTTGGAAGAGCAGGCAGTGCTCTTAACCACTGAGTCATCTCTCCAGCCCCTTCTAGAAACTTCTTAAAGACTCACCCAGAGGTGATCCTAAGTCCCATGAAGTTGGCAATCAAGACTGAGCATCAAACAAACACAAAGATTGAGCATCCTGGTCTCTCCATTTGGGGATTGCCTTAGGTGAGACCTAATAGAACTGCAGCAAGGAAACCAAGTTGAAATATACAAAGCATGTGGGACTTGGAGCTCGGCCAATGGCTGATTATTGTTGGTCAATCCTCACGAATCCCAAGAGGAAACATTATAGTGTTAATTTTATAGGCTGGTGTAAGGCTACACGGCCACCCTGGGAATGGAGTAGACACTGGCTTCATTCGTAACAGAGCATATTCCCTTTGGGGATTTTAGGCAATATCCAGGTTTATTTATAAAGCCAGGGCACATTATTCTCCAAGTATAATTAAGCACTTTAAAAAGCCCAAATAGGAAACAATTAGTCATTAGTAAATGGTAATCTTAATAATTCAGGATAATTAAATAGGAACTTCCTGTGGTCCATCCTTGGGGAGAAACAGCTTTTTCATGCATCCAGGGGACAATCTGTAAATCACAGGTAGCGTTACTCCAGTGCCTTATTGTTTATTTGCATGCAGGATGGTATGGAGCAGAGGCACGGGCCAACCTTCACTATGAATGTCAACACTTCCAACATCTCTATCCTGGTGAAAGTTCCCCACATCACTCTTAAGACCCTATGACATTCTTTCCTGAATCATAAAATTATCTCTTAAGGAAACACCAGCACTAGCATGTTACTTCCCAGATTGCCACAGGCCCCCATAAAGAACACTGTCATCTTTCTGGCATCGTGAATGCATGAGATTTGACTTCAAAGTTATCCTCTCAAGTACCAAAGATAGCAAAGATGCTAACATTAGGAGCATGACCACAAAGGTGTCTCCAAGTGAGGATAAAAGCTCAGGTTCTGGAACCTGAAACCCCTGCATGTGATCCTTGTTAAGTTTTCAGTTTCAATTATACTTTGAGTATTTGTTTCCCAGCCTGGGTGTACCATTTTGGGAAATGTTGGAATTTTGTAGGTGGAGCCTAAAATGGGTCACTAAGGGTTGGCATGTGAAGGGTGTACCTGGCCCCCACTTCCTGCCTTTTTTTTCTACTTTTTGGTCTGCTGTGATGTGAACAGCCCCCCTTACCTTCTGCTCCCAGTTCCACTAATGGAGCTGCTCCTCCATGTCTTCACCTCTGAGACAGACTGAAGCCAGAAGCCAAGAACACACCTTTCCACACTGAAGCAACATCTGTTAAGTGCACATTACAACAACACAAATCCAGTCCTTAACCAGCCACTGTATGTGGGCACCATAGGCAAAGTGCTTTGCAGCTCAGTGAAAACTGTAGGTGTCTACTATTTACTTCTTTTGTTCCTAAGGCTTATTGTTTTTTGTACATTTTGTATGTGTTTGTGCTGGTCCATGCATGTGCAGGTGTACATGTGTGTAAACACATGCATAAGAGGCCAGAAGACAACTTTAGTATTGTTCCTAAGGACCTAGTCACCTTTGTGTTTTTAAAAACAAAAGACAGGGTGTCTCACTGGGGCCTGGGGTTCACACGTTAAATTAGGCTGACTTTCCAGTGGACCCCAAGGATGTGCTGGTTTCTACCCTCCCAGGGCTGGGATTACAAGCATGTGCCATCATGCCGAGCCTTTGCTCATTTGTTTGTTTTTGAGATATCGTCTAGTAATGTCAGAAGCTACAATCATAAAGTCTCATCAACATGACCACCTAAACAGGAGTTGAGCATGGACAAAGCCACCAGACATGCCAAAGCAGAGGGGGGAAGCCCAAGAAGCCTCAACCCTAATCTTTACACATGGATTCTAGGAACTCAACTCAGGTCCTTCTTGTCCTTGCAAGGCGAGCACTTTGCTAACTGAACTGTCTCCTCTAATTCTATTTTAAAGTGAAATACCCAGGTTTATCTGCAGACTAGAAGCAAAATCAATCTGTCAGCCAGTTGCTTGGTCAGTTAGTCAGTCAGCCAGTCACTCACTCAGCATTTCCCTCTCAGGCTGAGTTAGCTGTTGTGTAGCTGGGATACACAGGCTTCTACAGTGTCCCCTCTACTTGGGCTAGGCAAAGCTATGCTTTCTACCCATGCTCATTCAATGTTGAGTTATAAATATTTTACAACCTCCAATCTTCCCGTCAGCCCACTGCCCCTAAAGAGTGGACTCCAAGGTCAGAGACCCGAGTGTGAATGCTGGCTGTATGTTCTTAGGAAAGTCACTAAAACTAAAATTCCACGGCCTTAACATTCCAACTTATAAGGGCTGGTGAGGTGGCTCAGGGATCAAGAACACTGACTACTCTTACAGATGTCCTGAGTTCAAGTCCCAGCACCCACATGGTGGCTCACAACTATCTACAATTATAGTCCCATGGGATGATCTGATTTTATTTCCTCATATACAAACAGAAAAAGAAAACCACTCATATAATTAAATAAATGAATAAATCTAAAAAAGAATGTAAGGGGGAAAACCTTCCTGTTTTATAAAGTGGGAACATAGTAGGTACAACTAGGAACTTAGGAGGTACAACTGAGCAGCCATTGCTGAACATCGAGATCTAATGTGGTAGAATGCATGCACCAGTAAATGTTCATTATTAGCTTTACAGTGTGAGCAAACAGTCACAGAGCTTTTAAGTAGAAATGCAGATAAAGACTCTTGTCTAAAGATAGGATTGAAGACAAACACAACTACTGGAAATCTTATAAAAAGGAAAGGTGTACAGAGAAAGTGGGAAAGAGAGAGAAGAGAAGAGAAGAGAAGAGAAGAGAAGAGAAGAGAAGAGAAGAGAAGAGAGAAATCTAAGTGAAACTAACTGCTGCGGGAGCTCCTTCTGCTCCTTCAGCCATTAGCCGTTAAGATACCAGATGACTTGGGTGTGGTCTCTTATACTACAAATGCAGCTGTAAAGCCTGTAGTTGCTCTCTTGCTTCTGGCTCTCACTTCCAGCTGCTAGACTGTTCCTGTTTCCCGTTCATGAAGAGGATTGTGATCTAGGACAGTGATCTGCAAATCTCCCCCCTAAATAAACAACACTTTATTATACGTAATTCTGAACTAGTGTGGGATTATTTTGTATCTTCCTCCATCAACTAACCATCTGTCTCATCTCCGAATATGTGCTTGATCGAGAAGATAAGTTTAGCAGAACAGTGATAGAACTGCTGAGAAGGCAAGTGAAGGGGGAAAGATATTTTTAAGGTGATGAAAGGTTCTACCCTGTGGATGGATTAATGTTGATCTTGGAAATGTATTGGATCTTACAGCATTGAATTAGTCTTCATGAGAGCAGGGTATAAAGTGAGGCCACCCTACACGTACCTCCTTTTGCATACAAGCAGCTCTCATTAGTGGTGTGGGACAATGGTCTGTATTCTGTTAATTATATTTTAAATAAATGCTGATTGGCCAGTAGCCAGGCAGGAAGTATAGGCGGGACAACCAGACAGGAAGTAGAGGCCAGTCAATGAGAACAGGATTCTGGGAAGAGGAAAGCCCATTCCTCTGTAGTCCTGGCCCAGCCACAGAAGAAGCGAGATGTGACTGCCCTGCTGAATAAGATACCAAGCCACATGGTTAATACAGATAAGAATAATGGGCTAATTTAAGTTATAAGTGTCAATAAGAAGCCTGAGCTAATGGGTCAATCAGTTTATAACTAATGTGGACCTCTATATGATTTCTTTGGGACTTAATGACTGCAGCGACCAGGCAGGACAGAAACAGAAACCCCGACAACACTTGTTCCACTTCTTTGTCATGTTGTCTTTGCCAGGACTCTGGTGCCATGAGTTGGCATGGAAGAAGGACTTTTGTCTTGTTCGCTTCAGTGTACAGAGTTTATAAATAAGTCCCTTGGAGACTGTGGTTGTTAATCTCCATGGGATTTAGACTTACCTAGGAAACACACTTCTGGGCATGTGTATGAGGATATGTCCCTGATGGCAAAAACCTACTCATAATGATCCTGTAGCCTGGGGTTCCAGATTGAAGAAAAAGGGGAAAAAGAAAAAGCTGGACAGCAGCATCAGTCTCTTGGGGCTTCCCAACTGTAGATACACTGTGTCAGCTACTTCATGTTCCCACAGCCATGAGTTTCCTCAAACCACAAAACAAGTCAGTTCTCCCCCCATTAAATTGCTTTCTTCAGATATTTGGTCACAGTACCAAGCACAATAACCAGCATAGGGAAGAACACAGATTAAAACCAGAACATACCCAATGCCTGCTTGCACCCAGCACCCAACTCCCTTGAGGCAGTTGGCACAGTGATTGGGGATTAAATGACTTGACACTTAAAGTCCTTGACATTATGCCTGGCACTGCTTTCAAATGCCGGCTACCACCCTCTGGCTGCTGACCTTCCAAATTCCCATCTAAACCATAAGTGGGGATTTCACAAAACCAGTCTGACAAGACCCCCTTCCTATCACCTCAGGGTCCAGGGATTTTTCCAAAGAAATCATGGCAAATCGAGGTTTCTAGGTCACATGGGACATGACTCTGAGCCTTAGTGTCCTTGGGTGAGAAATGATGACAGACCACTAGATGTTGCTCAGGGACTGCCGTGAGGTTAAATGACATAAAGTGTCAGATATGCGGTATCCAGCCAGTTCCCAGTGTGGAAACAGTGGCATTGCTGTCTTAGCTGCACAAAACTCTGCTCCCCAACATCCAGCTGTACTTTGAAATGATGGAAGAGGAGTGTAGTAATATGGGCGGCGGCGGGGTTGCGTCCCCAAACACCCCAGCCGCCTGCCCGGCTCGGCTAGCTTATGCCCCAAATAATTACACGGAAACTGTATTCTTTTAAACACTGCTCTGGCCCATTTCTAATAATCTATGTAGCGCCCCTAGGTGCGCTTACCGGGAAGATTCTAGCCTAAGTCCATCCTGGGTCGGAGCTGGGGCATGGTGTGCGTCTTCCCTGGAGCAGGTAGCATGGCGTCCCTCCTGAGGCGTCTGCTCCGGAGAGGAGAGCTGTCGAGTCTGACCTCACTTCCTCTTCCTCCCGGCATTCTGTTCTGTTTACTCCACCCACCTAAGGGTGGGCCTATCCAATGGGCCTAGCAGTTTCTTTATTGCTTAGAGCCAATGAAATCAACAGATTGATATATGACACTCCCACATCACTTCCCCTTTTTCTGTTTAAACAAAAAAAGGAAGGCTTTAACCTTAACATAGCAAAATTACATATAACAGTTATCAAGTAAAAGTTACATCAGAAACATTTATACATATAACAAAATTGACCTTAAAATCCATACCAATGCAAATTATTCATACCTATATCATTACCCAACGTGGGGCTCGAACCCACGACCCTGAGATTAAGAGTCTCATGCTCTACCGACTGAGCTAGCCGGGCCGCGGGAGGCCCGGGTTCGATTCCCGGCCAATGCACCATCTTCTGGGGCGTCTGCTCCGGAGAGGAGAGCTGTCGAGTCTGACCTCACTTCCTCTTCCTCCCGGCATTCTGTTCTGTTTACTCCACCCACCTAAGGGTGGGCCTATCCAATGGGCCTAGCAGTTTCTTTATTGCTTAGAGCCAATGAAATCAACAGATTGATATATGACACTCCCACATCAGAGGAGGATCTGTATGTATACATGGGTCCAAGATTCCTAGAGTTCTTCTGCTCCCACTAGAAGCCAAAGTCAGCATCCCAAGTCCCTTAACGATACAGTCACCATGAGGCTATGCTGCCTCCCTGTGGAATTTCACAGACACAGGTCTGAGGCAGCCAAGTCTTCCAGTGCAGACATTCAATGCCAAACTAGTCTTGGGACAATTTCCCGTGCTTCCTAACTGCTTTGTCCACATATTACTGCTGTTCAATTCCCACTGGCTGGGTTTCAGTGTTGCCCTGCTTAATCCAGCAAATGACAGCGTACCTGCTCCACTCACGGTGGTTCTAGGTTTCCCTTTGCTCATTGAATTAACTAGCAGTGGTGTGTGAGAGAGAGCGGGGTGGAGAGAGATTTTGAAGATAAATAAAGCGGGGAAGGAAGAATTTATCTTCTCAGGTGACAGATACCTGAAGGGAACAACTTAAGAGAGAGGCAGCTTCCCGTTGAGAGAGTGCATCACGGAAGGGGAGGCATGGCAGGGGGAGTGGCCCCCAAGCAGGGGCTGAGACAATCACTTGGCTTCAGGCTGAGAGCAGCATCTGTGCTGACCATACGGGTAAAAGACTGAATGTCACTATCAGTGGCTTCATATTGCTTTATTGAAAACTCAGCTCAGCTGGTTTGTTTAACCATTTCTTTTCTGTCCTGGCAAAGGAGAAGGAGCGCCATCTACTGTTAGCACTCGACGCATGGCACACAGCCCCCTGAGACTTCCCAGGGATTCTTTATCAGCTCTGTTCCCTGTGCAGAAGGCTGTAATTTTCCTTCACTTATAGACAAGAGAGCTAAGACCGAAAGGAGATGCGCAAGGTCACTCAGTCACAGAGGGAAACAGCTGGGCTCGGAGTCCGGGGTTCTCAGATGCTCACGCAAGAGGGAAGGAAAATGCAGTCACAAATGAACAAAAAAGGGCCACACTTCTAGTAGAATATTCCAGCTCAGGGGATTCAGAGGTCACTCCAAAGGGCTCAAGGGTTGTTTATACACCCTGCAGAGCCTGTCCTTCAGCCCTTGCTCTCTCTCTAAGGACCCTATTCAGATCCCCATCCCATCTGTGCTATTGGCAACAGCTGCAGCTGAGAAGCAGGTTTATTTACTTGAAGCCCACTGAGAACTGATGCTCTCTACACTGTGGGTACCCAGGGAGGGTCCATTAAACATACAGAACGGGGCCTGGGAGTCAGGGGGGCTGTGAGTTGGGGGGACTGTGAGTGAGGGGGGGCTGGGAGTTGGAAGGGCTGGGAGTCAGGGGACTGGGAGTTAGAGAATACTTTTTTTTAAAAAAAAGTTTATTTATTATGTATACAATACTCTGTCTGCATGTATGCCTGAAAGCCAGAAGAGGGCATCCGACCTCATTACAGATGGTTGTGAGCCACCATGTGGTTGCTGGGAATTGAACTCAGGACCTTTGGAAGAGCAGGCGATGCTCTTAACCTCTGAGCCATCTCTCCAGCGCCCTAAAGAATACTTTTACTAACCTCTAAGCAACTCATTAATCTTGCTCAATTCTGCACACACTCACACACACACATACACACACACCATACCACACACCTGTCTTACCTTCCCATCCCAAAGGAGGGTGACCTGCTGGAAGCCATATTTGCCATTTGCTTTTAGTGTCTATGACTTGAGAGACCACAAGAAGCCTTCTGCTGGAACAAACCCTAATTAGATGTAGATGACTCTGCGTGTGTGTGTGTGTGTGTGTGTGTGTGTGTGTGTGTGTGAAACAATGACCCTTACTTCATAAGAATATTGAAATATTCTGAAAGGGAAGCAGTTTATGACCTTGAAAACTCAGGTGTCAGTCTAGAGAAAGGGCAGAGGTGGCCAGGGCAGGGATTTTGGCATATATAAACATATATCCCAAACTGCATTTCTCTGCCTTGTTTAGTTCTCACTGGCTGAGTTCCTTAGGGAGTACAATATTCCCAATGTATAGCGTTGCCTAGCCCTAAAGTCCCATCCTATAAGTTCAGGACACACAGTCTCCTCTAAGAGGACCTGTGATTTTTTTCCTTTTCTGATACAAGCACTCAGTCCTGTCACAGACTGCCTTTACAAGCCTGGGATGAACTGGGAGAGCCTAGACAAGCAGCTGCCAGCTGCAGAAGACAGGGCGCCAGTGTCTCTTGCTTCCCGGTAATTATTTGATGAGTTCTAAACACTTAAAATTAAAAATAATTTATTCACTTCTAACAGTTTGGGTATTCATGTGTGCATAAGTGCACATCTATGTATGTGCACATGCGTAAATATGTCAGAGGTCAACCTCAGGTGCTTGTTCACCTTGTTTTTGGAGACAGGGTCTCAGATTTATCGAAGCTGGCTAGCTAGCAAGCCTCAAGAATCTGCCTGCCTCTACTGCCCCAGGGCTGAGCTTACAATTGCATTCAAGCACTCCCACCTTTTAAACATTGGTTCTTGGGCTCGAACTCAGGTCCTTGATCTTGCAGCACATGCCCTTAACTGGCTGGATCATCTCCCCAGCCCAGCAAGTGGTTTTTTATTTGTATGGTTTGTTTGCTTCTCAGTTAACTTGTCTCCTCCGAAGTTCTATTCGTGAGTCATCTGCTGGCCCCCTCTTGAGTCATCTGATCTCCATTAAGACCTCGCTTCCACTTGGAAGTGGATTTTCTTTTCCAGTCATCGGGCTTCATTGGTCTAGCACAGACTCTCCCTGGAGTTTTATGTTCCTGCTTGTGTGACAGGTCCCTGGGTTTTTTTGCGGCCCATTTGTTTGGCTGGATTTATATTTTCTCTTGTCGTTTCTGGCCTTTCACTCCTTCCTCCCCTATTACATTTTGCAATCAACTGATTTTAATCTGTTTCACTTGGCTTGGCTGGGCTCTGGTGGGTTTTCTCTGTTGAAGGGTTTATTTCTCAACATGTTTTTGCCTCTTCTCCCTTGCCGTCAGATGTTGCTGAGGAGTGAGGGCTTTCAGCCGTCCAGCAAGAGCTGGACAAGGAGAGCAGGCATAGGCCTGGGTCCCCATTTGTCTCACACAGCCTCTGTTTGGCTTGCTAGTCTTATGTCCAGTTCAAGAACTCTTTGGAACGTTTTCTCTCAGACGATAAGACCTATTTAAAAGTGTATTTGCGTAGAGCTGGGGAGATGGCTCGGTCAATCATGAAGTCCTTGCTTCACAAGCACGAAGACCTGAGTTCGGATCCCCAGCACTCCAGTAAAATGCCAGGCACAGTGGACTAGAACCCTAGCATTGAGAAGGTGGAGATAGATAGTCATGAGACCCTTCGGGATCAATGAGAGACATGATCTCAGGAAAACAAACAAATGCATAAACACTGAGAGCAATAGAGGAAGACTCCTCACAGTGACCTCTGGCCTCTGCCTGCACACACATGACAGTGTGCTCATACCTCTTAAGCCAGCAAGCTGTGACTTCATGGGTTCTGGGACAGGAAGCACAGTCTAGCAAGTGTTGCTCTCTGAGATGACCTATAGTCTGGGAAAGGCCTCTGCTTTGCAGTTCTTTTCCTGAGGCTGTGTTTAACAGTGTTGTTGACTTCCCTTCTCGTTCATCCCCAGCTTGTGACTAGGCGTCCACATGGACTGTTCCTTAGGGAAGAACACAAATAGGTTGGAGGTGAGGAATGAGAAGTGCGGGGGAGAGATACAGCACCATGCCCATTCATTTACTTAGACGAATGTTATGAAATTCAAATTGCAAAGTCCTAAGTGTTGACTCAATATTTTCCATAAAAACAGGGAATGAATCCTGGAGTTCTCCCCCCTCCCCTCAAGTTCTTCCAAGAGCTTCAGATGGCTCACGTGAATCTGATCAGAGCTCCAACATTATTTATCCAACCTTAAACAAGTCGCTGGAAAGTTCTTGCAGGTCTCCTTCTGACACTTGGAAAACGTACGTAAGTATTTGCTCTCTTGGGATAAAGAAGAGATGATGGCTGTGCAAAGCTGAACTTACCAGACACCACCAAGTACAGACATTACAATGGTTACTTTGATGTGTTGTGAATTCATTTCCAAACATCGGACTGCCAGACTCTAGGACACTGGAGGGATATATATGATGGGGAAAACAGTTCTCTGCCCGTAATGGATACACCTTAACTCACGCGCCTTTATTATTCCCCTTGTCCTGCTGCCCAGGGAACCAAGAGACAGTCTGACTATATAGCACCCTGCGCTTCCTCTGAGGGCTGTAAGAAGGATCCCCCACTCTACCTCAAGGGCTTGAGTCTCCTCTGAGACCCTGCCCTGCTGCTAGCTGCCTGTGTCTTTGTCCATGGGCAGAATAACTCTTCTAATAAACCTCTCCCAAAAGGACAATCTACTTCAGTGTCTTCTTTGAACCACCAAACAGAGACCTTGTGCATGTACAAAGTTGTTGAATCCATTTACATATTCATGAGAAGGATAAGGAAGATGCTGTTGCCATTGGAAAATCCTCTTGATGGAGTGAACAGCCATCCCAGTCTGCCTAGGACAGAGGACCTCTTGGGAAAGCAGGACTTTGAGATTGAACATGGCCATGTGCTAGGCAAACAGAGATGAGCTGGTCTTTCTCTCCCAGGATGGTGATGGACCTGAGGCAGGGAGAGACTGACAGGTCAGGTAAAATGGGATCCGCTACTTCCTTATTGACTCTAGGAGTCATGGGGGATGACACACATATGGATTAGGGAATGTAACCTCCTGGCAACTGAGAAGTTGGGTGATCTTCAAGAGATGCTTCCAGACTCCGCACATGGGGCACCCATCAGCCGAGGCAGGATAGTCACAATAGCTATCATTATGCAGATCAAAGAACTGGATGGCTCAGTGTGCTTAGACTATTACCCAGCTCATAGTGGGTATTCCCCGTGGCAGGCACTATCATGTTTCTGTGCTTGGTAAAACTTTTATATTGGTGTTGACTAATTATGTCTTTGAAATAACAAGGCTGTTATTTTTAATATGAGGGAAATAAGTCATAAAAATGGATGCCAGGCATTGGGTGGTAGACCTTTAATCCAAATACTAGGGAGGCTGAGCAGGAGGATGGTGAGTACCAAGCCAGTCTGGGCTACAGAACAAGACTTATTCTTTTAAAAAAGAAAAAAGGGAGGGGTGAGGGAAGAGATTCAGAGCATATGTCAGTGACAGAGCTCAGGCATGTATGAAACCAGGGTAGGCTCAGCGTATGTACACACATGGGTGTGTGCACGCTCACACATTTAAAACGCGTCATCCCATAACTTAGTACCACTTTTACATCTTCGCTGTCTGCCTCTCTCTCCCTCCCCTACCCCACCTCTGATTCTATGCTATTAAGTAAATATGTTTGAGTTCAGATAATCTCAGCAGTAAAAAATAGAGCCTGGGACCTCTCTTCTGTCATATGGAGGAATGGGTCTTACTCCCCACCACAGCCTTCTTTTTAACTACTTATTTAAACAATGTCTGTCTGTCTCTTTTCATCAATAGAATGGGATGTCTGACAAGGGGAGGGGTAGCAGAATTCACTTTATCTGCAAGCTGTGACACTTTCTTTGCGGGGGAAACACGTTCTCTCTGAGAGTCGCTTTGGTGACACCCAACAACCCGGCGATGGAAGACGGTTAAGTCAGTCATGCCTTGGGTCACGTTTACCTTCTCATTGTGAAAGAAAATGACGTGTCTGTGAAGGCCCAGAGCCCTGGAAGCCTGTCAGCAAGGTGTCTGTTTGAAGACAAGAAATTAGTGAGAACTGTTAGTCTTGGAAGCCCTCGAAGAGTCCTGTTTCCAAGAGGCATACAGTTTTAAACGGAACCGAGGCATCTGGGCGTAGGACGGTGTGATCGTTTCTTCAGGCTGACAAGCATTACTTTTCCCAGAGAGACTGCAGACAGCATTATTTCGTGAGCTTACTTTACTGCTGGCTATCAGGCAGAATCTGTCATGTTCTTGGACTGTTGAGACAAAACAGTGCTGTTTCGTTTGAATCAACACAAATGCCACCTGGGAAAACAGTCCACCTCCCCCGCTTCTTTTACCCTCGGCTTGCTTTTAACTGCTGCTATGGAGAAGACAACGGGGACGAGGGATGTGAACGCTGTCTTTAGAGACGGGCACCCTGAACTCACACTCGGGTCCTACAGGCCAGCTCCCAGTCTCCCTGTGCGGTGGTTGTCAAGGTTTCTGGAATCACAGATGCCATGGATGACAGTGAAGACTGAGAACATTGCTTGTCACACTGAGCGAGAACCCTCACCTACTGGTCTGGGTGGATTTCTCTCCAAGAGGGTGGGATTTGGAAGCTTTCGGAGCAGTGGCGGGTGGATGCGGAGCCCTCTAAGTTGTATGTACCCTCACTCCCCTCCTGGCACGCTTCATTCTTTGTGAGAATTGTCTCAAGTGACTGTGCCTACCAGAGTTCCCCCATCACAGGAGAATCCATTGGGCCATGCCTGGCCAATCAAATCATGCCATTAGATTTTATTTTATTTCAATTTTTTTATTGCATCCATGTAATAATATTTTTAATGTTTATTTCATTTTTTAAAAAAATTGAGATGCATTTCTTTGGATATTTTATGCATGTAGATGTTTTGCCTACATGGATGTTCACCACAAGCATCAAAACAGCCAGTGTTCATGGAGGCCAGAAGCGGGCATTGGATGTAAGGGAACTGGAGTTCCAGACCCCTGCGAGCCATGTGGGTTTCTGAGAATTGAACATGGGTTCTCTGAAGGAGGAGTCAGTGATCTTAACCACTGAGACAACTCTCCAGCCTCACATATTCATATTTTATATAATCTACTATGATTTTTATGGATTTTTTTTTGAGACTATCACGACTCCCAATAAAGGCCTCAGAATGAGTCACACTGACTTTGCGGGCAAGGACTTATTAAACACTTTCAGGGAAGTTTGCTCTGAGAAGTGTGTGCTTTATTTATCTGTATCCCCTTTCCTCAGAGGGGTGGGGAAACAATCAAAATGTAAAAGAAGTCATTTGGGGGTAGTCTATTATAGTACTGATACATTGGAATACAGAAAATTTCTCCCTGTTGTCCACTTGATATTTTTCTGTGTACCAGGCTCTGGACATTGGCTCCTTGACTCAACCTTCATCACAGTGTAAGGAGAATCCATGACTTAATCCTCCCCCTTCACAGATGAACCACTGAATGGAAGCTCACAGTTTCAGCTAAGCTGTCTCACCTTGGAGATGGAACTCCCAGCATCCACCTGTCTTCATCCCCAATACTGGGGTGGAGCTACTGAAACTATGCCTGGCTTTTTACATAGGTGCTAGGAATTTGAATTCAGCTTCTCATGCCTACCAGCAATTGCCCTTACTTACTGGGCTGGTGTGTGTGTGTATGTGTGTGTGTGTGTGTGTGTATGTGTACATGCTCCAAAGTTCACGAGTGGAGGTCAGAGGATAGTGGGTGTGAGTTGTTTCTCTCCTAACATGTGGGTCCTGGGGATCAATCCCAGTCATCTGGTTTGAAAGCAAGTCCCTTTACCACTAAGCCAATTGCCACCCTACCCCACCCCATGCTTTTAAAAGGTGGATTCTGGGGCCTGAGCTTAGGTCCTCATGCTCTTCAGACAAGCACGCTACTGGCTAAGTGTCCCCAGCACAGAGGGTCCAGCTTTCCCTGAACAGAGGTCCCTAAGCAGAAGTTTGGCAGCTTTGGCAGCTGTGTTAGACAAGGTCTCCTGCTACTGACAGCCCTAACCCAAGGTGCTGTGTTTAGAGGGAAAATTCGCCACTCTGAGCCCTCATAAAGAAACCCTTAGAGGAGTTTCCCACACTGGAGTGCCTCAAGGGAGTGTGTGAGCGCCTCGACAAGAGGAGAAGCAGACACTGGCGGTTTGGCAATGACGGCTCTGGTGTGGGCAGCTGAATGAAGTAATTTAGACTGCAAACAGTCACCTGCCAACTCGTCTCTGCACTCTGGAATAACAGCATGAAAAACAAGGGTTACATCACAATTTGGGGAGGAGAGAAGACGTCTTACTACAAGGCAAGGGATGGCATAGTCCCCCCAAAACATCAATCAACACAGACAAAATCTCAGAAAAGCACCAGCCAGTTGACAACTGTTTAGAAGCAGCCTTCTCTTTCAGCCCTTGCTAGATCCCGGGGCTATCACAGGGAGAAAATAGGTAATATGTGGGGCTTGAAATCTAGTGAGGAAGACAGACGCGGAACAAAGGGTCACACAAATGATTAAGTTAGTATACATAAGCACAAGGCTGCATACGATTTATCCTTGTTATATTTTGCTAATGGCAGGCCCCAAAGTGCAATCGATCATCATTGATATGAGTAATTAAGCTGTTATCTCTCGGGTCTAAATCCAGCTCTGTCTCTTCTGTCCTGTGGTTATGCACAAAATAAATTTCCCAATCGACTTTGTTGGGGGATTCCCTGTAGGGTTCTATTCACAGGACGCCTAGGACGGGCTTGGAGGGTACGTAGGAGTGAAAAGCAGAAGGCTTCGGAGCAAAGGCTTCTGACTGCCTGCTTCTGGCTCCTGTGACTAGGTCCCAGCACTGACATTTTAGCCGAGCAACAGGAGCCAGCTCCACTGCTCAGCACTGGCATTCCTGGTGCTAACCCTGGGCTTCCTGAGAAAGTCCTATCTTCCTCCCTCCTGCCACGTGCTCTCCTCGACGTTGAGGACCTCCAGCCCCCTCCTTTTCTCTCATTAGTGTCCAGCAAAGCTTGGAGAGTGTGTTTGTGGGTGATAATTTGCATAAGCCCTCCTGTCTCCGTGTACTAATTCTCTCCACTAAACCTTTGTTTAAATGCCTAGGAGGGTTTCTATGTTTCCCCCATCCCAACTCCACCCTGTGTATCTTGACTCTGAGCGAAGCTCTGCCCACAAAGAGAAGGCCAGTGATTCTATCAGCCAACCAAAGCAAACAACCCAGTAGGGTCTGGCCCTCCTCTTTAGGGTGGCCACCTCAGAAGTCAGAATCTGGGGGGACTGGCTATAGTATCTGGAGGAGAGCAGAGATCTCCTCAGAGTCCCTGCCTAGAGAGAGCTTCTTGTCTAGTAGGAGGATGGGAACACAGGCAAACAGGAAGCAGGCAGCTGGGCAGGGTGGGTCTGCATCCTATGGCTACTACAATGACTTATCACACGTTGATAATGACTTATCATCACCAACAAAAAAGATTCTTGTAGTCAGGAGGCTGAAGGTCTGAAATGTCACTGAAGCATCATTTCAGTCTCTAGAAGAGTGTCAGCTCTTGCCTCCTTTATCGACTCAAGGCATCATTTGGTTCTGGCTATGCAGCTCCAACCACTGTTTCATCTTTATGTCAAGTTATTTTTGTGCCTCTTATAACAAACAAGACTTGTGACTGCAGTTAGGCTCCCCTGATTAACACAGGAGAACCTTGTTTCAAGAGTCTACAGTCACTGAATCTGGAAGAATCCCCTTTTGAGAGAGAGAGAAATACAGAGATTATAATCTAGATTCTGGGGGTTACAATGAGTGTTTTTTAACAATCGGTTAATAAAGAAGCTGTTTTGGGCCTATGGTAGGCAGAATAGAGCAAGGCAGGAATTCCAAGCAGAGACAGAGGAGAAAGGAAGGGGGAGACAGCTAGACACCATGCGACTGCAGAAGGAGACAGACACATTGAACCTTAGGGGTAAACCGCGAGCCTTGTGGTAAAATACAAAATATAGGAAAGGGTTAACTTAAGATGTAAAAGTTAGTTAATAAGGAGCCTAAGCTAATAGGCCAAGCAGTGTTGTAATTAATATAGTTTCTGTGGATTATTTGCATCTGGGCAGCCAAGAAATGAAGGAGCAGTCACTGCCTACAAATTGGCATGCTAACATAGGGCAGTTACATCCACATAAAACATAAGAGAGCTTGAAAAAAAATTTGTACACACACACACACACACATACACACAGAGTATAGTGTAACTTCATGGTAGCCACAGTTTTTTTTTTTTTTCACATGGGCTCTGTTTGCTGGCAGCAACCAGGGGTGCCAAGGCTCCTTAAAGAGAGGTCTTCCCAACTCGGCATTGCCAACAAAGGCTGTATGGCCTCTTTAGGGGAGGGCTTCCTGGTTAGTGCTAGTTGTATGAATAGCTCTGGCTCTTTCAGGAGGCTGAGCACTTAAATGGGATCTGTGAGCAGCATGTTACAAATTGTTTAATAGTGACGTAGACCCAGTGTGACCCTGGAGCTGGGGCAGTGTGCATGACTCTCAGAGGCAGTGAACATGTCTCTGCCATGTTGGACTGGGTGGAGCCAACAGGCAGGGCCATGGAGTTGGTCCTAGCCACACCCGTTTAGCATTTTTTTTAAAAGCCCTCCTGGTCAAAAAATAAGTACAGATATGCAATAAAGACAGATTCAGAGGAAAAAGGCCTCTAAATGGGTCATGATGTTGGATAAATGGACATAGGCTTTAGAGAGAGAGAAAATAGTTATAAAAAAGTAAAGTTTTTAAAGAGACAGAGTACACACAGTCATAGATTAAAGGAGTAAAGAAAAATACGCCTTGTAAAGATGAAAAATACACAGAGAGTCTGGATTATGTTTATTATTTTGTTTTCTTTGAGTTTTTTGACTGTTGAATGAACTAAGTACAGAAAGAAATTTCATTGTACAGGCTGCTAAGATAAACCAAAATATATTTTAAAGGTATCTTGATTTCAAAATTTGGGTCTAAGGATTTGTTACTTTGGAAAAGAGGTTCTGCTTTTGTTTCCACAGAAGATAGAAAGTTATGGCTTCCTTACCAACTACTATGGTTTAATCAAACAAGACCCCCTGACGCAATGGCCCAGAGGTCCAACATTCATGACAGCTTCAGAACTGCTGGCTGAGAAGGAGCTACCACACAGGCTACCTCATGAAAGACCTGATTAACAGCACCTGCATTCAGTAGGAAATAGTCTAAGGAACAATGCCCGAATTCCCTAAATGATTGTTTATGAATTTTTTTCATTTAAAGGTGGATATAATATAGAGATGAATACTTTACATTGGTATGAATCTTGGTCTGTTGATACAAATTTAAGCTCAATTTTGTTATATGTATTTCTGCTCTTATTTAAGGTATTGTGTTTGTGGAGCTCATTTAAACATGTAATGTATAATTAAGAAATACAGGTTAATAGATAATCATCTATAAGTCAAGCTTGTAGTCATGTTTTTTAAGCTTTCTAGATGTACAGAGATATATTTCAGATGGATAGGTATTCTTCAAACCTTCCAAAGGCTTACAGAATATGGCATTTAAAATATTTTAAGAACTTAGACTTTTCTTGACAGTAAGACATGTCTCCTAGCAGTACCGATCTACTTCAAGAGGATTATGGGCATCAAAGAGCCTCCTTATGAGTTTGCTAGTATTTGGGCAAGAAACTGCTCTTGTCTAGATTGCTTTATGGTATGCTATATGAACTAGACATGTAGGACTTACAGAAAAATGACTGCTAAACTTGCCTAAAGGTGAGACAATCAGTCCTTCAGAGTTCCCGCTTCATGAAAGAGTCTGCCAGACATTCTGCAGGATACAGATGAAAGTGACTGCCAATATAGGAGGAACTGTCTTTGAAATTTCCTGCTTCATTGCAAAATCTGCCTAATACTATGGGCCTGTAGGCTGAAGATGGATGTCTCAATGTTACAAAAGAACTTTGAGTGACTGTCCAGGCAGTGAGATGTCTCTGTCAATTCTAGAGTTTTGGAAGTTGCTTACAATGTACTTCCTGTTAACTTTGGTAATATTATATCCTTCTGAAGTCTTTGATGGAGTTGAAGAATAGGTAGTTATAATTATAGTTTTCCTTAGTTATGATAAAAGATAAAACAGATATAAATATTGCAATTGTAATTTTTGCTTAATACCTGTTTTGTTATATGTAATTTTACTATTTTAAAGTTAAAACCTTCCTTTTCATTTAGACAGAAAAGGGGAGACAATGTGGGATTCCCTTCTGTTTGCTGTGAATATGTTTTATTACCATTGGTTAATAAAGAAGCTGCTTTGGGCCTATTGCAATGCAGAATAGAACAAGGCAGGAATTTCAAGCAGAGACAGAGGAGAAAAGAAGGCAGAGTCAGACAGACATCATGTTGCAGCCAAAGGAGAAAGATGCCCACCTGCCGGTAAACCACGAGCCTCATGGTAAAATATATATAAATATATAATAGAGATAGGTTAATTTGAGATATAAGGGTTAGTTAATAAGAAGCCCAAGTTAATAGGCCAACCAGTATTTTAATTAATATAGTTTCTGTGTGATTATTTTGGGTCTGGGTGACCAGGAACAAACAAGCAGCCTCCTACTACAGGTCTGTCTTTGGAGAGTGACCATCCAATCATTTCACACAGTAAAATATGGATGCACGCAGTATTGGGCCATTTTAGATAGACAATTGAGAAAGGTCTCCATAACCAAGGAACAGACCTGGAGCTTGCAGCATCCTGTCCCAGGTTCATATTGTTCCACTTCTGTCTAGCTCAGAGCTGTCTGCTTTGGTCCACACCAGTGTAAGTGCCATGAGGCAGGACCCTTTTCCTACTTCACAGAATGCTCTTGGTTACTTCGACACCTCTCTCAACAAAGCCAGGGTTAAAATTGGAATATCACATAATAAAAATTGGAATTTTCAGCATATCTTTAATTCTCTAAGATCATACCATAAGATCACTCAAGAAAATATTGCAAATATTACAAAAACTTGCAGGTTTTCATGCCTGTTAAATACATGCTTTACAGAATAAAAGGGTTTGAAATTAGAAGGCAACTAAAGTCTCAGGGTGGGAATGTGGGTCAGTTGGTAAGTCTTGCCTAGCATGCCTGAGATCTTGAGTTCGATCCCCAGAACCAGACATGTTGGGTATGCTATCTCATGCCTATAACTCTGGCATTCAGGAAGTAGAATCAAACTCATCCTCAACTCTAGCGAGTTCAAGGCCAGCCTGGGATGTATAGGACTCAGTCTCAAGAAAGCCTAGGTAGCTCAGCAAAGGCATGCTTTTTTCTTTTAAAAACCTGTTTATTAGTATATAATAATCATGCATAATAATGGATTTCATTGTGCATCTTTAGCATATGTATTTGGCCATATCTACCCTATTCTGAATTTCTTTTTCATGAAACTACTTTCCAGGGTTAAAGAAATGGATGCGAAGGAGTGCGTCTATATTTCCCCACCTGTTACTCCTCTAAACCCTATTGTGAGCTCAAGTCCTGGATAGACACAGAAGCTTTTCATTCTGCTGGTAGTGAAGACTGCTGGTAAACACTTGACCTCCAGACGGTCACAAGCCCGGTTCCCCTCAGGCAAATGAAGCCCAGTCTCCACATTGGCAAGAGCAGCGGCAGACCAATTACAGGGGCTAGTGGAGACCAGTTGAGAAAGAGGCTTCCAGCTGCTAAGTGGACCACAGCTAGCCCATTCACGGATCCAGACTGCATTCACCATCTTGTTTCAGTAATACTTTTGACCTCTATTCTGATCCTTTCATTGAAATTAGCATCTGTGTGCCCCAGGCGCTCTACACCCGCAACTTTGCCCCACCTTAATTCGCCTGAACAACCATGCCGTGAATTGTGAGCCATCCCTTTTGAATTTTTATTAACTTGTGTGTATATGTGTGTATGGTGCATGTGTGTGTGTGTGTGTGCGTGTGTGTGTGTGTGTGTGTGTGTGTGCAAACATGTCCAGGCTAGAGGACAAATTGGGTATCCTCTTCTGTGCTGGGGTTACAAGCTTGCCCCACCATGTGGAGTAATTTTATGTGGGTTCTGGGGAATAGACTTCAGGTCTTTGTGTCTACAATGCAAACACCTCACTGACTGAGCCCCATCTCCAGCCTCTGAAAATTCCATGAAAGTTTTGGGAGGTTTTGGGAACAAAAATGTATATAGCCACACGACACACACAATCATATACTATCAAGGAAGCTCGCAGAAATGTTAGTCTGTGGGAAGAAACCCACAGGGAGCCAACAGCCTCATTGATGTCGTGTATAGAGGAGCTGGGCGCAATGAAACTCACACAACTGAACCACATAGCTTGCTCCCAACACCGGTCCTTCCTCACGAGGCCAGTGCACATCCAAGAACGCTAGACTGAGCGAGAAGGCTGTTTGTGAACACATCGTGAACTATTAACTCCAGGGGTGACAGCACACATGGGGTTCGTGAAGCCGTGAGGAGAGAGTTTGCTTTCTGACGCAGGGACGACAGGAAAGTGATAGTTCTGGGAACTCACATGGCTTTTCCAAAGAAGAGCCATCTGCAAGGTCCTTCGTGACAATTCTAGGTTCTGGCCTCCAGTCTGTACACCCGTGGGGATGACCTTCACAGTTTCCTTCTTGACGATACCCACAAAGCCCTGAGCCGCCAAGGACAGCATCCAAACACCCGACTCTACCGTCAGCAACGCCTCTCTGGCTGAGCAGCCGCTGCTGCTCCTATCTCACTTGTCAACTTCGATTACATCCACACGGAGTGAAGGACGAGCGCTGTGAGGGGCACTTGACCAAGAAAATTAAAGTAATTTAGCCCTCATCCAGTAAGCTGCGGGGAGGGCAGGTCTCCAGGCTGTTTCATTTGCTAATTTAACCCCATGCAGATGGTTAAATGATAGGGATAATCATTTTTTAATGGAGACATTTAAAAAAAAATCTGGAAATGGCATTTCTTTTGCACTGCAGAGAATTCATTCAACAATTTTAATTTTACGTACAACTAATTAATATTCAAATGTAGTCCTGATTTCAGGTTTCGCAGGAGTTTTAATAACTGGAAATTTCAGCAAAGAAATTAGTTTCACTCACGAGCCTGAACTAGCACTTTGAATATGGACCAGTAGGTGGCAGTGTCTGACAAAGGGTTTTGTAATTTTCTGCCTTCTCCCTCCGCCCCCTCCCCCAAATTCAAGTTTAAAAAATCAATAGGCAGCGCTTATTTCTTACTATTGGAGAAACAGCTGGTTTCAAGCCTTTGGAAAAGAAAAAAAATTATTTTAAACAAATTCTCTAAGCATCCCAAATTGATTTCAGTAAGCCAGTATTATAATTACAAATTAAATTTTTGGTAATTTAAATGAATTTATACCAATGAGAATAATTTTATTTTTAGGTGTGTGTATGTGTGTGTGTGTGTGCGTGCGTGTGTGTGAGACAGTTCAAGTGTGTCTTCTATCACTCTCCTCTTCCTTTTTGAGTCAGACTCTCTCACTGAGCTGGATTTGGTTAGACTAGCTGAGCTGCAAGCTCCAGGCATTTTGTTTTGTCTTTCCCCATGCTGAGGTTACAGGCACACACTGCTGTGTACCCAGCTTGTATATTGGGTTCTGGGGATCGAATTCAGGTCCTCGTGGTTCTGTGACAATTACTTTACCAACACAACCAGCTCCCAACCCTAAGAATAGCTTTTGTTTGTTTTTAAACTGAATTGACAGAGGCACATTCCCTCAGTTCTCTCTTGCAGCATAAATTTCCGATAACATCACCATTAGATCTTGTTATTATTTCAATTCATTTGACTGTTAACATTTGCCAAAGAGAAATTACAGTGTTTCTGCCATAAAACCTCTCATCTTCCTTTCACGTAAGAACTAACAGCCTGGTGTGGTGGCGCACGCCTTTAATCCCAGCACTCAAGAGGCAGAGGCAGGCGAATCTCTGTGAGTTCAAGACCAGCCTGGTCTACAGAGTGATTTCCTGGACAGTCAAGATTATACACAGAAACCCCATCTTGACACCCCTCTCCCCACAAAAAACATGCTAAGTACTAACAAACAGGGAAAAAAATTAAAACTGAGGTGAGATCCAGGCAGTGGTGGTGCTTGCCTTTAATCCCAGCACTCAGGAGGCAGAGGCGGGTGGGTCTCTGTGAGTTCAAAGCCAGCCTGGTCTACAGAGATAGTTCCCAGGACAGGCTCCAAAGCTCCAGAGAAACCCTGTCTCAAAAAACAACCACCACCACCACCACCACAACAACAACCAAACTGAGGTGAAGTGCATCTGCCTGCAATTACAGTACTTAGAAGGCAGAGGCAGAGGCAGGGGGATGACTGCAAATTCAAGGCGAACCTCGTCTGCATAGAGTCCCAGACCAGCCATGGCTACAGACTGGGATCCTGCCTACAGGCAATGTTTTCTTCTTCTTCTTCTTCTTCTTCTTCTTCTTCTTCTTCTTCTTCTTCTTCTTCTTCTTCTTCTTCTTCTTCTTCTTCTTCTTCTTCTTCTCCTCCTCCTCCTCCTCCTCCTCCTCCTCCTCCTCCTCCTCCTCCTCTTCTTCTTCTTCTTCTTTCTTTTTTTAAAAAGAAAAATAAGAAAGAAAAGAATGGGGAAAATGTTTTGTTAAAAGAGAATTCAGAATCTGCATTAATTCTGAATTAATTAAATCTGTTAATTTTGTCTGGAACCTTAGCTGTATTTACTTTGAATATTACAATGTTTTGATTTTTTTTTCTAACTGCCCTCTGTCTGTCTGGTTTAGACCATGTCTCAGAAACTGCCTTTGGGACAATGTTGCATTTCCCTTGTACATGCATGTTACAAAACGACACCATTTTTTTCAACAAACGTATCAGGCAGGGAGTGTGGAAAGTGACTAAGCAAGGTCTCCGGTTTCCGGAAGCTGGCAACCCGGCTGAGGACATGAGAAGAAATGTGTACGTGTCCCTCTGAAAAGACCAGGATGATCTCTGTGGCAGAGCAAAGAAGGCAGGTGATGGCTGTCACAGTACAGAGCATAGAGGTTTGGAAGGACATTATGACATTGCTAACTTTGAGTGAGTCTCACTTGTTGCACAGAGGGCTGCATGCTCTTTCCTGGCTGCCCTGTCACGGCCACCCTCGTCCTGCAAGGATGACCCGACCACGGGAGCTCTTCTCACTGCAGTTTTATTCCAGGACTTTTTACACTTCTCTCTCCCCCTCCTCCCTTTTCTCAGGCAAACCTCTCTCTCCCTTCCACTCTCCTTGACCTCTCTCCTCGGGCAAACCTCTTCCAGCCCTTAAGTAGGCATGGGCTGCCAACCCCGAACTGCCAGGTGGGCACTGCCCATAGGTTCACACATATGCAGGCAGCTGATAATCATTGCGTGATCATAGCATAGGTCAGGCCTTAGCCATCTCAGGAGTTGATTATACATCTCCATCAGTTGTGATTCCACGCAGCTCGCTACACTGCCCCTCTAGCTTAGACCCAAAATAATCACAGAGAAAGTGTATTAATTAGATCACTACTTAGCCCATTAGCTCTAGCTTCTTATTGGCTAACTCTTATATATTAATTTAACCCATTTCTGTATATCACCACAGGTCATGGCCTACCAGCAAAGTTTCAGCACGTCTATTTCCGGCTGCAGCTCCATGGCATCTTTCTGACTCTTTCTTCCTCCCAGAACTCCATTTAGTTTTCTCTGCCTACCTAATTTCTGCCCTGCTATAGGTCCATAGCAGTTTCTTTATTCATTGATGGTAATCACAGCATACAGAGGGGAATCCCACATCACTCGCTCAAGGAGGACTCGTGGGTCACGGGATCTACAGACACAGTTCATCTAGGGCACAGCAAAAGCAAAAGCATACACAATGAAAAGAAGTGGGTGATGAAGTCAGGGCGGTGGGGTCCATGCAGCGGGGCATGTTCAGTGGAAAGAGCAAGTGGAAGGAAAAGCAGAACAGTCTTGCTAGGCCTAGAGACCCTGAGAAAAGAATTAAAATCCCTATCAGAGCATGGAGAGCCACTGAGGGCTTAATTTCTTAAGCTTAGCCCCAATATTGCATGTGAAGCCGCCAAAGTTTAATGCAATGAAGCCATTTGCCAAAGGCTGCCCAGACAGGAAGGCGTGGCTCCACGTAGGTCAGCCATTGACTCAAGTCCACCACACGCATAAACCAGGGCCTACCTTGAGACTCACAGACATGGCTATAAAGAATGCCAGACAATGCAATTCTTACTTTTCTATTTTAGGATGTGGAGATGGGAGAAACTGAGCAAGAAGGTGTGATCTAACTTTTAAAATAGATAATGAATAAAGTGGAACTATAATTATTAGTGAGATGGCTTAGTTAATGAAGGGCTTTCTTCTCAGGCACAAGGACCTGAGTTAAGAACCCAGTTACAAGCTCCGGGCTGCCATATGTGGGTGTAACCCCAGTGTTGGGGAGGGGAGTGGATCCAGGCTCATCCCTTGAGCTGCTTGGCCAGCTGGCCACATCCATGAGCTTCAGGTAAAGGGAGAAACCTGCCTCAAAAAATAATCTGGAGGGCAATAAAAGACATTCAGTGTCAGATCTGTAGCCATGTGGGTGATGACCAAGCTTGGTTGTCAATTTGACGACAGCTGGAACTAACTAAAACCCCAAAATGTCTGGCACACTTGTGAGGTATAGATAGAGGGAGAGAGAGATTCATTTGATAAGTTGTGTTACTCTGGAGATTACCCTGACTAATACACCATCTGTGTACATGCCTACATGGACATGTACGTAAACCCCCTCCCACGAAAGTTAGTGCGCATCCCTGACACACAGACAAACGAAATGACTGAGTTAATCTGAATTCAGTTCTGTTAAAAAAAAAAAAAGGCACGCCCCAGTTGGGATTGTTAAAAAAAAAAATTCTGTGGCAGATACACCTTTACACCTTTAAAGGGTCCCAAGAGCCACACCTAATATAATTGCCTCTTTGTGAGCAAGTCTGGGATGTGTGACCAGCTTGTGTGTGACATTTCAAATCCACAGAAATGTCAAAAGTCACGGGCTGCCACTCTTGTGACTATAGTGTGTTATGCAAGCAGCCACTTAGCAGCATGGGGAGAGATCCTGGCAGCTGGAAGGCGTGAGCTGCTAGCGTGTTCACCCCGGAGCTGCGCTCACGTTCCCACACGGCTACAAGGAAGTGAATTTAGTGTTCCACCTTTTCTGGTGCAAGATATGTTCCTATAGATCTGTGAGACAACAGGGAGTGCCGTGATCTGTATAGTGTGTCCCTCCTACACACATGACAATGATAGTAACCAAATAAGACACCTACAATAATATCCTGCGTGGTGGTTTTAATAGTTACAGCCCCCACAGACTCGTATGTTTGAATGCTTGACCCATGGCGGAGTGGCACAATTAGAAGATGCGGCCTTGTTGGAGTGATTGTGGTCTTGTTGGAAAAAAATGTGTCACTGTGGAGCTGGGCTTTGAGGTCTCTATGTTTAAGCCATGCCTAGTGTGGCAGCTCACTTATGTCGCCTGCCAATCCAGATGCTCAAGCCACACCTAGTGTGGATCACTGTCCCCTTCCTGTTGCCTGCAGATCAAGATGTAGAACTTTGAGCTCCTCCCCACAGCACCATGTCTGCCTGCACACTGCCGTGCTTCCTGCCATGATGATAACGGACTCAACCTCTGAACTGTAAGCCAGTCCCATTGACATGTTGTGCTTTATAAGAGTTGCTGTGGTCATGGTGTCCCTTTACAGCAACAGAGACCCTAACTAAGACATCCTGTAAGGAAGTGGCCAGCATCTCTGTTCTGGAACATGGGGTCATTATGAAGTAAAACGCGGTTTATTTAACAGGCACACCTTGGTATCTTAAGTCAGTCTGTTAAGAGGGATAGCAAGGTTCACAGACGGGGAGGAGCTTATACAGTATCGATACACTGACAAAGAGGTGTGTCTGGTGGGATACAAGATGGCATGCAGTTTCTTCATGCTGACTACAATGACACATAATTAGAATGCATACATTGTTTATTTCTGGAATTTCATATTTAAATTTGTTCGGACTATAGGGAACCCAAATCACAAAAAGTAAAACTCTTGATTGGGAGAGGCAACTCTACTGCTTGCACAGCTTAAGAGGCAGGGTTTTTTTTTGTTTTTTTCATGTTTGTTTGTGTTTTTTCCCCAGTTGAGCCTCTGATGAGAACTCTACCCTGGATTGCACAAAAACCAGAGAACCCAGGTAAGTCACACTTTTAGAAACTTCAAGACTTAAAGGTGCTTTCGTCTGGAGCTATTTGGAGTAATTCATTGCACAGCAATAAAATGAATATATGTACTAATGCATTAAAATGTTCAGGGAATCCAACCTGGCCTTCTCTTCGTCTCTATCTCTGGTTGCTTATGAACCCATGATAGCACCATCCTCAGGTAGGAAGGCCCAGATGCCAGTTAACAAACAGAATCATTTGCATTTCAGGGAGGAAAACATTGGGAAAGAATTTTCAAAAACAGTTACAAAAACAAGGAAACCTTAAAATTTTCTGCTAAGGTCTTAGATCAGCAGGCTTTCAAATACCATTATCCCTTTGTTTCCAAAGGATTATGTCACTGAAACTGCTATACACAGTATAACACAGGGATCGCTAAGATATAGTAGACACCACACTAGTGCCTTGAGTTCTGAATACCCTTTGCTGGAAATTGGGGTGCCTGTCAGTCTACTAAAGACCCAGGCAAAATAAGTTCCGGTACATTTTTAATATCAAGATTTCCCAGCAGGCCGTGGTGGTGCACACCTGTAATTACAACACTTGGGAAGCTGACACAGGAGGATCACTATAATAAGTTCAAGACTAGCCTGGACTACACAGGGACTTGGAGCCAAACCTGGGCTTTATAGTGAGATCCTAGTTTAAAAACAGCAACAAAAGGATTTTCTAAATTGAACCTTCTCTTTCGCACATACTGCCTGCCGATACTCACCCTGGCTAGTGCTTTTAGGGAGAAGTCCCAAGCAGTGTATGGAACCACAGTGGGATAGCTCTCTAATTGTTAGTCAGAGCTCAGCATTTCTGGGAACTGAATAAAATGTATACTTCTCTTTGGACTGTGCTCTGCTCCTTGGAAAGGTCAAGTAGTTATTAGGGTACTTGGTGCTACAATATCCAATTCATTCCAAGTAAGACAGAGTGGCTTCCACAAAAATGATTTTTCAAACACGTACATCAAGCTTACCACAGGCAAGACATCACTTTGTGGACTTTTGAAAAGTCTCTAAGATGCATATATTACGTGACTCATCTTGCAACATTCTTTTAAAATTTAAAATATAAAAGCAATGGTTAGACTTACAGAATTCTCTCAAGACGCAGCACAACTGTGGCGTGAACCTGGGAGGGACAGGTATAGAATCCAGCCCTGCACCGCCTCCATGAGACTGTCTCCTAGGATACCAATCAACGGAGGTTCTGAGCAAATGATCTGTATGCATGGAAAGTGCTGGAAGGATAAGAGGGCTGGGAGGGAGGAGGAAGTCCTGTACAAGTTTTATGTTCATTCAATACTTTCTTTCCTAAACAGACTGGCCTCGGATTTGTCTCTCTGTTGTGGGAATTCTGTCCGATAAGCCTGATAAGCCAATGTATTGGGGTGAAGAAGCCTTATGGGCATAGTCTTTTCTGGTACATTACCAGATAAGAACTGAGGACAAAGTGTCCCGCATTCTCTGGGACAGTGTGGGACTGACAGAGCTACGGCTTGGAGCCTCCTTTGGCCCTTCAGGAAAGAGGAGAATTGGTTCTCTGGCAGGACAGTGAGCGGCTGGAGATGTGACCTGGATTCCTCTTCTGTTTCGTAGTCATTGTACATGGGTTTGATTTAATAAAAGGTAAAACAGTCCCCAGATTTCCCTCTTTGCCCCACAGTCTCATGAGTGCTGAGAGTGTAGGTGTAGATGTTTGCACCATGCCTGGCTAGTAAAACTTCTTGATTTTTTTTGCCTTTATTTATTTGATTATTTATTACCATTAATTTAGTTTTGTGGTGCTAGGGATACCACCCAGAGCTATGTATATAGTCAGTGAGCATTCTGTCACTATGCCACATCCCTAGGCCTGGATCTAGTTTTACTTATCAATGAATGTATCCATACGTTCCGTATGTGTATACTAGCTCTCTCATCTACACAACCAAAGCACCTTTAGTTCAGTTTGTCTCTTCAGTTCCTCTTCATCAGGAAAGAAAGGGGAGAGAGAAAAAGGGGGGGGGAGATGAAAATACAGATATATATAGAGGGAGACAGATAGAGGAGCCCCATTCCGTGACTTCAGATCTGCCTTCATTATTATGACTCTGGGCTGAACTAGGTCTGTGTGGCTGATCCAGAAAGCTCTGAGGCTGAAACCTTCCAAACACCTAACAGACTTACAAAGCCTTATATGCCCTGTGCTTTCAGCCTAAAACCACATCCCCCCCAATCTACAGCTGGGGTTCAGGGCCTCTGGCAGACCAGAAAGGCATGTGAACTGTAGAAAGCACAGCAGTTTCTCAGTGGGTCTGAGCACAGGGTTCTCATGGCCTCTTTCTTGCCACTCTCCCAGCACAGGAACCCACTGGCAGGGAAGGCTGGAGCTCGGTTCACCAACCCAGGGCATTATCAGGATTTAGGCTTCCTGCCATTCTCACTGCTTCCTCTCCACACCCAAGGGACTTCCTGCAGTGCCCATGGACAGGGCAGGGGATGGCTAAAGCTCCTTCCTGATGCTGTCCCCATTTCCCAGGAGCCAGCTGCAGCAAGTGCCCCCTTGCTGTCTGTGATGCTCGCTCTGGGATGCTCCCCAGAGAGCTCCATCTCCATTAAGTCCCTGCAGCTGCCAGGCTGCTGACTGTCTCACTTAGACTCAATGCAATAAACACTTCACGCTTGACAGCCTTCACAAGCACACTGTGACTGAGCACACCAGTGACTTCCAGGCTGGGATTGAGAACAGACGCTCTGTTACTCAATAACAAGTTGGGGGCAAAAATGAAGCACAAGATGATTAATTTTTCAAGTATTAGAGCATTGAAAACATTGTGTTTTGTTTTTTCTTTTAAAAAGACAGTAAAATCCTTTGGGGTAAGGGGTAGCATACCTGACAGAAGTAACTTAAGGGAGGAAGAATTCACTTTGGCTCGCTGTTCAAGGGGATACAGTTCAGAGCAGCAGGAAAGACATGGCAGAGGGAATTTGGGATTTTGCTTGTTAAATCATCATGGATTGAGAAGCAGAGAGAGATTCAGCAAAAGCTGGCATGAACAAATCCTCCACCCCATCATCATTTCCCATGACTCACTTCCTCCAGTTAGGTGCCTACACCTAAAGTTTCTACACCCTCTCCAAATAGAGCCCCCACCAGGGACCAAGAATTAAAACACAGGAAACTGCAGGGAGCAGTTTACATTTAAAGCCCAACAACTTTAGTTTATGAAGTGATGGTCATGAGAAATAGGATGCATTGTGTACTTAACATCTTCACCCAACAGTCTCATATCTGCAGATGCAGAGAATTTGCATAACTGGTCTAGGCACAAATGCCTGGGAATCTGGACCAAGATGACACTGAGTTTCAGTTCCCATGACTTAGTGCTGTAAGGTCTCTACATCTTGCTGTAGAGATAATTGATCATATATTGATCATATATTGATGCTCTATTCAGAACAGTAGAAAACTGGAAACATCCAGCTTCATCAACTAACAAATGGATAATGAAAATGTGGTACATTTATATAATGGAATATTATTTAGCTGTTAAAAAATTGAAATTATTGCTGGTTGTGGTGGCTCATGCTGGGAGGATTTGCTCAAGAAGGTGGAGGGAGGAGGATCACAAGTTTGAGGCTAGCCTGGGCTACACATTCATAGGCCAGTGAATGGTAGCAGAGGCAGGTGGATCTCTGTGAGTTTGAAGCCAACCTAGTTTACAGAACGAGTTCCAGTACAGGCTTCAAAGCTATACAAAGATACCCTGTCTTGAAAAAAAAATGAATTTATGAAACTTGCAGGTAATGGGATGGACCAGGAAACAATCATCCTGAGTGAGGTAATCCAGACCCAGAAATAAACATTGTACATTTTCCTTATATATGGATGTTCATCTTTATGCTGTAGATATATGTAGAAGGAACAGTGGGCTGCCTTCCTGCTGCCCTGTTCCTGGCCGCCTGGCTAGCTTATGCCCCTAAATAACAACACACAAATTGTATTCATTTAAACACTGCCTGGCCCATTAGTTCTAACCTCTTATTGGCTAGTTCTCACATCTTGATTAACCCATTTCTAATAATCTGTGTAGCACCACGAGGTGGTGGATTACTGGGAAAGATTCAGCATGTCTGACCTGGTGGCTGGCTCCATCACATCTGCTTGACTCAGCTTTCTTTCTCCCAGAATTCTGTTCTGTCTACTCCACCCACCTATTTTCTGACCTATCAGGCCAAGCAGTTTCTTTATTAACCAATGAAAGTATGACCCTCCTCCATCAGATATATGTGTTTCGTTTAAAGTAACCACAGACACTAGGGAGCTAGAAAGGGAGGGTTGGAGTTGGGGAGAGGTAGGGAATCTCATAAGAAAGAGGAAAATAGAATATAGTATTAGAAAGGGGAAAAGGAGAAACTAGAGTAGGAGGGTTAAATAGGGAGGGGACGAGAGAGCAGGGTAGAGGGGGGATATAGGGAGTAATAACTGACATAAAAGAGTCAAAGTTAAATGGAAGCCTACTACTGTAGAAGCTTCCTAAAATATATGCATACGTAAAAGGAATCTAAATGGAGTCACCACATACTGAGGAGACAATACCCCAAATAGACAAGTCCGTGAAGGTTTTCTGTAACAAAGAAAAACTCCTAAGTTTTCACAAGAGCATCACCAAACTCTTACAAATAGAAATCACCTTCCCCTCCCTACCACTTCATCCCCAGATGTCTAATACACTGCCAGGCACAGAAGTCTCTTTGTAAAGATGTAGACTTGGTCTGTAGCAGCAATAATTGCCAATGCTGTAGTTACATATGGTTATGAGTCACAATGTTGATACTGGGCTAGCTGGTCATCCCAGAGATCCTCCTGCCTCCACCTCTTATCTTGCCATTGTTGGAATCACAAGCATGAGAAGACAAGTCTAATCTCCGGAATTCATGTGCAAAAGTCAAGTGGTAATCCCAGTGCTGGGGAAGTAGAGGCAGATGGATCCCTGGGGCACACAGGTCAAGCAGTCTAGACTATTCGGCAAGTTCCAGGCCAGTGAGAAACCTGACTTCAAAAACCAAGATAGATCTAGAGAGAAGACCCATGGATAAAATGTTTGCATAAAAGCATGAAGACCACAGTTTGGATCTCTGGAGTCACAGAAAAGCCAAGCATCCACCTGGTAGTTCCAGCATTCCAGAGGCAAAGACATGGACTCTTTAAGCCAAGCTAACTAGCCAGACAAGCTGAATCCACAAGCTTCAGGTTCAGAGAGACCCTGCCTCAATCATAGAGAGTAATTGAGGAAAGCATCCAACCTCAACTTTGGGCTTCTGCATATATGTGCATACATTTTCACATGAACCTACACACACATTCATGACTGTACACATGCAAAACACCACACACACACATATTCACACACATAAATTCATCAATTTTGACATTGCATGATATCGTCGTTCACAAAGATCAAAAGATCTGTCTGAAAGTAATGAATGATGCCAAAATCCCAACTAAGAGGCCACCTGCCACTACAGGAGCCCCACGATTCCCTTTATCTTGCTGCCACTTTGAGATGTGACTTTTAATATCCCTTCCCTGAGGGTTGAGTGTTTTTTTCCCTGTGTGGCTAATCCCCTCCCATTTCTTGAAGTCAACACAATTACAATCTGCCTTTCAGTTGATCTCATATAATGCAATCTGTCTTATGTGCCCCATACACAGTTTAGAGCTGTCCACTGGTTGAGCATGGCCTGCATGTTCATCAACTGAGACTTGTTCTCATTGTTACTGGTTGTGTGTATGTGTCTGTTGCAGAAGTATGTGTGTGTACACATAAGAGTGTATCCATGTGTGTGCATGTGGAAGCCAGAGACCATTAACTTCAGGTGTCATTCTTGAGGCAGTGACCACCCTGCTTTTTGAGAGAGTGTGTCTCAGTGGGGCCTGGGTTTGCCAAGTAGTTCGGGCTGGCTGTCTAGAGAACTCTAGGAACCCACCTGCCTCTATCTTCCCGGTGCTGGGAGCACAAACATGTGTTACTGTGCTTGTGTTTTAACCAGGATACTGGGGGTCACACTCAGCTCTTCATGATTATACATCATAGGTGATCTTGCTCCTCTCTCTTGACAGGCCTTCCAAGTTCTGTCCTAACCTCTGGAGCTGAATTTAAATCTGAAGCCCAGCAACACTCCAGGGAAGGCCATGAGTGACAAGTCTTTTGTTTTGGGATATGTAAGGTGAAAGGGTAAGCTAAACATAGAAGTTCTCCTTGAAAGTGACCCACCCTGGCTGCTCACCCTTCCAGAAGCCAGCTCTTATCAGTGCCTGAGAGCCAGACCTTCGCAGCCTATTACCTAGCTCAAGCAGATCCTCGGCAATACTTTTATCTCTGAGGATGCTTTCTTTCCCAGTTCCATCACACACACACTCACACACACACACACACACACACACACACACACACACACACACACACAGAGAGAGAGAGAGAGAGAGAGAGAGAGAGAGAGAGAGAGAGAGAGAGAGAAATACAGAGAGACAGCGACAGAGAGAACATTTTCATCACTACCACCACCGTCTTTTTTTCGAGCATCTTCAAAATAGGAGAAAAATAAAACCTCATGAGTCTTAGGACAAGGAAGTCCTTGCTAACATTGAAGCTAAGCAGCAGCCTGGATCCTTCAAGCTATTAATTTTGGGGATACCTTTTAGACAGCTTTGTCTTCTGGTAATGAACATTTCTACCAGGAAGACGCAGGATGAAGTAAGCAAAATGTTAGGCTTCAGAGCCAAGGAGGCCAGGCTTAAATGTTGCACCTGTTGTCTGGGGAACTTGGGCGAGTCACTTATACTTTTTCTGAGCTTCAGTTTCCTCCTGTACAAAGTAAGACGAACAAGACTGGCTTTCAAGGGAAACAGCATTGACCTGTCCATGAGAGAAGGTAATGTCAGTTTCAAGGAGCTCCAGAAATAAAGCCCTCAGCATACGACAGCTTTTGTTACATCTGTTGAAACCCCATTGTTTTACAACGACTCTTTAAAGCAAACCCAGAAATCGTTAGTCCTAAAACATTTGTGTCATGATCACATCCAGGGGAAACCCTATGAGACCGTCATTATCCTAGCTCACAGAGCATAGCTGGGTGAGACTGCTGACAACCTTTCTCCCTCAGTAGTGCGTCCAGAACTTTCCAGCACTATAAAAGCCAGCCAGTGAGAATGAATGAATGAATGAATGAATGAATACCAGCTTGATTTCTCCATGTCCTGAGACTTAAGAGTGTGGGGTATTCAGTAATAAGGTGTCAAGCTGGTCTTTGGAACCTCACTGACTATGGTAGTTTGAATGGAATTGGGCCCCAGAAGTCACAAGGAGTTGCACTATTGGGAGGTGTGGCCTTGTTGAAGTAGGTGTGGCCTTGTTGGAGGAAGCATGTCACTGTGGGGGTGTGCTCTGAGGTTTTCTTTGTTTAAGCTTCACTCAGTGACACAGTCCACTTCCTGTTGCCTGCAAGATGTAGAACTCTCAGTGACTTCTCTAGTCCCAAATCTACCTGTGTGTCACCATGCTCCCTGCCATGATGATAATGGACAGACTCTCTGAAGTGTAAGCCACCCCAGTGAAATGTTTTCTTTTATAATAGGTGCCATGGTCATGGTGTCTCTTCAGAGCAATAGAAACCCTAGCTAAGACACTGACCAACAGGTGGAGAAGAGGTAATCCACACCTAATCTTAGGCTTTTTGTTTGTTATCCTATGCATCTGGGAAAGAAACCCCCCATAGGATAACTCCATCTAAACTCTATATATACTCTTTATGTATATGTGTGTGTGTGTTTTAAGAAGCTCCTAAAATACTAGGCTTCCAAGTGGCTTTTTCAAAGGTCTTTAGTGTTGGTATCTGTCTCCTACATTTCCTCTTCCATCTTTCCCTCACATCTACTTAACCCTCTGCCCCATTATCCCCCCTGCTCCATTTTAAACTGTAATCTGTGTTCTACTCTCCCCCTTGTATGATGCCCCCCTTTCTCACCGCTCTTTTCTAGTTTCCTGACTTTGACAGGTGCTCCAACTTTAACACACCATCTAAAGATTCAAAAGGTGGTATCCATATATGAAAACAAACATGCAGTTTTTGTCTTTCTGCGTCTGGGTCACTTCACTCAATGATTATTCCCAGTTCCATCTATTTACCTGCAAATTTCATAGTTTTATTTTCTTAACAGCTGAATAATATTCCATCGTGTAAGCATAGCCCATTTTCATTATCCATTCATCAGCTGATGCACATCTAAACTGTTTTCATTTTCTAGAAATAGTTGTTATGAACAGAGCAGCAATGAACATGAACAAGCAATTACTTTGTTCCCCCCTCCGCCAGTTTTCAAGACAGGGTTTCTCTGGAGCTTTGGAGGCTGTCCTGGAACTAGCTTTTGTAGACCAGTTTGCTCTAAACTCACAGAGATCCACCTGCCTCTGCTTCCTGAGTGCTGGAATTAAAGGTGTGCACCACCATCGCCTGGCTACGAGCAGGTATTTTTATAGTAAGAGATATATACTCCTTTGGGTTTTGTCCAGCATTAGTACAACCATTACAGGTTTATTGTTTGTTTGCTTGTTTTGTTTCTTTACTTGTTTGTGTTGTACTTGTGTGAGTTTATGTTCACCCCATGTGTGCAGATGCCCAAGAAGGCCAGAAGGACACCCTGGATCCCCTGGAACTTGAGTTAAAGGCAGTTGAGAGCTGCCAGATAGCTAGCAACTATGCTTACCTGCTAAACCATCTCCCCAAGCACACTGGGAAATGGTATTAAGTTTCCCCCAAATGCTCACCTTTATCTTCCACTAGTGCAGCTCTCCAGCCATGTCAGAGAAGCCTGTTTGTGAAGTGGATAACAAACAATACAGACCCTCGCAACTGATGGATGTGCAGCAAGAGACCGTGTGCTTCTCAGCTCTAAATGGAACAGCCATGTCACGCATCCTCCCACCTCCACGGCTCAGGCATTGTTGCAGAAGAGGAGGCAAATGATTGTAAAAGCCCGAGGTCGGAGAGGACTGCTGTCAGACAGACTTCTGGACACAACAGGGCCACTGCACGGGGGAAGTCCCAGCAGCTGGAGCTGCATCTGTAAGACCTGCACAAGATCGAGTCAGTCAAGTTGCCAGGACGACAGGAGATAGACTCACGAAGTCCTGCTCCTGGCTAAGGAATGTTGGCAATTAATGGCTTTTGGGGGAGGGGTATCAATGTTTTTTAAGGAATATGACTTCTGGTACGCTGCCCATGCTCCAGCGGACAGTCTTGCACCCATGCACATCCTGGTAGCATTAAGCTTATCTGGTGAATTTAAAAAAAGAATACATGCAGTATCCAGGGAGAGAAGCATGGGGGGGGGGGGGAAGGGGCTGGATGGAAGCAGTCGGAGGGGAGGGAGTGTGGATTTGATCAAAACCCATTATACATATATATGAGACTCTCATTTTTAAAAACCTTTAAATTGATATTGTTTTCTTAGCACATGTGCAGCATCCTCAGGGGATACTCTTATTAAAATATGAGGCTTTAGGGAGCGAGGAGACAGCTTGGACAGTGAAGACTTGAATCTGAACCTCAGAACCCATGTACAAAAGCCAGGTGTGGTGGCATTGACTTCTAATCCCAGAGATGGTGATAGGGGGACAACAGAACCTCGGGGCTCACTGACCAGGCAGCCGGACCCACTTGGCAAGTTCCAGGCCAGCCACAGAGCCTGTCTCAGAACACAACAAAACCGACAAGTATACAACACTGGGGGAAAGACAGTCAAGGTTGTCCTTTGTCCTCCTGACCTTCGTGTGCTTGTGCACACACATGGATATGCACACACAGGAACACACACCCATGGAAGCGTGAATAGGTACACACGTGTTACTAAAATATAAGGCTTCAAGATCTGTCTCCTGGGTTTAAGTGCCTGGGTGACATGGGTTCTGGGTGATAACATTGTTTATCCAGACTTCCTCAGGGGCTACTGGAGGCAAATGGCAACTATTTTAGTACCAACCACATAGTAAAGATTCAACAGAGTCCCGCTGCTGTTGCTGCTGCTGCTGACAATGATGACAATGATGATGACGATGATGACGATGATGATGACAATGATGACGATGATGACGACAATGATGAGGAGTAGGAGGAGCAGGAATAGTGATGTCACTGAGAAGGAGTAAGATCAAAAAATACCCCTGCTGATGGTTTTATAAAACAAAGACATTTTATTTCATATTATATCTAGCCTATTTACTACAGACAAGGGCTTGGAGTCTGGCACAATATTTATATTGTCCTTTATTCATGTACTTAATAGCTAACAATCTTTTAGCAAGTGTTCAATAAATTTTACCAGATGAAATAGCTGGTGAACGGATGATTCAACAGCAGAAAAAGAAATGACTTCACGTGCCCACGACTCTAGCTTTGGAATCAACCAAATGTGTTTTTATATCTGGAACCACCCATTTACCATGTGAACTGGCTTACTAACTTCCCCTCCCTCTGTAAAGTTGGAATGCAGATGAACTCTGCCCCAGCAGCAGGAAACTGGAGCGATGAAATATGTGTAAAGAATTCCATGCTGCACCAGAATTAGGCTTAGTGTTCAACAGAAATCAGTTCCTCGGCACAGAAAACCACCATTTGACATGAACTAACAGGAGAAGGTGGCTGGTGGGACTCAGCTCGCTGGTACCGGTGCCAAGTTCTCCTAAACTGTTGACAGGCTCTCCCTGCTAGGAAGCTCACAAATGTTCAGAAAGCCTTGCTGTCTGCTACTCCCCATCAAGACTGAAAGTAAATGTAAGGATCAATTACCTTCCTGATGAGTCTGTATCCCTGCTCAGTCCTTGAGTCTGGATTCACCATGACAATAAAACATGCAAACGGTAGCTCTGTTGATTCTTATCAGTCTGCTAAGGCCAGATAATTTCTATTTGGCTTCATTTGCATCCATTTAGATAATGGTGGTGGTACCAACAGATCTTTTCTCTTCCCCTCTGTCTTTTGTTCAAGAATCTGGCCGGGAGGTGCTTCATAGACCACACTAATAGATTAATTCTATCATTACTGCCACACTGGAGTCCCTGGGGCAGCCAGAGCGCATATTAACTTTTGCCTGCGATGCTGCACAAACACCAGATTGGGAAACGGTGAATAACTCACTCTGGCTGCAAACATAAGGGAAATTTATGAGGCTAGAAATGAAAAGCCACAACGAGCTGGGCTATGATGTAGCTTCCAATTTCAGACAACAAGCTATCCACAAATTAAGGTCACTTCCTTCAGTTGGAGCCATGACTCAACAGGAAGCAAGAAGAATCTACCTCGCTTGCCACTGCCTACACCCCCTTGTCCTTTGATGGCTCCACACGGGACAGGGACGACATGGGAGGAGATGAGCTCGGCTCTAGACTTGCAAGATGATCCTGTAAGGCACTTAAGGCAAGTCCTTTAGAGCTCTGCTATTTTTCCTCTATATTTGTTTTAATTATGTGACAGAGAAATGAAAGCTTTAGATTTTTGAAGAGACTGAATTATACCGGGGACTTATAAGCTGGAGTATAAATTCCCTTGGGAAAATTGATAGATGCTAGCTAGCCACATAAATGTGGGCTCAAACATAGACACATAGATTTTACAGGAATCTATGTTTTGTTGAGAAATTCATTGGAGTGCTGCTTATTATTGGCCTCATGTCAAGAGAAACTTAAATTGAATTTTAAGACTATGTATGTCTCTGCCCGCCTCTTATTCACCCACATTTATAGGACTCCTGCGTTCAAGCACTATGCTTGAACTTGGGACGACAAAAGGACCTAAAGCAACCACCTCAACTTAGGCTGTGTTTGTATTTGGGTGTTTAAAGATCTTGTTTCATTTTAACGGTTGATAACTGCCTATAGACACATTAAAATATGTTGAAGATATGAAAGAGAAAGGATTGCTAAATCTGGTTCAGGGAGTCAGGGATGTTATGATAGATGAAGTGATGTTTGAGCATGATGTTTAAGATGTACATACAGTATCTATATTTATCGGGGCACTATTGACAGCAGCCAAATCATGGAATCAGCCCAGCTGTCCGTCAACAGAAGAATGGATAAAGAATATATGGTATATACGACAATAAAATTTCATTCAGCCAAAGAAGAATGAAACTATGCTGTGGGAAAATCCTTCTGTATGCTGTGAATGTGCATTCCTCTCATTGATGATAATAAAGCTTATTTGGCCTATAGCAAGGCTAGCAGGTAAAGTCAAGCTGAAAATACAGAGAGGAAAAAGTGTGCAGTCAGGAGAGATGTGAGCCAGCTGCCACAAGAACAAGACATGCTAGAGGACAGGGAAAGCCACAAGCTATGTGGCAAAACATAGATTCTTAGAAATGGGTTAATTTAAGTTGTAAGAGCTAGTTAGTAATAAGCCTAGCTATAGGCTGAACATTTTGTAATTAATATAAGTTGTGTATTTATTGGGGACTGGGTGGTTAGGACAGAAAAGTTTTACCTCTGTTTTTACATATGGCACCCAACAGGGGGCAAGAATTTCCATATAAAGCCTGAAAAAGCTTTAAACAGGATTCTAAACACACAAAAACAGACCCAAGAGCAGCTTCGTAGTTCATGTCTCTAGTGCAGGCTGCAGTATTAGAATTGTGTCCCTTGGTTGTGGCAGGCTTAAACTATAGTGTCGCAGATTCCCACGATCTCACACAGGCTGCCATAATACAGACAGGTGTTTCCCAGTCATGCGATGCGTGGTAGGTTTAGGGTTTTGCTCATACAGACAAAAAGGGTTAGATACATAGTAAGGACAGATTCAGACATAAAGGCCTCTGATAGGTCACAGTGTGTTTAAAAAATGTGCATAGACATAGGAGGGAGAAGAGAAAGGGTAGATACAGTCATCGATTAAAAAATGATTTAAAAACAATAAAGTCCTCAAAAAAGGAAATAGAGTAACAAACATATAATAAGCCATGAAAAAATGGGGAATACACAGCGAGTCTGGATTCTATATTTTATTGTGTTTTCTTTGGAATTTTAGACTCTTAATGAGCTAACTGCTGAGTGACATTTAACTGTGAAAGCAACTCAATTAAAACAACCTATATGTTTTAAAAATATCTTGACTTCAAAATTTAAGTCTAAAGATATGTTATTTTGGGAAAGAGTTTCTGCTTTTATTTCCTCAGGAAATGAGAGCGTCTGGATTCATCCTGGGTTAAAAAAATCAGGTTTGATTGAGGAAGATGCCCTGAAAAATCTCCAGTGAGAATGGATTGCCCAGATGACCCAACATTTCACAGCCCTTCTATTGCAGTTTCCCCTGAGTTCTACATCCAAGGCTGCTGGCTGAGATGATCCAGACTCACAGAAAACTCCAGTCAGGACTTTACCATAATTCTAAATATTCTCAGGGTCCCTCAAAGATGACCAGCACTTACCACTAAGCAGTAAGTAGTCTAGAGAACTATGCCCAAATTCCCAAACTATTGTTTATAAATGTTTGTCATTATTTAAGGGAGGGGTTGGTTACAAATTGTTATTGGTCATAGTAAAAAAAAAGGCTAAACAAAAGGGTTAAATTCAGAAATCTCTTTAAAAAGAAGAAAGGGGATATGATATAGAAATGATGGGGGAAAGAGTAGATTATTGAATCTATTTTAATTCAGTAAGCAACTATTAATCTTACATATTTTAATTGGTATGGATTTTGTTTTACTGACACAAATTTAAAGTTAATTTCGTTATACTCTATGTATATTTCAATGGAGTTGGGGAGATTTAAGTCAGTCACCAGAGGAACAAGACATGCTAGAGATAAAGCCACAAGCCAAGTGACAAAATACAGATTCATAGAAATGGTTTAATTTCAGTTGTCAGAGCTAGTTAGTAATAGACTGAACATTTTGTAATTAATGTAAGTTTTGTGTTTTTATTTGGGACTGGGTGATTGGGACAGAAAAGCTCCACCTTCATTTATAAAATTATATTGCTTACAAGAAAATAGATGCAGCTTTAGATCCTTACATTAATTAGAATAAGCCAGATTCGGAAAAAATATTTTTTTCTTAACTGTGGGTCCTAGATCATATATAGGCATATCAAATCACACACACACACACACACACACACACACACACACACACACACGCACACACACACATATGTCATAAAAGAAAAAGTGAGGTGGGGGAGAAGGTGATTAGAAGGGTAAAAGGTAGGATAAAAAGAAGTATGCTGATATGGTCAAAGTACATGAGAAACTTAAAAGAAACCATCTTCTTGAAATCTAGCACTACGTACAAAAACTATATGCAAATAAAAACAAGCAACTAGAAAGATCTTTAAATCCACAGAAGATAGCATTTGTGACAGAATTCCTGGCAAAGAGGACAAAAGGGACAAAGGCTAGGTGTGGAGCATGATTGGTTCCAGAATACTCCTGGGTTATGACAATCTTCAGATGCTCAAGCCTATTGTATGATGTGTCTTCATGTCTGCATATAACCTACACACATCGTCCTGTATACTTTAACTCATATCTAAGTTACTTGTCCTACCTTGTACGATGTAAATGTTACATAAACGCTCACTTTGCTCTATCATTGGGGAATTATGACAAGAAACGTGTCTGTATATATTGAGTCTGATGTAAGTTTGTCAGCAATAATATTTATGAGGTATGGGAACGTAGCTCCATTGGTAGAATGCTGCCTAGCGTGTACGAGCCCCTGGGTTCAGTCATTAGCACTTCATCAACAGGGCATGGTGGCATAGATCTGTAAATTAAGCTCTGAAGAGGGGAGAGCAGGAAGATCAGAAATTCAAAGCCAACTTTGGTTATGCAGTAAGTTCAAGGCTAGCCTGAACTACATAAGACTCTGTTTCTGAAACAACAGTTTCTAAAATAATCTTTAAAAATACTGTTTATAGTTCAAGGCCAGTGGAATATGCAGTGCAGAACCCAGAGACACGGAAGGCTGCCTGGAGCGAGGGTTACCTGTGTCTGGAGCAAGGTGATAATCCAGGGGCAAAGACAAAAGTCAGAAGAATCTCAGCATCTCTAAGTCTTGTTTCCATAAAATCTGGACTTCTTCTTGTAATAGGAAGCTGCCAGGGGACTTGAAGCATGGAAAAGAAACATATTCAGATTTCTGTTTTACAAAGGCAATGTTAAAATTCTGTATAGGAAAACCAAGCCCAAGTCCTCCTACTATCAATGAAAATGCCACCATGCTTCATGTTCCGTTGCTACTGACCCTCAAAGATATACATAGACACACACATGGACATACAGACCCATGGACACATACACACACACACACACACAGACACATAAATAGACACACAGACACATGGACACCACATAAACTCATGGACAGACACACAGACACAAACACAAATATACACACACATACACACACACAGAGACACACTCAGTTAAATGAGTTTTCAGACAACTTAGAGATCCCAGTGGAAAGGAAGGGTATTTTTAGAGTACAGCACTACCTGGTCCCCTGTGGGGATGGACATGCAATATTAAGAGAAGATGACGTAAGCCTCACAAATCTAACCAAGAAAAGCAGCTGCTCCCTTGAATTCACTGCCAATAGTATTTACCTTAACTGGTAGAGCTTCATCTACCTGGGAAATATGGTAATTAATTTATTATAATAACAATAGAGTCATACCTTAAAGTAAGGTTTCTCAACCTTCCCTCATGCTGTGACCCTTTAATACAGTACCTCATGTTGTGGTGACCCCAAACCATAAGATTATTTTTGTTGCTACTTCATAACTGTAATTATGCTACTGTTATCAATCATTATGTAAATATCTGATATGCAGGACATATTTTCATTGCTACAAATTGACCGAAAGGGGTAATGACCCCCTGGTTGAGAACCATTGTCTTAAGGGACTAGTGATGATGGTGAACAAGGCAAGTGAAGGAGATGCTGTTAAAAGTGGGCATAGACTGGCGTGGTGACTAGCATTTGTAATTCCAGCGTTTGGGAGTCGGAGTGAAGAGGATTGATTGCCTTTAGTTCAAAGTCAACCTGGGCTATCCAGTGAAACCTTTGCTACCTTGAGACAGAGTGAGGATCTATCTCAAAAAAGAAAAATGTAACCAAAATTACTCCTGAAAAAATTTAAATTTATTCCCAAACTACAGTATGTATCCAGTCTATTTTTACTTGTTTTTTCTTTTGAGACAGAGTCTCAGTGTGTGACCCTGATTGGCCTCCCTCCCAAAGCAGTGGAGATTCTGCTGGGGTTAAGGTGTATACCTACCACTATTCCTGCCTCATCTTTTATAAATACCATCTGTATCCTGCAACACTATACCAATATATTTAAAGTTTGCACAGATGAAATGAATATGTGATGTGGCCATCACTGTAAACATTATTTTTCACACGCAGTCATTCATTAATAAGTGTATTTTAAAAGTTGAAATTAGAAGAGCTTCAAGGCTGCTCCTGCTGTGATCTAATTTGTTGAATCCTAATACCCTGTCTTAAGCAGGAAAGTAACTCACTTTACCAGAAGTGAGGCAGTTCCTAGAGCCTGACATTCCTACTAACCCGCAGCCTGGCTCGCAGCTCACATGGTAATGAGTGTTGGAACAACTTCCTGAACGCCTGTACTGTTACTTGCTACTACAGAGATGGCAGGTCTTCACTTCCCCACAAATATTTCGGGGAAATCAATTGGAGAAGTGTTATGTTTAAACATTTGCTACCTTTCTGGAGACAGCAGATGAACATTGTTGATGACCGAAGACTTGATTGAGGGACTTCCATGGAAGGCAAGATGCCGTGGAAACCAGACACAGTTAATGAGAGGATTCTGGATACCACTAGGTCCACACGAATATTTCCGTAGACTGCCATTGTGGGTCATGGAGAGTCCATCTCTGAGGCCATTCCTGTAGGCCCTCCAGCTGCTGGGGTGACAGGTGGCTGAGGTCTGCCCACTGCTGGGGATACTGGGAGATCTTCCCTGGCTAGTTACAGAGGAAGTCTTCACCACCAGGTGTGATGTGTATGATCCTGGCAAGTTGTCATGTGCTGCTCAAGTTTATAGAGGAGCTGGCTTTGGAAGCAGCATAGTCCCTCATTTTAGACCTGATATCATTTGCCTCCAACTAAACTCTAAGGTCTCTTATCTGATGGTGGGCTGACCTCTATAACTCCGACAGGGAAGGAAGTGAATGGCAAAATAGCCCGAGTGAAAACATGTGTCACTGGGAACAGATGGAAGGCAAGCTATTTCCAACAGTGTACCCCGTGATCTAAAAATGTCTGCAATTGGAAAGTTCAGCAACAGCAAGCTCACCAGTGGCAAGAAAGCTCAGTAGGAAGCTAGTCTCAGCTTCCGAGGTAGATTTCTCTTGGTATTTATAAGCCCCTGGTTTGATTGTAGTATCTTTATTTGCTCTGTCAATTAGGTCACTCCAGTCCTCTCTGCTGGATAATGTACACTCCTATTTTGATGCTTTGTTATCTATTTGTGGCTTCCATCTCTGTAGTTGAGTTTTATTTTCTACTCTTTGCTCTTTGGGTGCCCATCACACAGTTCCCAAATAAATACACAGACACTTATTCTTTCTTATGAATGCCTGGCATTGGCTTGACTTGTTTCTAGTCAGCTTTTCTTTTTCTTTTTTTAAAATTATTGTTATTATTTTATTTTTTATTGTTTTTATTGAGCTATATATTTTTCTCCGCTTCTCTCCCTTCCTCTCCCCTCCCCTTCCACACTCTCCCATGGTCCCCATTCTCCCAATTTATTCAGGAGATCTTCCCATGTAGATTAGATTCATGTATGTCTCTCTTAGGGTCCTCATTGTTGTCTAGGTTCTCTAAAATTATGAATTGTAGGATGGTTTTTCTTTTATGTCTAAAAGCCACTTATGAGTGAGTACATATGATATTTGTCTTTCTCAGTCTGGGTTACCTCACTCAATATGATGTTTTCTAGATCAATCCATTTGACTGCAAATTTCAAGATGTCATTGTTTGTCCCTGCTGTATAGTACTCCACTGTGTAAATGTACCACATTTTCCTTATCCATTCTTTGATTGAAGGGCATTTTGGTTGTTTTCAGGTTCTTAGCCAGCTTTTCTTAAATTATCCTATGTACCTTTTGCCTCTGGGCTTTTCTCTTTCTCTATTGTATATAACTTTATTTCCTTCTTACTCCATTGCTGGTTATGTAGTTGGGTAGCTGGTCCCTTATGTCCTCCTCTCCTTTTCTTACTCCTGCCTCTTCTTGCTTCTATTTATTCTCTCTGCCTGGCAGCCCTGCCTATCCTTCTCCTGCTATTGACTGTTCAGCTCTTTATTAGACTAATCAGGTGTTTTAGGCAGGCAGAGTAACACAACTTCACATAGTTAACAAGTGTAGCAAAAATAATGCAACACACATTTTCATCATTAAACATATACTTCACAGCATAAGCAAATGGAACACATCTTCAACTAATATTCCAAAACATATCTCTCTATATACTCTTCAATAAACTCACTCATTCAAAACTGAAAGTGCAGTTATTGCAGTTGTTTCTTTAGACTGCACAGAACACCTGGCCTGACTATGGAAATGCTACTCCTAGAGGCTAACTTCCAGAACTTGTTCTTATGTCACCGGATCTCACAGTGATGAGAAGCTGATTTGAAAGGACAATGAGAAGTACTGTCATCTCTTGATGTTCAGCCTTTGCTGCAGCCACTGGGGCAACAGCACATGACAGGAAGAGGCCTGTCAATTTATGGAGACTTATACATCAAAAACAAATCAAAACAAACAAAAACTGGTATCACCAACTTGTCCTCACCTCTTCCTCCTCTGCCTCCTTTTCTTCCTTCCTCTTTTTTACTCCCCCTTCTCTTCCTCTTCCTGTTCCTCCCTTCTCCACTTCTTCCCTTTTCTCTTTCTCCTCTTCCTCCAGACACACCTTTCCCTCACATACGCTCACCCTCCCTACATGTCCAAATGCTTGATATTTAGATTTATTTACGCATAGATTCTGACCCCAGGTGGATCCTGGGCAAATTATTCATAGTTCATTTTACTCAGCTCTAGTGAGGGGGGAAACCAATCACCAATACCCCTACTCTTAGGACTGTACTGGGAAGTGAACAAAAATATCTACATGTATATCTATACCTATATCTCTGTGTATTTGCCTGTCATGGGATAAACAACAAATATTATCTTTTATTATTCCTATTTTTGCAGTTATATGTTGCTTTGCAGTCTCCAGTTTTTAATTTCTATTATATTCTGTGATTATTTGCTCATATCAGCAATATATTTCTAATGTAAAATTAGATGATGGGACTGATTCCATTTTATAGACAATATAATTACCAATATGATTTTAGTATCTACTCCATCTTTGTTAATTTGCTTAGCAAAATTGAAGAAATATTACTCAAGTTGCTAAACCTAAGACCTAAACTTAGGATTTATTTCTTTCACTTGAATTTAGATAAAGGAGCAAGTTATTTTTTTTTGCTAAGTGGAAGGGGCAGAAGAAGAGATCAGCAAAGATTCCCTACAAAATGCACATTTCCAACTCCCTTGAGGAGTTTTAATACATGTCTGTTTGCTGTTGCTGCAACAGAGTGCCACAGGCTCACCCATTCTGGAGGTGGAGGAATCTAAGAACTTAACACTGGCATCTGATGAGGCCTTCCATGATATAAAGGGCAGCAAGTGAGGACCATACACTCGGTAACAACTTCACTCCTGTGGTAAGTGAACCATTCCACGTGTTGTTACCACGGTAACAACACCAGTCCATCCAAGACCCAATTCCCACTTATTTGGCTACAAGTCCTAACTATTAGTTGTTGGCTATTAGTACATTTTGGACACAGTGAACATCCAGCCACAGCCACACGTTCACTAATCTCTGAACTGTCAAACAAAACTTACTGAGTTATTTCGTCACCGCAATGGTGCTTCACAGAGCTTCCCACTTCCAGTGGGAGTTGCCACAGCTCTGTAAACTCAGAGAGAATTTTAACAGGGTGATCAGGAAAACAAGGCTCCTCTGAGCTTTGTGAAACTAAACCACTTATTCTTGTTGACCACATCAGTAAGAGCTTGCACCATGAGAACTCACTGTACCCCAGCCTTGTCCCAAGCATTTTATGTACATTAGCTTATGGTCCTCTTTGAGGAACTCTTGACCTAAGTATGATGCTTGTCTTTAACAGATGAGGAGATGGAGCGTGTTTCCCCATTGTAAAACAGGGAAGCTACAATGTCCCTGCAGCCTCAAGTGAGCCTTGGGGCCATGGTCGAAGTGACACAATAATATGAATGAGATAAAATTTAGAATAGAATTAACATCTCATGACATGCATAAAGTAATGCCTATAATCTTTATGGCCAAGCCATATAATCACAAAATTCATTCTATGCCACTGCCTTACCTTGTGGGCCCTGGAGTTTTCTGAAGTCAACACAGCCACGATTTATAGTGTTCTCTCCTCAAATGAGGAAATCTCTTTCCAGGCAAAAGACCCCTCTTTATCTAAGCAAGTAACTAAGGACAGTGTGAATCTTACAAAGAGAACACATTTTTTTTCCTGAATAAAAACAAATTTTTAATTATCAAAATGCCACATAATCTCTCTAACCCCTTCCCCAAATGGCAAATCAAAAGAAAAAAGATGGAAGCCACACCACTGTCGCTCAGAGAAGGGCAGTGACCGACATTTCACTGATGAGCTTTTCTGTCATTCAGCCAGACACAGTAGGCTTACTTGGCGGCCTCTTGTTCTATATCATATTTTTTGCTTAACAGTAATTACTCCATCAATAGTCATCTTAATGAATAATTAGCTAACTAAAATCCAAGAGAACATACCATGATATTTCATCTCTGCACAGGCCAGCTAATCATAACTACCTAATCAATCCTCTATTGTTGGACATCGTACTGTTTTTCTTTTCTCCATACAAAATCCGCTGAGCCCTTTAATGATTCACCTGGAGAGCTCTTAGGGGAAACTCATGCATGTGCAATTGCAAAATAAAAGAACATACATGCCTTACAGCTTGATTCCTAATTAATTTCTTAATGTCTACATAATAGATTGCTCCAACGTTTAGAGTAGGGGCCTTCCAGTTCCTTCCTAGCTTTTGGAGAACAAGGGAGGCTGGAAGTGTGTATTGTGTGGATATGATTTTCCTAAGTAAACAAAGGCAGAGGACATAGTCCCTTCTCCACACCCCTTCCCCGATTTATGCCCCTCCCTTCCCCTTAAGCCCCTCCCCTCCCCTTTGTCCTTCATTTGGCAGGCTTTTGTGTCTCCTAAGGGAAGAGTTGTCAGGAGGATTAAGGCAAGTTGGTAGCCAGACTGGTTCAGCACCTGCAGACACTAAAGTCTGGATCTCAGGTAACAGAGTTGCGGGATCCTGTTGCAATAGAGGAAGGAAGGTCTCCCTAAGGTTGATGTCTGATGGTATTGAAAATAAAAAACGAACCCTTTCTGTTGTTGCCCTGAAATGTGTGTGTTCCTGAGGCTGTTGCTCTGCGGTGATTTATATATTTTCTCAGTACTCTTATATGGAACAAAGCAGTTAGCTGTTCTCACACTGGGCATTTTCGAGGGAACTGCATGAGCCACTCCACAAGGCTCCTAACAAGCTTGGGACTTCTGATTGTGATTGCAGCCCCACACAACAGGGGCTCTCTAACACCAGGGAGACCTCCACCTCCCTGAACTCCAGCGAAACACAGGTAAGTGAGGGAGGGGGATTGCTGAGCCATGGCTCAAGCAAAGCTGACCACCTGCAAAACAGCCAAGGGAATACCAGGAGAAACAACCGGCTACAAAAGCCTGTATCCTCTCTGAGAGGAATGATGAGGGATTATCCTTCCAGGCTGGCTACTTTGTTGTTTGGTGACAACACATGTTATTAGGGGTTCTCTCAACTTCTGAGTTTCAAAAGTCCCTTTCTACATCTGCAACAATAAATTACTCAGGACTTCAAAACAGATCTCTGTAGTGATATTTCATTTGCATTTTAATAAATAAAGCTTGCCCGAAGTTCAGAGAGTAAAACAGCCACACTGCTCAGTCTTAAAGACCAGGCAATGGTGACACACACCTTTAATCCCAGTAGCCACACTAGTTTGCCATAGAAACTGGGTGATAGTGCACGCCTTTAATCTCATCACTGGAGAAGAATATACAAGGGGAAGAGACAACTCTAATATACAGTCTCATTCTGAGATTTCTGGAGGCAGGATTGGCATTTTGGACTGAGGTAAGAAATAGTGGCTGACTGTTTTGCTTTTCTGATCTTCAGGTTGAACCCCAATAGCTATTTCTGTTTTTTTTTTATTAATCATGTCAGCGATCAACAAGAAACCCTGTCTCAAACTAGGTAGAAAGCAAAGACCAACATTCGAGGTTGTGCTATGACTTTAACATCTTCACTGTGGCTGTGGCTTTTGCATGTGCACATGTACACACAGAGACACACAAATAAAAATTAATAATGAACCTATTGAACTTCTCTAGGAAATGCCATCATTTGGATTTATAAACCAATTTTACTTGTTTATTTCTTTATAAGCAGAATCTTGAAAAATCTTTGTAGTTCAGGTTGGCCTTGATCTTGAGGCAATCCTCTCTCTTCAGACTTCCAAGTTTCAGGACCCCAGGCATGAGCCATCACGACCATGTTAATTTCCTTACTGACAGTGACAAAAAGCATTTGATACATTTTGGGGGACAGCAGATTGCATCCATTGACTGTGCATTTTTTCACAGAGCTGCCCCGCATACCAGTATGTTTTTAACATTGACTGTTTTTCTGAGGTTTCTGTAATTTGCTAGTGAGATATATTAAAGCATATTTTTAAAATATGGGTCTTCATGAATATAGATAAACATCACTGGCCTGTAATAAGCAGAGAGGCAGCACCATAGCTTATGATCTTAGCAATTCCTTACATTTTTTTACTCAATTTACAGACTCCAAGCCCTAGGTTGCATACAACACCCAAGTGTAAATACTAGGGATGTGGACAAAGGCAGAGAAACTCAAACTGTAGAACACTGTGAAGCAACAGACAGTGCATCTCTTGCAATTTCACCAGAAAACATGCTTTTCCTCCCACTCCAGGTTCCCAGCAGTCTGTGTTCACAGGCGGCCACAGGAAGGGTTTACAGAGCAGGCTGCAGACACCCTTCCCCCGGCTTCTCCCAGGTGCTATTTCAAAGCAAGCTAAAGGCACTTTGCATCTGCAGAGCACTTTACAGCTTCGAGCACATTCACTTATCTCATTTGGTCCTCACATAAGGAAGCAGCACTTTGGCTCCTTAAGAGCTCAGTGTTATCAGAGAAGAAATATGAGGCCCAGCCACCCTCACCCAAAGTTATAGAAGAAACATAACTCAATTACTATAAACATTACTCGACACACGGCAGGCCTCAAGTGGTAGGAGCTGCTTGTCCTAGGTTTCTATTGCTATGATAAAGCACCAGGACCAAAATAACTTGGGTGAGGAAATGGTTTCTTTCAGCTAACAACTCTCAGGTCACACTCCATCACTGAGAGAAGCAAGAGCTCAATGCAGGACCCCAGCAATAGTACTAAAGCAGAGACCATGGAGGAATTGGAGGAACACTGATTATTGGCTTGCTTCCCATGACGTGCTCAGTTGGCTTCCTACACACTCCAGAACCGTTTGTCCAAAGGTGGCACCTTGGATCCTATCCCATCAATCATTAATGAAGAAAATTCCCCATAGGCTTGCCTTTAGGCAATCTGATTGAGGTATTTTCTCAACTGAGGTTCCTCTTCCGAGATAACTCTAGCTTGTGTGAAGTTGACAAGAAACAAACTAAAACACCTACAAGACCAACCAGAACACTGCTGTGTTATCATTATTACCATCCCCTGTCACCTTCGCCAGACTAAAGCTTCCTGTCTAGCTGCAGACAGCACGTACTTCAGCCACTTAATCCTCAGCCTTTACCTCCTAAGAATAAGGACATCCTGTTTATATCATACTGCTGCTGAGGGCCATGCTGGTGCCTGTGGGCCGTGATGGAGCCAAGTGCAGTGTTGATGTTCACGGTCTGTACTGCAGCCCAGAGACCATGTTGAGAGGCATGGTCCCGTGCTGTCACCGAGACCATGTGAAAGTCCGTGATCTATGCTGCTGCTGATGGTAGGAAGCAAGGAAGCTTCTTTTGCAGTGGTGTCAATGACTACAGACTCACCCAGTTGAGAAGGAGAGACATCGAAGGCATCTGTGACAATCTCTCCCTGCCCCCACCCCCAAAAGAAACAGTCTAGACAGCAGCATTGAAGAGGACTCTGAAAAATTGTGCTAGAAATGCTGAAGTGTAGGTCTTCACAGACGATGGCTCCTGGCAGAGTAAGAGAAAACTCGGTTTTCTTTAAGGGTTTGGCCACTGGGAGTTTGACCATGCTCCAGTGGGTATAAGGGCAACACAAATTGGACTTTTTTTTTAAACATTGCTCTTTTTCTTTTCCTTGGGCAAGGTCATGGTGGTGGGGTGGATCTAGCAGAATTGAAAAGTGAATGTGATCAGGGTGCATTGTGTGAAGCTCCCAAATAATCAATAGAAATATCATGTTTAAAAAAAGAAAATAAGAAATTCTCCTACATAGCCACGATACTGTTATCTACCTTATCAGTGATTTCCTAGCATCATATAATCCCATCTTATATTTATATATTAATATATTTATATATTAATATATTTATTAATATATTAATAATATATTAATATCTTATATTAATATATTAATATGTTTATATATTAATATTAATATAACTATCTGAATTCTTTCCTAAATGCCTTTAATGGTGATGGTCTTCAACTACAAATCAAAACATGTACTTTTTTATCTGGACATTATGTCTTGTATTTTTGTTGTTGTAATTGTGTTTTTAATTTTTAGGTTACTTTCCACCACTGTTGTTTTTAATTGACTGACTTTTTATATCTGTTCATTAGTATTACTATGTATTTATTTATTTGTAAGTATGTGTATACCATGGCCTGCCTGTGGAGATCAGAGAACAACACACGGGAGGTGGCTGTTTCTTTCCATCATGTAGGTCATGGAGATTGAACTCAGGTTGTCAGGGTTGAAGCAAGTACCTGCCCAGTCATCTCATCAGCTCCAACATTGACCTTTGGAAGATGACAAGCAAGTTCTTATTCTTTTTTAACACTTCTGCATTCTGTGTTTCTAAGGCTGATAATAGTTTTTTTTTACACTTCTGCCCTCAAAATTTCCAACAAAGTAAACTTTTTTGTTAAATGTCAAATCCCTAGCTAAAAAGCACAGACTACAAACTAATAGAGAAGCTGTTATGGGACAAGACCTCTCCTGGGAGACATAACCCCCATGTCTACTCACCCCAGAGAGGGCGGCCACAACAGACTGAACTACCAGTACTGCCAAAGTCCATCAGTTTTCCTGGGGTAACTTACAGGGATATGTGAGAAGGGTTACTTACAAAAGCATAAATGATTCCGAGACAGCTGCACCATCAAGGCCCACCCCGCATGGGTGACAACTCACAAACGCTGGGAATCTGGAGCGCACTGCACAGCCTGCAGACAGCTCGACAAGCTGGAGAGGGTCCCTTTCAAGTGATTCAGTTAGTCTCAACCTCTTCTAGGAAGCTTGGCTGGTTTCTGTTTCTTCCAGGCAGCTGGTCTGGTCTCAGAGTCTTTCAGCTTAGCTCCCCTGGGTCTGAGAGGTACTCTCAGTTTTTAGTGCTTAGTTTGGCAGGGAGAGGCCTAGTGAATCTGGTTAGTTTCAGGGACTTCCTAAAACTATCTTTAGTTGTTAATCTTCTTGTTTAAGGTTGAGATTGAGTGCATCAATCTCAGAGAAACACTAATATAACAGAGGTCCTCATCGTTAGCTCTACTGTTAATGTATAATATTTTCTTAATCATAGAAAAATTAACATGAGCTCAGTGTGTAGGAAAAAGAAATCTGGAGACATTACATTCTTGGAATCTATTGGGTGTAAAAGTTTGCAGATGGTGTTTTCAGATTTGGCTAAAAATTTATTCACAAGCATGAATTTTGGGAAAATCTAAGCACTCGGTTTTATGTTTTTTTTTTTGTAAACTTTGCCAGTGATATAAATTCTCCCATTTTTACTAGATTTGGCAAATCTGTCTAGATAGTAGCACTTTTACTCTACTGTGGAGGTGATATTTGGGGAAGTCTTGCAGTTCTGCCTGCTTGAAAGTCCCGGAAGCATATGAGCTGCTCTCCACTACAAAGCTGTCATACCGCTTTTATAAAACCAAGGAGTTTACTCCGCTAGTGCACTTTATCCTCCTCTAATAATACGTAATTAACACCTAGAGCCTGCTCTCGTCACAAGCAGAAAAACTCCTAGGAAACAATGGAAGACCTAACGCCAAAACTAAAGCAGTGTGTGCTGAACTCTGACTTAGGGTAGCTCAGTAGAAAGCAGGTAGGATAGGGATGTAAAGACGCTCCAGGGTGAGCAGTGGCTGCTCTTTCAGAGGACCCGGGTTCAATCCCCAACACCACATGGCTGCTTATAACCATCTGTAACTCCAGTCCAGGGAATCAAACTCCCTCTTCTGGCTTCTAGGGGCACCAGGCATACAGATACATACATACAGGCAAAATATTTATACACATAAAATAAAAATAAATAAATCTTAGAACATAAAGTAGGGAAGTTTTATAAGATTTAGCTGTGTAGTAGTTTCTAAATGTGTTATTCATAATACACATTGACCAAAAGCTGAGATTTACTTATGTTTCTACCACTTTTTCCTCCTGAGACAGGATCTCTAGCCCAAATGGGGCTTGAATTCATTGTGTTGTTGAGGCTGAGCTTGAACTTCTGTCCTCCCTCCTCTACCTCTCACGTTCTGGGATTACCGGTATATGCTGCTACACTTGGTTTAAATGGTACCAGGGAATTAAACCCAGTATTTCGTGCATGCCAGACAAACACTCTGCCTGCTGAACTGTATTCCCTAGCCCTATTTCTACCACTTCTCTATATTTTATTTTTACTTTACTTATCCTTTCTTGCAAGCATTTTTGATTGATTTAGCTGCATAAGCTACCTAGGTATTCTGCAAGATATATTATGATTAAATCTGCCAATAACATGAGGAAATTTGCCCTCATATAAGATCTCGTGGACAGTTCTTCTCAAGGGAATACAGTACATAACAAAATAGTGTGTAGGGAAGCCCCAATGAGCATGCCCAGTCAGGAAGGCTTCAAGGGCAAGAGGGTGACTTGAATGCGTCTTGAGCTTAGACAAAGGTAAGAAACCAGGAAAGAGGAGGAAGAAATGCAGACTCACAGCCAAGACCTGAGACACGTTGGGACAGTTAGTGGGGAAAGTGCATCTCCTGTCTTCAGGAACACAACGCATGAGGTGACAGGAAAAGCATGATCTAGGACTGAGCTAGGATTGAGCTAGGGCAGTGGTTCTCAACCTGTGGGTCACGACCCCTTTGAGGATCAAATGACCCTTTCACAGGGGTTGCATGTCAAACATCCTGCATATCAGATTTTTACATTATGATTCATAAACATAACAGAACTACAGTTTTGAAGTAGCAACAAAAATATTTTATGGTTGGGGTCACCACAACTAGAAGAACTCTATTAAAGAGTTGAAGTGTTAGGAAAGTCTAGATCCGCTGTTCTACAGGGATACTAAAAAAGTGTGTGTGTGTGTGTGTGTGTGTGTGTGTGTGTGTGTGTGTGGCGGGGAGTGGGGGCAGAGAGACAGAGAAGCTAAAGACTCAACCAACTCCAGAAGAGAAGAGGAAAGTCTCATGACGACAGTTGACACAATCAGCAGCTGGAAGCATCCACCATGCATGCTGCAGCTAAATAATGAATCTTCACTATAGATCATAAATTTTAGTCCAATTATAATACATAACTTATACTTTGGGTCTGGCTACTTTTGGTGAGTGATGCTTTTATTTGCAAGTTTGTTTTAAAAAAAATAAAGTTCATTTAAAATAAATCTATAAACCACTTAAACATAATTATAAATAATTATGTTTACTATTCTCAGAGAAAAGAGCATAAGAAAGAATAAGAAAACACTCATTGCAATGAGCAAATTCAGGGATTCTAATCAGTGAAGTCTGCATACACGGAAAGATACACCAAAGGCTTCACAGAAGTATAGGAAGAGGAAGCAGGAGACAAACACCTCTGTCAGAGAAACCGATACCTACAGAGTTGATTGACAGGTGTAATGTTCAGGTGATAAATTTTCAGATGAGAAGGAAGAGGATGAAGCAGCAGCAATATTTTAGCCATGACTGGTCTGCCGAGTGATAATAGATGATGAGGATGAATATAGAAAAAGAAGAAATCTAAAAGCAGCAGCTGCCACCAGCACACCAGAAAAGCTGCGGAACGGCAATGAAGAAAACACTCCGAAAAGTAGCAATGAGGAAAAGCAGATTTTCCAGAAAAGAATGCTAACGAAGACGGGTTGATTTCTTGTCAACAACAGATGTCAGAAGTCAATGCAGGAAGTAATGTACTTCAAAGAACTGGGGGACGTAACTGTACCCAGAGTTCGTACTCCACTAAACATCCACCTAGCGAGAGAAAAAGCCTACTTAAGAAGTCCACAACCAGAAATCATTTGCTGCCTACAGTGCTTCACTGAGAGAACCACTAAGAGTGAACCTTAGGAAGAAAAGTAGGAAATCTCGAGGAAGGGGTGGCTACATAAACCAGGGGTTGGGGCTTGGAAGGTGTGTAAGTGGTTAAGAGGGTTGCTGCTCTTTGGGGCAATGGAGTTCAGCATCTAGCACCCATGTTGGGCTCCTCACAACCACTTGTGACCCCAGTTCTAATGGATCTGATGCCCTCATCTGGCCTCCTCAGAAACACACACACACACACAAACACTAAAATAAAACTCGGGTAAATAGGGATTGTACAGAAATGCTGGTATATTTTCTGAACTTTAAAACATTTTTCCTATTACAAAATGGTAATAACAGCAAGGAAGAACGGTGCTCCTGTTTCATAAGAAGATGGAGAAACTAGGGAACTGTAAGATGAAGAGTAATCACTAAACATGGAAATGTTTCTGTAACTTCCCAGCTGATACAGGTGAGAAATGGACTGAAGCAGCATGTATCAGCCTCCCCAGGCAGGAAGGAAGGAAGGGCTGCAACAGGAAGTGGATAGAGGGATGACTTTCTGGTTTGCTGACAGCATCTCAGCTCTCCACTGTGCTAGTCACAAAGACAGAAACATCATAAACACCTGTGACATGGGGGGCTGCAAGGGGGAGAATCTGGGGAGTGTGTGTTACAGCACATTAAAGGGGGGGGGCTGAATAAAGTAAATTAAAAAAGAGAAAGCAGAGAAGGCGGATAACAGGAAGAAGAGAAAGAGAAAAAGAAGGAGGAAGGGGAAGAAAAAAGGAAGGAGAGGAAGATGAGACAGGAAGAAAAATGCCTGCCTCCAGGGGAGATTTCCCTCCTTTTTCCCCTCTTCTTTCTCCTCTTCCTTCCCCTCCTCTTTCTCCTCCTCCTTTCTCCTCCTCTTTCTCCTCCTCTTTCTTCTCCTCTTTCTCCTCTTTCTTCTCCTCCTCTTTCTCCTCTTCCTTCTCCTCTTTCTCCTCCTCCTTTCCCTCCTCTTTCTCCTCCTCGTTCTCCTCTTTCTTCTCCTTTCCCTTCTCCTCTTCCTCCTCCTCCTCCTCCTCCTCCTCTCTTTCTTCTCCTCTTCCTTCTCCTCTTTCTCCTCCTCCTCCTCCTCCTCCTCTTTCTCCTCCTCCTCCTCTCTTTCTTCTCCTTTCCCTTCTCCTCTTTCTCCTCCTCCTCCTCTTTCTCCTCCTCCTCCTCCTCTCTTTCTTCTCCTTTCCCTTCTCCTCTTTCTCCTCCTCCTCCTCCTCTTTCTCCTCCTCCTCCTCCTCTTTCTCCTCCTCCTCCTCTCTTTCTTCTCCTCTTCCTTCTCCTCTTTCTCCTCCTCCTCCTCCTCCTCCTCCTCCTCCTCTCTTTCCTGCTATGATCCCAGGCATGCTTTGTTCTGCAGTCACAGCAGCCTTATCTCCGACTCTTCCTCTGCGAAATTAACATTCCTCTGCTTCCTTGGTAACAAGAGCCAAGGTGGATAGTCCAGAATAATCTCGTTTTTAGGTCCTTAAATAAATTATATCTGCTAAATTCCTTCTGCAAATAAGAAAAATCCAAGCTCCAGAGGTTGCGAAGAAACTCTGGAAGGCCATTGTGAGTTATCATGGGCTATCTTGATTTCAACACTGAAAAATCTACAATCCATAAAGTCTGCAGTCCCAGACCAACTTGGGGTTGTTTGCACATTCCTTATGCTTCTCTGAAATAGAAACTACAGCACTGGGAAGTCCTGCCCCTGAGAGCCCCTCCAGCCTAGGCAAGCAGTCTATGGTTTTAGCATATGGTCCTAGAAATAATTGTCCCCATTCACTGCTTCCCAAGAAGAAATGATTGCCAAATGTCTGGAACGCAGGCCACAGGCAAAACGGTACTGGAGGGTAGGGAGGTAACAGGGAGGTAGAATGCTTGTCTAGGACCCAAAAAGCCATGGATTCAAACCCCAAAAACACCACTAAAATGGAACTGGAGAGTTGTTGTGAGAACAAGCAGGTTGCAGGCGATCGCCAATGATCAAACTCTGCAAGTAAAGACAAAGGCCAAAAGATTCAACAGTACAAATCTTAGCAATGACAGCCAGTTGCTCTGAAATGTCTCATAGTGAGGGTAAAGAGACAGGTGAATTATTGCTGATGCAGCTAGGACAAAGTGAGGGCCTCCCTTTTGTTCGCCCAGACCATTTTCAGCTGTGAGAACTTACTAGAAATGCTGTTTCTTGAGCCTTTCTGTTGACTTGATGTCTCAGACTCTCTGGCACTGAGGTCCATAAATCAACAGGCAGAGGTACACATTATCACTTTACATACATACTTCATGTATGCCTGTATGCAACAGCCCTATGGTCATGGTCCTGAGAAAGCACCATATGCTGCTCTTGCCTTTGGGTAATTCCCCCCACTAGTTTTTGGGTAGAACTGGTAGTTTGCTTCTAAGCAATAACTTAGGTTGGAGGGGATGGATCACCTTCTATCCTATAACAATCTGCTTTAGCAGACAGGAGCGGGAGGCTTCTGGGAAGGGTCCATGAGAAGACTCCATGGCAAAGAACTGTGCTCTGCCTCTAGTCTGGCACATGGGAAAAGACCTGTATGCCATCACTGCGAGTTATTGGGGTAGTTGGTTTGATGTCAGCTTGAAACAAGCTGAAGTCATCAACCTCAATTGAGAAAAAGACCCAACATCAGATTGGTCCATGGGCAAGTCTGTAGCCTGTGGTGCATCTTGTTAACTGATGATTGATGTGGGTGCAACTACTCCACTATGGGCAGTGCTGACCCCTGGGTAGGTGGTCTTAGGTTGTATATAGGAAAGCAAACTGAGTAAGCCAGAGAGAGTGTTGGTCCATGGCTTCTGTTTTTGTTACTGCCTCTAGTCCTTTCTTGAGTGCCTGTCCTGACTTCTCTTCATGGTGGACTGTAAGCTATAAGATAAGATTAACCCCCCTTTTCCCCACATTGCTTCAGATTATGGTGTTTTGTCACCATTGGAAACTCCAATGAAGGTAGTTATTATAAAGCTTTTCATTATAATCTACTTTGTGCACATTGCATTCCTTGCATGGTGCTTTGTTCTTAATGGAACCTGCTATTTTCATAGTCAAAATAGAAAGGAAGGGTGGTATTTTATCTTCTAGCCATTCATTTTTTTAACAAAGCAAAGCAAAAAAAAACCCCTCATACCATAAAGCTATTCACATGATACATAAAATACTCAATAAAATGACTGAAAGTGTGAACAAAGGAAAAAAAAACACAGGGACAGTGGAATTAAGTGGACGTGGATCTAGGTCAGCTTCCTGCTCCATTCAGAAATACATAGTACTTTCTGTGATGACTTATTTAATTCTTAGTTCCACTATTCAAAACTTGCAGGGAACATTATAATAGAAATACCTCATTCTCTGTGCAGATCTGGTATGAGCCTGGACCCAGTTTCTGGAAATTTACCTAGGGTGCCTTATAGCCGTTGAATGCCAAGCACAATGGATCAGAAGACACTGTGCCCTATGGACTGCGAGATAAGACACAGGGAGCCTTTGGCCCTTGGAGCTAACTGGAGGGAGGGTTAATGATGTTCACCAGGTTCACCTCCAGGGACTTCCTATGGAGAACATAAAGTCAGCTGCTGGGGGATTTATGCTATGGAAATCAAACACTGTGAGTTGGAATTTCATTTTGCATTCACCGGGCTGATTTATGGGAGTGCTCCTAGAGTTCCCTGAACTGAATAAAAATCAAGAAAGATATTCCTTGCATAAGTAACGGAGCACCATCTTCCCTCATAGAGCTGGTGACAGTTCTGTGCCGACAGTCCAGTGGCAGGGGAATGGTAAAGCAAGCAGCACACCCAGTGGCCATCCATCCCTCTGGACATTATGGGCTGAGGTTCTGTATCAGGTGACAATGTTGTCACCTTGATGTCCTAGTCCTTTTGATGTCTTCTCATTCCTTCTGTGTGGGCTGCCATGATGTCTATGCCCGCAGATCCCCCTGACAGAGTTGGATTAGGGAAAGAAAGGAGAGGGAGGGGATTTGAAAACAGAGCACTTTTCCAAAATGAGTGTGTGCTCTCCAAACAAGCCTGGGGAGGCAGATAGCAATCTGGGTCCTCTGGTAGTTTTCAGTTCTCTCATCTCTCCCCCAAAGAGTCAGAATCTTGTCCTGAGATGCGATTCTGATGTGTGAAAAGATTATTTCTCAAACAATATGGCCCATCGGTAGAAGCCAACTGCTTCAGCTGGTACCAGCCATGGAACCAGCCATCTGTCCCAGGGCTGGGAGGAACACTGACTTGGCCTGAATGGTGGATAAAAAAATCATTGTGGAGGGGTGTTGGACTCCAGAATGTTCTGAACCCTGTGTAAGATGCAGTTCCAAACCCATCAGAAAGCAGAACCACAAAAGCACCAAATGCAGCTCTCACCCACTAGCTTAGGAGCAGCTGTGGACTTCTGAGTGGATGACTGTGGAGAAACCCGAATGGGGTTAGAGTCCGTTCAGTGTCCTGTGAAAGGTGTCAAGCCCGGAGAAGCGTGTCAGGGTGGAAGACAGTCTCATTACTACACAGAGGGGAGCAGGAGGCATAATCCTCTTAGGTAATCAAAATTGAAGTGCCCGTGGTGCGTGGTACAGCCTGGATCATCACCAAAATACCAGTGTTTCATTATGAAACTGTCAACAGAAATGTCAAAACACCTTCTCTTGCAAGCAAGATTCGATTTCCTTTCATTTAGCTCCGTGATTGCTTTCCTGCAGGAAGATGCCGTATGCAGACGTCTCCCTGACAGCATTCCACATTGCCCATCATATCTACATTGTGCAGGTCTAAATGGAGCATCGAAATATAGTCATCAAACAGGCTGGGGTCCAGGAAGGATTCCTTGTGTGTGCATAGACGGGAAAATGCTGTAGCAGCTTGTTGGGGTCAGGGAACTGCAGTTGCAGGACTTGACGAAGACTTACTTCTGTTTTAATACTTTCCCTTCACATCTTTCCCTGTCCTTCATGCTTTGTTAGCACTATTTAACAGAGAGTAAATGAACGGAATCATCTGCCCCAAATGGCCCTTCACAGACCTAAATTACAGCATTGACTTCACTGTCTTCTCAGTGGACAAGACGTATAGATTGCTGTGACGAAGGAAGTTCCCTGGCTAACTTGGTTAAGTTACCAGAGGCGTCTGGAGGGAACACAGCAGGAAGAAAGCTTCAATTCATTTTAAAAGTCCAAGTCTTTGTGAGACAGAGCTATCTTGCCCGGCTTGTGGTTTATATCTGCCTCGGCTTCCTGGAGAGTGGTCATTCAGTTCAACAGTATCCCCTATGTTCATCCATCCACAGGATTTCCTGTCTCGGAGAAGAGAAGAAGCAGGCTTGGATGAGTAATCTTGTTTCTTTCCTGTTGCTCTGATAAACATCACAATCAAAGGCAACTTAAAAAGAAAGGGTTCTTTCATCTTACACTTCCAGGTCATAGTTCATCATCGAGGGAAGCCTGGAGAGGAACTCAGGGAAGGATCTTGAAGCGGAAACCGAATTAATGCTGCTCATTGCTTTGATCTTGAGTTCATGCCCAGCTAGATTTCTTATACGCGTCAGACCTTCCTGTCTAGGGATGACGCTGCCCACAGTGGGCTGGGCCCTGCCCACAGGAATCATCGATAAATACAATCTCTCATAGACATGACTTCATGCTGATTTGATATGAGCAATTTCTCTGTTGAACTTACCTCTTCTCCTGGTGACTTTATGTTGGATCAAGTTGACAATATATAAATTAACCAATACAGACGAGAACATCAGAACCATGTCGTTTCTGACAGAAGAAAAAGTACCCTGTTTCAGTGAGATCAGGGAACCACTCCCTTGGGGCTAGAGTATCAAACAGTGGAAGGTTGAGGAGTGATATAAAAATAATCTTGGGTACTTGAGAGGCAGAGGCAGGCATATCTCAATGAATTTGAGCCCAGTCTGGTCAACATTATGAGTTCCAGGTCTGCCAAGTACTACATATTGAGACCTTGTATCAAAAACAAGTAACAACAACAACCTTGGTGGAAGTAATATTTTGCTAAATAATTTCATTCAGAAACAATAATAGGAATAGTTATCACCTGTTAAAATGTCTTCTAAGCCTTTTTGTGAGATTCACAATGAGAGATACATTTTGCCTTGGAGCCTGAAGTACACAAACATAAATATGAATATATACAAAACCAATCTGAGGGTCATGGAGCAGCCCTCTGACACTTCCTGTTTGTAAATCACCGACTCACCAGCCAAACTCATCAGCCACCGTCGTGGTCACCAGTGATGGAACAGTGAAATCTCTTGCTGGCAGTCCCCTGCAGACAGCTTGCTTGTGTTGCAGTGCCGATTCAGGAACATATGAAGCTTCTTTCTCTTCCCTTACTGCACTTCAGGTTTCTTGTCTATAAAATCGAATTAATACTATCTCAGGGGGACTTTTTAAGAGGTTGTGATACCCAACTATCCTTCATTATTAACCGGGACAATATCCACAAGTGCCCGTACCCCTTACCAAAACCATGTAGATTTTTGTTTTTCGTCTTTTGAGACAGGGTTTCTTTGTAGCTCTGGAGCCTGTCCTGGAACTAGCTCTTGTAGACCAGGCTGGCCTTGAACTCAGAGATCCACCTGCCTCTGCCTCCCGAGTGCTGGGATTAAAGGCATGTGCCACCACCGCCCGGCCAAACCACGTAGATTTACATAGAACCTGTGCACAGCCACTGTGCACTTCAAATCCTCTCTAGCCCCCTCATAGTATCTTGTGTCTTTTTCTAAAACTATCTCTCACAGCAGGAAGAGACTATTATTGCCCAGTCTAATAACCAAGTCAATAATATGCCTTGGGTTCACTTATGACTGTGGATATGCGTTGCTGTCCTACTGTTTGCTCAGGCTATTTAAATTTAATTGGCCTTTAAGAAAGCAATGCAGCCCACCTGGATGTCTTGCATTTCCCATGTAATCATAGATGGTGTACGTATTTAACTTTAACAACCTAAGCTAAATGCATAGCTTTAATCCAAAGCTATGTTAATATCCATTACCCTGCCCAAGAATAGTGTATATATGTGTGAATATTGGCATGTTATGGTAACCATGTGCTGAAAATAGTCAAAAGGTTGAAAGCAGCCTTAAATAATAAATATCCACTATACATGTTGGAAGCAGCATGCAGATAGGGGTTAATGTCAATTCCGTTTGGTTTAGGGTACTAGTGTGGGCCACTGTGTCAGTCAGTGAAATAATTTCTTGCTTTAAAATTTTTTCTGAGTGCTTCTGAGAAGTATTCTTCAATCCTTCCCCATAGCATGTTTTCTGTGCTTTTCAATAAATACAGATCAAACCCCTTTTTAGGGACAGGCTGCAAGGACAGATTAGACACACACAATAGACAGACAACCGGTCATAGAGCACGAACAACAAACAGATGGAAGACACAGGGAGAGAAGTGGGAAACACAAGTCTGGAGTCACTCTTGCTTTAGAGTACTCTTTTCTCTATCCTTAGTGCAGTACCAGTGCAGTGCTTAATACAATAGAGAAGTCCTGCAAATAATTGCTTTACCATGCTGTTGGCAGAGCAATAACGCAAAGATTGTTCATTTTCAAAAGAGATACATTTGAAGATACAGTTTTCTGTCTGCAACCGATTGAAACATTGGGTACAGAATTCATGGATTCTAACATGGAGACTAACAGTAATAAGAGTAAAGGTTTTAGCACGTAGTAAGCATTTCTTAAAGGATTGCCCTCTTACTGGTTATCGATGGGCACAATAGCGTGCATAAATCACCCCCAAGCATTAGAGCAAGCATCAGCAAGCAGTTATTTACCAATGGATCTGTGGTATTTCCCCCAACTAGTGGTTGGCCATGCTGCACAGCCTCTTGTTCCAACAGATGAGACCCACACAATCTCCATGTGATGAAAGACAGGCAGAGAGAGCAGGTTCTGTCTCCCAGGCTTCCAGTCACAGTGGGAGGTCAGGGCAGAGTTACACAGTAAAGAAGAGGTGACAAGTCATCCTGCCTTGGATCAGGGCTGTGCTGGAGAGTTTGACCTTCTCGCTGACTCTCTCTCTCTCTCTCTCTCTCTCTCTCTCTCTCTCTCTCTCTCTCTCTCTCTCACACACACACACACACACACACACACACACACTCATACTATAAAGGCTAGTCACCAAGGAGGAAGCTTCTAGCTCAGGTTCAGCATAAATTTTCTGCATTCTGCAACCAAGAAGTGTAGTATCTTCAACAACAGGATCTTACTACCTAGTTCTGGTGAGTGACCAATGGTTGCTGCCACTGAATCCTCTCCAGGTGCCCTTGTGTTTCTACTCTCTCCTATACACATTTTGAAACCATTATCTAAAGCAAGAGGCTCTCAACTTTCCTAATGCTGTGACCATTTAATACAGTTTGCCATGTTGTGGTGACCCCCCAACCACAAAATTATTTTCATTGCTACTTCATAACTAACTTTCGCTACTCTTATGAAGTATAATATAAATATTTGTGTTTTCTGATGGTCTTAGGTGACCCTTATGAAAGGGTCACTTGACTCCCACCAAGAGGTTATGACCTACAGGTTCTTCAGAGTAGTCCATGGTCATAGTCAGACATTCAACCACATCCCCTGAGCCTTGGGACAATGAGCTATATCAAGAGGAGCAAAGGTGAGATCCATTCCCTATCTGGGTTTGCTGCTGGCCCAACAGATACCCAGAAGCAGCAGCTGGGATCAGGCTTGGCAAGATTCAGCATGTACCAGGAGTAGGGCAAAGTTTTCTCAACTTCAGTCATTTAGAGAACCGGTCACTTCAGCAGCAATGAATATGAGAGATAAATCTTCTGCCTGAGTGTTTGTCTGAATAAAAAAGCAAAAAGCTTGACAAGAGACAGGACAGCCCACCATCATGGGTAGCAAATTAAAATGACAGCAAAAGGCATAAATGTTCCACCTCTGTGTCTATTTTACCCTGTACTAGAAACAGCCAGTCTTGAGTTACCTGATTCACTGAAGAAACTATAAAGAGTTGACAGCTAACACATATGCCTCTTCATGTGCAAGCTCTACGTCCTGGCATAGCTTCAAGAGGATGGAGGAGAACATCTACTAAGCACCAGTTCGATGCCAAATGTATATGTTCTTATAGTAAACAGACCCTTACAACAACACTGTGAGGTGAGCATCAGCATCACCTCTTAGGACGTGAGGCACTAGGAGCCTGAAGGTATAGAAATCCGTGGGGCAGTTAGTAGAACCCCTACCCAGCCTTCACAAAGTCCAGAACTTGAGCCAATGCTCTGCAAATAACAGATGTGAGGGTGCACACCTGTATTCCACAGGTGGATACCAGAGGATGACAAAGTCTACCGAGGAAATCCTTGGCTACATAGCAAAATCAAGACCAGCCTAGACTATCGTGGAAGCAATAATATTCTTTAAAGAATCCTATGGAAAAGCACAACTGGTAAATGGGGAACTAGTATTTGACTCCACCTTTGTTTGCCTATAAAATCCTAGACATACACGAAACCTCTGGGAAATTTTTAGCAGAAAATACAACCGAAGAGTTCAGGGCATTCTCTTTCCTGCGGTGTATGTGTATACCTGCCTTGTGACAACGAAACAACGGCACACGCACGGATAAGCAGTTCAACTGAGACCAGTCTGGAAACACTTTGTCAGGTTTGTTTTGTATTTTGAAGAGGGATTCCAGGAGACTAGTACAGAGGTAGGATTACACACACATGTAATAGGAGCCGAAATAACAACACACAAATTGTATTCTTTTAAGCACTGCCTGGCCCATTATATCTTGGCTAATTCTCGCATCTTGATTAACCCATTTCTAATCATCTGTGTAGCACCATAAGGTGGTGGTTTACCAGGGAAGATTCAGCATGTCTGACCTAGAAGCTGGCTCCATCACGTCTGACCTCACTTCCCTTCTTCTCAGCATTCTGTTCTGTCTACTCCACCTGTCTATGTTCTGACCTATCAGGCCAAGCAGTTTCTTTATTAATTAACCAATGAAAGCAACAGACAAATGACCTTCCCACAACTCTCTCTCTCTCTCTCTCTCTCTCTCTCTCTCTCTCACACACACACACACACACACACACACACACACACACCACAATCAGCAAGGTTAAGAAATGTGGAAATCAGTCTACTTCAAGATCTATTATGAGAGTTGGAGAAATGGCTCAGTGGTTAAGAGCACTGGCTGCCTGGCTGCTCTTCCAGAGGTCCTGAATTCAACTCCCAGTAACCACACAATGGCTCACAACCATTTAAGATGGAAACCGATACCCTCTTCTGGCATGCAGGCTATATACGTAGATAGAACACTCATATACATAAAATAAACAAAGTTTTTTTAAAGACCCATTTCTACCATTCTTGAACACATACCCAAAGAATGCTTCATCCTACTGCAGACACATTTGCTCAGTTATGTTCATTGCTACTCTAGTCATAATAGCCAGAAATTTAAAATGACCTGGATGTCCATCAATGGATGGACATTGTCATCAGGACCAACTGAAGAATAAGCATTTTTCTGCTGCATGATAAAGACAGCCAGTCAGAATTGCAAATGCAGGCCAAATCAGTGAGAGAGGATCCAGGATATTACTTACAGTGTAGAAGCTGCCCAGCAAATCCTGCACAAGCGGCACGAAGACTCCGTGGTGGGTACGCCTTCTGTTGGCAATGTGCAGGCACGAGACATGTCAAAACAGAAGCATAGAGCTGTCACAGCTTCAGAGTGGAAGCTAAGCCTCCGAACTCCATTGCCACTAGAAAGCATAACGCGCATCAGTTCAGACAAGTAAACATACATTGTCTTCTCATTAGGGAGAACAGCTGAAGAGAAGGTGAACCAGTAAAGAGAATTGTATGTGTATATACACTTCCCTTCTGAGCCCGTGCCATAAGTGTATACTGTGAGAACAACTCCCGTGGGCATTGAAATGTTTGGGGTTAGGTTTCTATTTTATGAATACTATCAGGTCAGTTTCATTGTTTATAATTAAGAACCCATAACATAATCTTCAAAACTTCACTAAGGCCAGGGTTAGCACATTACCAAAATCAGAAAAGTCTAAACTTCTCCATCTTAGACTAAGAGGTATCAGGAGGGAAGAGGAAAACTATATAAATTTTAGTTTATCTAAGACCTAGCATAGTACATGACAACATAGGTTCCAAATAAATCATTACTGAATGAATGACTGTTTGACTTAAGTTTCCAAAATTGGTTCAAATTGATGTTACTTATTTAGGCTTAAATGATCAAGTTTTTTTTGTTTTATGTTGTTCCTTGTATGTGACTTATAAAGCACTTAGCCTCTTTTTTCATCATTATTGTTTTTAATCTCAGAAACAGAAAACCATACAAACACAGGGGCTTTTGCTTGCCACAGAATTCTTATCCAGGTTCTCACAGGTTGCACTGAGCCTCCGTTAGTGTTAGTTCTTAGATGCCTACAAAAGGTATTTGTCAGCTAGATCTCGAAGCAATTTAAAACAGTTTAAATTAAATAAATTCAGTACTTTTTTCATGAAAAGGACACGGAGTTGGGAAGGATAAAGCAGAGGAGAGGAGGGCCTAGGAGGAATTATGGAGAGAAATAGGGAGTGAGTAGAATCAAAAAACATTTTATTCATGTAAGAAGTTTTCAAATAATTAATAAAGTGTATTTGGGGTGAAGTTCAAGACAGGGTTTCTCTTTGTGTAGTCTTGGCTGTCCTGGAACTCACTTGTAGGGCAGGCCGGCCTCCAACTCACAGAGATATTGACTCCCGAGTGCTGGCATTAAAGGTGCATGCCACCATCACCCAGCTAATAAAAATGTATTTTTGAAAGCAATGTAAGTTGTGATTGACACACACATTCCTCTTCCCTTCTCTATCTATGGCACACATCTCTAATCACCAGATTTATCTCTGGCCTCCGGATCCTTCAGTTTGCCAATGCTGGCAGTTGTTGTCCCTTGGCTCCATTAACCTTCATAAGCTAGGATTTCCTCTTGGCAGTCACGCTCTCGGTTAGCTAAGCACACGTCATAATTGACTGAAGGTTTCCTACACAAAATGTGACTTTACAGGATGTAAACATTTGAATGTGTTCAGTTTATCCATTTCCTCTCTGTGGGTAGAGTAAACAGCACTCTTCACACTGCTAAATCATCTCCTGTGCATGAAATTGTCATGCGTTGCCTTGGGCTCATCATTGCTAACACCTGAGAATGCATGTTAGCAATGACTAAAGTCCTTTCTAGGACAGCGTGGTGCCAGCGCCTTGAGCAGCTTACAGTAGGCTCCCTCTTTTCTTCTGAGCCAGGAAGCAGTGAAAATGAAAGATGCTGATTAGAAGTAAAGTGGAACTGCCTCTTGAACATTAATATATATTAAATGATTTTCTCACACTTTCTCACACACTATGAAAGTCTTTCGTAGCCTAATTGAGGTGGCTGATTCAAAGACATCCTTGAGTGATAGCTTGGTGCTTGCAGATCTCCCTCTTCCAGGAATGCCACGTGAACTTGTTGTGGGTGAAGACACTACTGTCTCTGCAGCGGAGACAGGTGATTAGAGAAGGGAAAAGGTGGAACCAGAAAGACTCATGGGAAGCATTTCGTGTCCTGTGCACAGAAACAAGCGCTATTCAACTAGTAGACTTTGGAGCAGGGGCTCTCAGATAACTCTTTTTTAAAAATCAAACCAATGCCTAAGTGAACTAGGAGAAAGAGTAGAAGGTTTCACCTTGCCCGCGAGTCAAGAAAGGCTTCCTTCTTTTTTGTTAACTAATCCCATATAGTTAATCCCTTTGGAAATACTTTTGGTGGATTCTCTCTTCCTGAATAGACTCTCACTGAAATACTAAGAATATATTTTCAGTTGGAATGTGAATATCTGTTTTGGTATTTCTCTCAAAGCAGACCTTAGACCATAAATGAGGACAAGCCTGGAAGAAAGAAAGTGAGTAGTCAAGAGGAGGAGGCCGGTCACTGGGTCACTGGGTCACTGGGGGAGTCTTACTGTAAATGTCTGGAGATGCATTCTGCCTGGACGCTGGGCCGTGTGCTGAAAATGCAACTCGGAATTAATCTACCAACAGGAGAGAGGTGTGTGATTGGAGCAGAGTGATTTCTCCAGCATTTCTGACCCCCCCCCTCGTGTGTGTGTGTGTGTGTGTGTGTGTGTGTGTATAGAGTAGACATTTATGGCAAAGAAAGACAACAGGAAGGAGACTCAGGCATTGATATTTTGCCAGAGCCAAAAGGATATGGGAGGAAGCATGACACATTTATAACTATGCAGGCACATTTCTATGTGGAAAATGCACACAAGGTCACTCGGGTTGACTCAAGACGGTGACTAGAGACTTAAGCAACTCTGTGATACACAGGGTCTAAGCAGTTAGGTATATTTGGACTCCACTGAAATAGTCAATGTCTAAGTCAGCATGAGTTTATATTGCTACCTGTAAGTGTTTCTGGAGATTCCAGTCCTTGGCATTTGAAAAGGTGGCTTGGTAAGTATGTGTTGAATTAATATCATGCTTTAATTTTAACTGTGACACCCCTTTATTTCCCGCCAAAGTCAACCTCACCAAGTACCTTCACTCTGTTTTATGCTCCTGAGTGTTCTTTCTTATAAGAGTTATCTTATTTTAATCATGCGTATATTTTTCTGTCTACCTAATCAGAATGCCCCTACCTTGTGTGTACATTCCCCTGACCCTCTGCTCTTTCTTTATATTCACCTTAATGCTTAGCTATTTTGCTCTGCAAAGCTATCTCTCACCCAAACGATTGCCTTCGCAGTGGCCACTTAGTCATCCCACACAATGTATGGAGGTTAAAAGCAGAGATTCTATACATAACATGTTCCCATCACTGTTTGAGGCAAAACAGCATAGGGGTGGTACATTCTCAGCAACCAGTACCCCTGTAGCTCCATTCTAAAACATTCTCTTTGGGAATCCTCGTTCACTCAGCCCTGGGCAACCATTGCTCTGCTTTTGGTCTCTGTGAGAGCATACTTCTTGTGGATATTCCCCACAGAAGGAATTAAAACAGTCTGTGACTGACTGCTGTGTGGCTTCTTTCACTGGTCTCGTCTTCAAGCTTCATTGATATTGCTTTATATTATTTATTTAATTTTTATATCTTATTAATTGTGTGCGTATGGGTGTTTGTCTGCATGTGTCTGCACACCACACATGTGTAATCTCCACAGAGGCCAGAGAGGGTGTCAGATCTTCTGAGACTGGAGTTACAGGCAGTTGTAAGCTATCTCCCGTGGTCTTAACCACTGAGTCATCACTCCAACCACTGTGTTTTATTTTCTACTTATTTATTTAATTTTATGTGTATGGATGCCTTGCCTGCATGTTTGTGTGTGAACCGCATACATACCTGGCTCCCCCAGAGGTCAGAAGAGGATGTTGGATCCCCCAAAAGGAAATGGAGTAACAGAAGGTTGTGAAATACCACATGGGTGCTAAGAAACAAGTCTGGGATCTCTGCAGGGGCAATGGGTGCTCCCTGGTCATGCAGTTCTCAGCTGATGGGGTTTGGGTTGTTTCCAACACTGGCTGGTGAGAACAACGTCCCTAGGCTCCTGTTCGTGCTCACAAGAGTTCCAATGCAGATTTGGGTGCTATCAGCTACATTCATTTGGCTGTGGCCACATTTCTGACAGAAACAACTTTCAAGAGGGAACATTTAGGCCTGCCGATGGTTTCAGTCCATCACGGTAGAGAAGGCAGCACAGCACAGCCTGTGGTAGCTTAGTGGCCATTCACACTGCGGCAGAGGACAAAGAACACAGGTGGGTAGAACCTTCCACAGCCTGCCCCAGAGATCCACTTCTGACAGCTAGGCCCCGCCTCCCAACGGTTCCAATTTCTTATTCACAAAGAACTAGAGAAGTACCTACTTCATATAAACTTTAGGGGAATTAAATATGATGGTTTGTGTAAAACAATAGTTTCTACTTAAATAAAACCCAAACGTTAGCTACTTTAGTAAGTTGCTTTTATTGTAGCCCTTGAGTATTTCCACATAAATATCCCAATGTTGTCTGTGGCTTTAGATTTTTATCTCTCATCTTACCTGGTAATCAACTCTAGAGTTTGGAGAATCAAATCAACCATAAAAGCTAAAGGATGTCTCAAAAAGTAAACGTGTGACTGACCTAGCCATATTCAACAAGACTCATAGCAACAAAAGCTTAACCTGTGGCCTACTCATGTAATAGATACATGGTTCACCGTAGTAAATGACTAATCTATGACATACCTAACTACATAATACACAGGATTCTGATTTATGGCGCACCACTGAATAAGCAATGAAGAAGGTTTTATTAAACTGTCTTGCAAGATTTTCAACATTCAAGAAAGGACAAAGTAAATTCAGATCACTGAAAATTTTTATTTAAAAATTAAATTAAGAAAGAAAAGTTAAGGGAAGATCTTTGTAGCTTAGCCTGTGGCGAGGAAAGCAACAAATTTGATTTGATTATTACACCAAAGAAGTTTGACTTTAAAACAGAACACAAAAAGGAAACAAACTGAAGAAGAAAAGTACTTGCCACAAAAAAACACCATCATGTTTATCCTCTTAGCTCACAAAGAACTCCAAAGCGACTCAGGAAAAAGAACATGGCAGCAACAGAAAAGTAAAACAGATCAATGGTAATTTACCAAAACAAACATTCCAGAAAACAAAATAAATACACTTCTTACAAAGAAAAGAAAGACTCACGATTCACTAGGAAACAAAGACTTCCAAAGGAAACCAGAGGGAAACCATTTAACAACTTCCAGGAACTGATTGTCCTCAGTGAGGCTGTGGGTTAACCAAGACCAGGCACTTTTACACATTGTGGATAACTGAGCATATTGCTGCATGGATTCTGGGAGTTCTAGATTTTTTTTTTTGATGGACTTGTATAGCATATTGCCTTTCCTTGCTGGTTTCTTTCTTTCAGTATAATGATTTTGATAGTCATGTATGTTATCTGTATTGTTTATTGGGACTTTTGTGTGTGTCCGTTATTTCTGTTCTCAGCCATTCATTACAGATAAAGCTGTTGAAAGTATTATTAGGGGGCCAGAGTGATGGCTCAGAGGTTAAGAACACTGGTTGATGTGTCAGAGGCTGGGGTTCGATTCCTATGATACATAGGTGGATCACAACCTTCTGTTACTTTGGTTCCAGGGGATCTGACACCTTCTTCTAACCATTCACACACACACACACACACACACACACACACACACACACACACACACACACACACACACACACACAATGTATATACATACATATAGGTGCTCATGCTCAAAAACTACCTAAATCGTTTTTTAAAGAACATTTTAGACAGATGTTTGTTTAGAGATATGGGTGTGTGTTGCTTCCTTTGAGTAAACCTAATTAGTAAATTGCTAATTAACATACACCATGTTTTACAATCAACTCTCATGCTGCCTTCCAGCGTTCGATTCATGTCATTCCCATAGGCAGGATCGGAGAGCTGTGGCTGCCTCATGACCTCGCCGGCATTTTGTAATGCCAGTCTTTTGCATTTCAGTCAGTCTAGACGTTATAAACTTACTCTTTGGGCGGGTGGTGCTATGTTATAGTAAATAGGACAGACCTTTAATCCTCCTTTTCAATTTTTACCTTCTTACTTAACATTTTGTTTCCTTTTTGTTTCAGAGAGGGTCTCATGGTGTAGCCTAGAGTAGCCTAGATATTACAGTTCTCCTGCCTCAGACTCTCAAATTCTGTAAAGTTCTGTAATTATAGGTGTATGCCATCGTGTCCAACTTTACTTTCTCTGATTTTCTGAGGCACTTTTTTAATCAAAACAAACAAATGTTCAAAATAGAGTGAAAAGATTAGGACAGAACTATATTCAGTAAGAATGGTGGTTATCTCCACTTGGAAAATGATGAGGAATTCTTATTTAATTCCTCATAATTTACTTCCCAGTTTCCTATCATGAAGATTTAATGCTTTTAAAAAAAATCCAGAAAAGTTCCCTTAAGTTTGTCTGCTCGAACAATAGTTATTTGGTTAGCTCTCCCTAGATGTTCCAGTGTGCTAGATGGTGTTAGCTGTCTGCAGCACAGCCGGTAAGGCTGGAGCAGTCTGCAGGGAGAAGGGAGCATTTCAACCCAGTCAACTTCTCAGTTGGATCTAATAAATTTTCCTTCAGGCTCTCATCTTTTAAGTGAAACAGAATGTGCTAGACTATAAATAAAACTGTTGGCAAGCAGGACAATGTTGGGGCTGCTACCATCAGGAAAAGAAGAAAAAAAATCCCTAAAATACGCTTGAGAAGTAACATGCCGCAGGTAAGAGGCCACACACACCTCTTTCTACTTGTGGATGCACAATAGCAGTCAGCTACATCCCAGCAGGCTGGTCTCTCTGATGTTCTATAACTCTCGCGGATACTCAGACGCTCGTGATAGGTTCAAATGATGCCACTTACTGCTGTGTGCCTTTTAAGGCTTCAAAGCCTGGCACCACAATGAACACTCCTTTAGCAAAGAACAGCTCAGTCAGGAATGTTTCGGGGAGTATCATACTGAATGGAAAATTCTTTGATTGCGGCACCCAGGTTTCTTCCCTGGAGCCCTAGCTCGTTTGTGGGGGTTGAACCGCAGCTCTCTTCCTGGTTTGTCAGAGTCTCAGCTTGGCACATCAAGCATCTGAGGGTACACCCCCTACCCCCCGCAGGCTGTTTGTCCTCTTTTTGTGTGGGTTGTACTTTCCCTTTAGAGTCCTCTGTGGTCCTTCCAGCATCACGAGGCTGCAGGATGCCTCGGATCAGAGACTGATGATTATTGAGACTGACATCTCTGGGAGTTGGGCTTGCCTACTGGTGCGATTAAGTCAAGCCTTCACAACTCCCACCCCTACCATTAAATAAGAGATTGCTTCCCGCTGCTCACCCGTGGAGGGATCCCGGGAGTGAGCGCCATGAAAAAAATTCTCAAATTGGAGAAATCAGGGTCTGTGTACTACTACACAGAGATGACTTAACAGACTTGACATACAAGTCTGTGGCTCTTAGCTTGATTTCTCCCAGCATCTCTCTCTTCCTTGAAGCATTAAGAGCATTCGATTTTTACATGGGAGGATCAGTATCTCATATTTGTGGTAATACGGATGGGAGAGGATTGACCTTACCCTGAATTCTGCAGATGGGCGCCAATTGCCTTTGAATAACTTTATTTTACCCACAGGGAGGGGAGTGCTCAGCAACAGACACGTAAATGCATAGATCTAGAAACAGGAGAGAGAGCTAGCTTTCGAGAGACAAATAGAGAAGAAAAATCTTTCTTAAGCCGAAGGCTACGCTCTGAGGACAGTGGCTCAGATGTTCTGGTGGTGACACCATGGTGACAGAGGACTCTCAGTCCACAACAGCCTAAACATAATGCAGCAGGTCACATTGCAGCTGCAGGCCAGAAAGCAGAGAAGTGGGCTGCAGACAGGGCCAGACCATGACACTAAAGCTAACCCCTTTTAGTGATCTGTCTCCATCTTCTAGGGCCCAAATTCTGAAGATTCTGCAATCTTCCAAAACAGAACTACAAGCTGGGGACCAAGTGTTCAAACACATGTGTCCGGTAAGGAATGTTTCACATTTGAACATAATGAGAAGTGAATTTAAATTGTCCAATATCCGTATCACCAAACACTGTTCCAGCATTTCTTATACTGAGACCATGTTCTAACGACAGCAATAATAAAATGTATACCTTTAGCCACTACTTTCAAACTAAAGGCACTTGGACCTGGACTGGTTTCCTGTGTTAGAGATCACTTTTCTACCTTTAAACACTGGGGTCTCCATCGTTCAGATTCCACAGCCTTGACATTCATTATCATTTGGGGAAGTGCTCAAAGAGAGTTTCTTCTTGAGACTCTGGAGTGAGTCCTTGTATGAATCCCCTACCTTGTGTCTGAAATGGCTTCCTTGCTCCTTCCCTTGGGTACATCATCTAAGACTTCAATACTCCATCTCAATACTCTGCTCAAATAGTCACTGAAAATCTCTGCACCCCAATAAGCCTCTCTGCTGAAGCAATAATCTGAATCAGACCCATCAAACTGGATTAGAAAAAGCCTAGGTTTAATGGCTACCCAAAGCTCCCAGGAGACTTTCCAGCCCCCTGAGAGGAGACAGTAAAGGAAGACTGGAAAAACCACATGTTTGTTCTCTGAGAGGCAGTTTCACTACCCTGTGGGAGCGGTCTTGAGCATCTCTGGGGTGGGGTCATTGTTTGGTGGGCTTTCTTAGGGGTAGAGTCTGGACTGAGGCAACTTGGGGGGGTAGGGGTAGAGCCTCCACACAAACATTCCAGACTCTTTGGGTATATGGATTCCAGCTGGAGTGAAGCCTTTACCCAAACATTCCAAACTCTTTGGGTATATGGATGCCAGGGACTAGGGTGACCAAGCATCCCAGACTCTTCGGGTATAGGAGCACTGGCTCAAGTCTGGCTACTTCCTGTGGGCATGGGGAGACATGGGGGAGGGGAGAGTTGGGAGTTGGTGGGCTCATGCTCAGTGAGAGGTGTGCATGAAGAGGCATCAGTTTAACTGCCATCCTGGAGACATCCTCAGACATCTGTTCCTTGAGAGAGATGAGAAGGCAGGTTGCTAGGAGAAAAAAAATAGATTGTTATTACTCCCCCTAATAATGCTATGTAGGTGCCCATTTGAGGCTGGAGAGGTGGTACCAGTGAAGTCCCAGGAGCTGGTGCAGATGCTGCCATTATCTAGGGGGCCTTCTGTAATTTGGTCTTGACCAAGATAGCAGGAGTGATCTGTAAAATATGCTCAAAAATGGGTGGGGTCAAAAATAGGCTCCAGAGACTTAGTTTTTACCAGATTTCTTGATGCAGCTGCAGAACTCTTCCCTACAGGTATCTCTAAGACAGCTGGAACAGATTGACATCTTGGAGTGATAGCAAAAGGCTATGGCTTTAGGTTAGAAGTCACGAACATTTTAGAAGACAACTAAAGGAAATTGAAAACTCTGAACCTCTAAAGATATATCTGAAAACTGTTAATTCTGAACCATGAAGCCCGTGAAAGAGGCACACCTCTCTATGTTTTTAGCAGGAAACTTAAAAAATGAACTAATGAGCTACCAGTATCCCAAGTCATCAGATGCCATCAGACAGAACTGAGAGGGGTAAATAAATGAACAGAAGTGAGACAGTTTTTTCCAGCTACCCAGGCAATCCCAAGTTTCTCCATGGTCTTTGGCGAACATCAGTCTCAGAAACAATACTTTCCTTTAGCTGCTGAGCCCAGGAGGCCTGACAGATTTTCCTGGGAGGGTAGGGTTTAGTCTATCTGTTTTGGCAGGATGAGATGATCCCTGATGTGTCGTCCATTTTAGGCAGGGTCCAGGCAGCAGATGAAGTGGGCTCTGTGGGCAGCTTTCCCATATCCAAAGGCAAGCCTCCAGACTTCTGCAACCAAGAATCTTCTTGGAGGAGCTATAGGATGCTGCAGGAGCTGGGATGTCTCTCTATCATAAGAAGCTCTTTTGTTAAATGTTATACTCTCAGATCTGTAAAGGCACTTGAGAATCAGGGTACCATTACTTGTCAGGTGTATCTAAATTAGACATAGAAGTTAAATTTAGACATAGTTTACTCAGTCAGTTTACCAATGTCAGTAGAGGCAAGAAGAGTAGAAGGAATATTTTAGTAATTCAAAGTATACTGGAGGTGGAATGTCTCCTTGGTAGGACCAGGGCACATGGGTACTCTTACTCAAGATGGCACTGAGGTTTTGCTTTGACCTCAACCAAAAATGGTAGCTATTCATGTGTTTGTATTTTTCCAGAGCTGTTGTTACAAGTTTTACAGATTTTAAAATACACATACATATACACACAGAGATAAAACAAGCATACTGTGGCCCCATTACTTACATGTATATATTAATAGACAGATGAATAAAACTTTTTTCCAGGAAACTGTGCCAGTTTGACAAAATTAAAAATCCTGGAGTAGGCTGCAGGAGCCAGGCGAACACACAGAGGGTCCCGTTGAGGGTCAGGTCAGCAGATGCTGTAAGGGAGAACAGAAACGCAAGGATGGAACTCTTATGTATCTCAGAGGGGGGGGCAGGGAGAATGGATTCATTGCAGCGTGACCAGATCATCTGCGAGGAATGCAGAGAAACAGCAAACAGTGAAGAACAGATGACAACACAGTATCCAGAAACCATGGGCATATGGGGGTTTTGTTTACTTGTCCCTACACTGGCAAAAAATTTTTGGGCGTTAAGGATGTATGGCATCAGATAGCCCCAATTTAAAAAGATTTTGTAAAGGGCAACCCAAGGGCATTTGGGAATCACGCTTTGAGTTTCAGGTGCCCACTTCAAAAGTCTATGCTGGGACCAAAGCCATACATAAAAGATATTTGTGTTTGTGAGTGAATAAATAAATGAGCTAATGAAAATTATTTCCTCTAACCCTTTCAAAATTCCACCAGAATTCCAATGTGAAAAAGGCTATTATTATTTTCAAAACTTGGAATGCCAATGGACTTTTAAAAAAAATCAAGGAAGCCAGGTCAGAGTGAGACTTACAGATTCAGAGGAGGCTCACAGGTTCAGAGGACTTGCTGCTCTTCCAAATGACTTGATTTTAGTTCCTAGCACCTAGGTTATTTGGGTCACAAGCACCTCTAACTCCAGCCTCAGTGGGCATTTACACACACATCTGCAATCTGCCCTCATGCTCAAACATATGTACATAATTAAAATAGAAACAAAATCCCTTCATTTGAATTCACAGAAATTAGCAATTTGGCTCCAACTCAGACAAAGAACAATATCTATCTATCTATCATCTATCTATCTATCTATCTATCTATCTATCTATCTATCTATCTATCTATCTTATCTCCTATCTATAGCTATCACAATACTTACAATATATATAGATGGGGCTGGAGAGATGGCTCAGTGGTTAAGAGCATTGCCTGCTCTTCCAAAGGTCCTGAGTTCAATTCCCAGCAACCACATGGTGGCTCACAACCATCTGTAATGAGGTCTGGTGCCCTCTTCTGGCCTGCAGACATACACACAGGCAGAATATTCTATATATAACAAATAAATAAATAAATATTTCTTAAAAATTAAAAAAACACAATATATATAGATATGTGCATGTGTACACATGCGCACACACACATATGGCTTCTGTGACAAGGGAGTTATGAGTTTATACTATTGATGCAATGGCTCAAAGTGTAAATGTTCAGAAGCAGTAGAGAATAACAGTTTCTGGAAGTTGTAGAAGCTTCTGTTACACTTGGAAAGTGTACATTACAACTTGGGAGGATAGGTTATATCTTCAGGAAAGCCATGAAAGACACTGCTGGATAGCTTGGAATGTTTATATTGTGGTTCCATGATTAAGTGCATATATTTTTTTCATCACTCTGTAAGTTTACAATTTGTGCATGTGTGTGCACGTGCCAGAAAATTAATGCTATTGTATCTAATCACACCAGAAGTAAAGTGCTTTATAAAAGTTTAACTAGAAGTTATGTCATTATTTGCCTTTCTGCTACGAGAACTTTTATTTTAAAAAGCATCTAATTTAGACCCAGTACTTGGAAAAACTACAAATAAGATTTTGGAAATATTCTAGAGTCACATCAAAACAGAACATCTGTGCAGAACCCTGCTTTGAATCAAATCATTCAGCAATCTTTCTTGAAATCACCTTCTCTCTTTGTCAAAGAGCAAGAGTGGATGGCGCAACTTGAAGTTTGTATTGTTTCCCAAAGAGTGAAAAAAAATGGAAATTATTGGCACCCTCTTTGTTTCCAAATTAGGTCTGCCTCTGACAGACAGGTGGCTCATAAATTGATCTTTTTTCATGGAAATTATGGTGCACTTAATTTTTCTTAAGACCAAAGCTATAAATAGAAGGCGGGTCATTGTATCATGACAATGAATTATTATTATTTATGCACATTGAAGATGAGAGTTTCTTGCCCTCATAAATTACCTCTTCATGACTCATTGAGTTCCTCCCGACCCATGAATAATGAGTTCCCTAATCTTTAAAGAGCTGGAGCAGCGAAGACAAAGCAGGAATGGGAGGAGCTTGGAGAAGAATTCTTGAATTAAGGACTTAACATATTTACATAGCAGGTTTAGAAAGACGGTTCCTTGGCAGTCCACGCTAAATCAATGCTGCATAATTTGAGAAATAGCAGCCTGGTGCTTCTTTCTTTTTTCTGACAAGGATAAGTGATGTCATTTTAACAGCAGCATGGCATACTTTCTCGAGACTGCTTGTTAAAGAAAATGGGGCCACCTTTGCGGAGCTCACACGTCAATAGCACGTTTAACCCAGTCATTTTCACATAATCCATAATAAGTCAGATTTTCGTTTGTTGTTTTTGTTTTGTCACAGGCTTCATTTATTCTCCTAGTTTTGAAATATATGCTATATAAATAAATTTCATGAAAGGTTCAAAGAAAATTGAACCCGTGAAAGAAAGCATTCAATGGTCGAAGTCATTCTGTAATTAAGAATATTGTAGAGTTTATTGTTAGAAAGAAAGGTTGGACAGTTTTCTTAAAATATATACCAATCAGTTCATTAAGGTACAAGACAAAGGGTCCTCTAGTGAATTTGAGATGGGACAGATAAGCATTTGTAAGAGAGAAATGAGTCCTTCTTTTACAAATAATCTCCCCATATTTTTAGGGAAAATAAATCTGTGGGGCCAAAAAAATCCATAGTGTCCTTATCATTTCAAATGTATAGAAGAGGTGCAGGCTATAAAGCCTAAAACAACGATGCTGACTTCACTTCTGAGGCACACTGAACCCGCTGGAGACAGCATTTTAGTTTCTTCTCTAAGAAAAGAAAAGCAGTAATGGGGTAAGGTTGAGGCCCTGTTAATTAAAGATAATTTTTTTCTACTTTTAAACAATGGGATCTCTATCCTTCATGTTCCACAGACTTGGCATTTGTCGTCATTTTGGGAAGAGCTCAAAGAGAGTTTTCCCTTGTGGCTCTGATATAGAATAACACCTGATCTCCTGCCCCCAGTTACTCTCTCAAGTTCCTATGGAAATACCTGTGACAAAAGCAAACATCTAAACTCGTGAAGGTGTTCAATGTAGAGTCAATGTCTTACATAAATTTGCAATTAAGTTATGACTGTTTAACACGAATTAGAATAGCCTCTGGCTGTTATATTCTCAGAAATCCCAATAAACTCTATAGTAAATTACACATATGTCCCCTTGTATGAAGTGTCTCTGATTTTACCTGTCACATGAAGGGTTCTAATTACATGGACCCTTGTACCTGTCTTATTTAAGAAAATTCTAACTAGGGACAAAGCTCTTGGAGATCAAATGGACAGCAAACTGAGATGCATGATGAGAAAAGACATGGGAAATGCCCATGGTGCTAGCCAGAATGGTAGTTTTCCATTTGTTTCATGACATATTTGATAGTGGTAATGATATAAGATCATATAAGACAAAGGAAACGCACTACACGAATCCTTGCAAGACACTGGGGACAACGGTCAGAGATGACCAGGCGAAGTTTATTCCCAAGTGTGTTTCTCTGTACTTTCTCAAGGCTGCACGGTGCATCAGAAGCTACTCAAAGCCAATACCACCGAACAGACATCGGCATTTCTATTAGTATCATAGGAAACAAAATATCCAAACCATGGAATCACTGCCAGTCCTGACACCCTATGATGGACAAACAGGAGGTCAGATAGACTGTCATCCTTCTACATGGATTAAAAACAGCACATAAAGAACAGCAGTGAAAACTGGAAAAATCATTCCGCCGAAGGTTCACAAGGACCAGACTCAAAAGAATTCATTAAGAAGACACAAAGAAAATACAGAAAACTATTTGGCATATTAATGGACCGCAGGAAGATATGAGTTCTGTGTAACTAAAGGCTGCCATTAGCAAATCAAAGGATAAGGAAATTAAGATTAGATTCGATGATAAATGAGATTAATAGTCATAGGAAGAATAATAGGAAAATCAAGATAGGAATGAATGGATAAAATTTTTCACATACAATGAAAAACAGGTGAATAGTCAGTGTTGGAAACCAGGTCACTACTGATGAAGGGCAGAGTTCGGAGAGTGGATGAAGTCTCGAGTGAATGTATATTGATAACTTGAGTATGTTATGTCATAGCTGTCAGTGTCTTAGGCCCATCGGAATGGTAAAGCCTCCCCCTGGTCAGAGTAAGGATGCAGACAGTATGTGCAGAAAGTATTGACCACAATTTCGTCAGCTTGGAGGATGGCAGCCTGAGACTGTTCCCCTACACATACGACCAAGACAGGCTGCAGGGGCAGCATTAGAGCAGTAATGGTCCTCCCACCCCCAGCTATGCTTGTATTAATAATCACCTTCCTCCCCCCCCCGCCCCCCGTGAGGACCCACAGAGTTGTGAGCCTGTTCCACCTTGACTGTTGACGACAGGTGTGGCTACAAACCAGAGATTCTGACCTAGAGTGTGGTTAACTAGGTTTTTGGGTGTAGAGGTGATCTGCTCCACTTGGACCAAAAGTTGGAGAATTCAAGACTATTCCTTATATTACGTTAATGAAGTCTGTAGCTTCCTGTTTCCCTTTTGGAGTGAAGTATATATAAGTGTGTAGATAATAAACGTGGTAGATTCAGTACTCACTGAATGTCCCTCCCAATGTTGGTCTGTGTTTCTGTCTTTTATTTCTCCTATTTCTCTGTTCCTTTGGCTTAATAATTCTAATCCTCACGCTCCTACTCTGGAATGCATGAGTTTTGCTGAAGCTGGTCTTTGACAGATGCCACCCAACGTGAAGCTAGGGACATATGGATCGGCAATGTGGGGCTAAGGACACATGACAGATAACACACAGATGTGTGGCCAGCGGTACAGGAGATAACATGTAGGAGGCTGCAGAGTAAATTCTACACCGCATATGTAGAGATGAGAGATGAGTACTCAATAATAGTCAATAATAGACAATAAAAGATAATAAAGGAAGAAAGGCGGGGTGATATACCGGGAGTAAAACTGTATATAATTATAGATATGGGACATTTATTTGGGTGTATTTTGATAGCTAGAGGAGCTGGGTGGAGTGGAAAGAAATGCAGCGATTTTTGGAGTTTGTAAATGTTACACTCCCTCATCTGTCGCCTACACCACAGCCACAGGGGTTGCTGCTGAGCGGTGGAGGAGGGAAGGGAGTGCAGGGCGCAAAGCCTGGCTGCAGCTGCAGGCTCTTGCCACCATGCCCGTGCACACAAGCTATAGCTGGTGCCTTCTAATTTTGCAAGCTGCTAGCCTATGGAACTGCTGAAGCCTCCAGGAGCTGTTGCTGCAGCCGCAGCCAGTCTCTGGTCTCTGGTGAAACCACTGAGCCAGCTTCAGCTGCGAGGCTAGATCCTGGCTCCCAGCCTGACCATGGAGCCTCAAGCAGTCAAGTGTCTATTGACATGCAAAGGCAACTCCAGCCAGGTGTTTGGGGAAATCTGTCAGCTAGGGACACTTGCAACTTGGATTTTACAGGGGATCCTGAGCCCCTCAGTAAAATTAAAACACAATTTTGAAAAGAAAATAAAAACGTGAGTTATACTCCCCGTTTTTGTTGACAAGGACCTGATCTTGTATTAATATGGGGTCGAAGGCATATTTGAGCTTTGTTCACAGGAAAATAAAGCTTAATGAGACGCTTGCATGTAAAATAAAGGAGTCCCATCCAGGGAACATTGCAACCACTAAGGACCCCACAAAAGATGCAGACTGAGGTTCCTGAATCTGTGTTCCTGACTAAGGCCTCATGTAGCAGTCTGAGAAAGGAAGGAAGCTTGTGGTGATGATTGGTGATTCCTAGTTTCTTGGTGGACCTACTGCACATACTTCCAGACCTTAGTGAAATCTGGTTACTCTGGAGCTCACCCAGGATCACCGACTGAATGTGTGACAGTTTATCTGTACTTGGGCATCTTGGGACAGAGAACTCATTTTGCCAGTATGGGTATTCAATCTGCTGTTGCAATAAAAGACCTGAGAACTGAGACCTCAAAAAATTCCCCTCTGGGGGAAAGAGACTTGTAGAGGCAATGATACACTATTCTGTAGACGGAGTAACTGAAGCCCCTCTTTGGATGAGGAGGGCATAAAGGTTTTAGCTGCTGTTCAGAGAGTGGGACAGTTCAGAAACTTAGAAGCAGCCCATGCAGCTGGACGTAAGAGAAAAAAAAAGACTCAAAATTCACCCGTCACAGAAGGTTTTTCTTGTCTTTTGATTAGAATGGATTTAAGAGACTTGTGATTTGACAAATTGTATGTTTGCATTAGAATTATGGTATTGACCTGTTAATGTTTGTCGTTCATTATAAAGATGTTTCCGGTTAGAAAAACATTAGAGCTTATCTCAGAAAAAAAATTGACAGGGTAAATCCTTAGAAGGCAATCTCACTTCAGGTCATTATTAGGAGATATTGTGGCCAAGGGAGTATATGTATCACAAAGCATTATCTGCTTGCATATGATTAACTCTCCTGACAGAAAATCGACTCAAAGGTGCACAGTGCCTAGAGATGCTTTCTCCGTTAACCCTTTATCCACAGAGGCTGGTAGTCAGAGATGGGTAAGATCTCCCCCCTCCCCCCCAGCAATCTAAGACAGGATGCACATGACAGAATGTATGTACCTATATCCGGTAAGTCTGGAAAATGGGAAAATGACTCCCAAGACAGGCACAGTCATCTGTCCTGTAGCAGAAGCAAAATAAAAAGGGAAGAGCTGTGAGGGCCCACAGAGTTGTTCTACCTTGACTGAAGGTCAGAGAGTTTGAGCTTAGTTTTGCTCTCTCAAAGTTGTTGACAACAGGTGTGGCTACAAACCAGAGATTCTGACCTAGGGTGTGGTTAATTAGTGTTTTGGGTGTAGAGGTGATCTGCTCCACTTGGACCAAAAGCTGGAGAATTCAAGTCTATTCCTTATATCATGTTAATGAAGTCTGTTGCTATATAAGCGTGTAGATAATAAACAAGGCGGATTCAGTACTCACTAAATGTCCCTCGCAAGGCTGTCCTGTGTTTCTGTCTCTTATTTCCCTTATATCTCCGTTCCTTTTGCTTACTAATTCTAATCCCCATGCTTTTACCCTGGAACATACGAGTTTTATTGAAGCTGATCTTCGACATCTTCCTCCATCCACCCTTCCTCTTTCTTTCTTTCTTTCTTTCTTTCTTTCTTTCTTTCTTTCTTTCTTTCCTTCTTTCTTTCCTTTTCTTTTCTTTTCTTTTTTCTTTTCTATTGTCTCCCTTGGTCATGTTCACAAACCTAACCACATGGGCCTGCCAGCAATGAAGTTGAGACATTCTTTCATTTCAAGAAGTATGAATTCACTGGATTTGAAGTAAAAGTTATACTTATTCATTCATACAAAGTGCTAAAGAAACACCAGAGCATTTTGAATAGAAGTACTCTGGAAAAGACAATGGAGTAAAGATCTTACAGTTGGGACAAAATCAACCCCCAAACCCTATGTACAGCTGGGAAAGGGACCACCACTGTTCGAGGTGGTCATAAAAAATCTTAAGAACTTAATCATTGTGATAAAATATTTTATTTTGACTCATTGTTTGAGGGGTTCCTAACCATGGCCCTGTGCTCTTGTTTGTAGTAGGAAGTAGAAAAGACAAGATCTCCTGAGTAAACTGGGAGTGTGAGGATCATGGGAGAAGGTAAAAGGGGGGAGGACGTGAGGAGAGCAGAGAAAAAATATACAGTTCAATAAAAACAACTTTAAAAAACCTGTTCATTTAAGTTTTACTTTACATCATTTCCGGGTTCTGTTCTCTCCAGTGGTTTTTATTTTTGTGTCTTTGTTGTTTTTGTAATTTATCTATATGAAAGATGCATAATCAGATGGTCAGACACTTGTGCTTGGCCTCCAATGGCTTGCTTAGGTTTTCTTTAACATCTTTTGTTTTATATTTTGCTTGTACACCCTGTAGTCACCAGTGATTGTTCCCTGTTCATACTGAAACACCTGTAGTCCATGGGGCTTATAGCCTCTGCTGGTGGATTCGTGTTTGATTTAAGGAAAGAAGTCAATGTTTGTACAGCTTGAAAACCACCCCAATATATTCTCATACCCAGCTCTCTCAATTCTCCATCACAGGTACACACAAGCTGCTGGCCACCTAGCCATAGCCCTGGATTGATCTCTAGAGCATTTAGGAAACATTTCAATGGTGAACTTATTTCCCCATTAAACTCTTACTAGTCTTACCTGCTTCTCATCCACCGGGAACCACAGCATCTTATGCTTGGGTTATAGGTGGGCTTCAACACTTGCCATTGGCACAGTTTCCACTCCTCGCACTGAATCAAGTTATCCTTCTCCAGTAACACAGCCGCTCATTTCCTCAGTCCACTCTTAGCAACTCCAGCAAGGAAGCCATGAGCAGAAGAGGGGCAGACGCCTGCTCCTCCTCCTGCAGGCCAGCAGTGTAGCATTAGTATAAGCTTCTTGCTTTCTTGTTTCTCTCTAGTTGATTTGTAGTGCCCCCCGCCAGAAGTTGCTTTTGCCAACTTTGTCTAGCTTTAGTCATTTTCTTAAAAGACACCTTTAATCCTTCGTAGACAAAATCCATGCTATCTCCATGACTTTGCTGCCTCTTCTTCCTCTTCCACCCTTTCCTTCAACCTAAATTTTGCATCTAGGTTTTTCAAACTCTTGCATTTCCCACACAGTTCCTAGGATTCCAGTGACCCTTTGTCATTCTTACTTAAAAACATCTTATTATTTCTTGCTGCTTCCTGGTGCTTGGCTGAATGGGATGTCCAAACGTATCTCAGGCTTTCTCCTACTTTGAATTTGCCCTTCCCTACTTTTCTCATGTGAATAAATGTCCCCTGTTCCTAAGTAACAAAGAGCACTGTAACAATTATAGACACAATTGCAGAGACTGCTACTGGTAGCCATTTTTAAATAATGCATCATTTCACAAAACTAAAGAGTATATATAATATGTATCTATTCAAAATTGTACCTTTCCTGAAGTATAATTGACAAGTAAGTTGTGTATTGTCAAGCTGTAAAACATAATGTGGGTTTTTGGTATGTGTGTATGTGTGTGTGAGTGTGTGCACGAGTGTACACACACATATGCAAACTCGAAAGCCTTCCTCAATTTCTCTCCATCTTATTTTTTGAGCAGCCTTCTCCCCAATCCCAACGTGATGTTTGGCTATCTGTATATATTATGAGATGATTGCCACAATCATGATAATTAGCATATCTGATACCTTATGAGATTACTTTTTGGGGCAGAAACACTTAAACTCGACTCGTTCAAATTTCAAGCAGCACAGCCATCTTTATTAGCTACCGTTACCTCATGTTTCACTAAAGCTCATTTCTCTTATAGCATCTAGTTCACACCTGTGATGAAAGTCCTGCTGTCCCCACCCTGCACTCAGCCATTACCGGGCTCTAAATTCATCAAAGTCCCACTCTGGCTGGCCAGCTGCTGGGCACTTTCTGCCATCACCATTTCCTCCAAATCATGCTCAGCTCTGTCACTGTCCTCCTTAAGAGTCTGCTCCCTAGACTTTCTGACTGCACATACAGCCCCTTCTCATGTACCACTTAGGTTCTATTGTAGTTAATTCAAAGTGTTTGGGGCGGGTTCAGGAGAAGCTGGTTTTGCCTTGGCAGTGATTTTATTATTTGGGGTGATATCATAAGAATACAAGGCCAGACTTCTGTAGCACTGGTTCTCTGCTCAAGTTTCAAAAAAACAAAACAAAACAACAACAAAAATCTCAGGAAGATGTTCAGCATCCTCCACTGACTAATTACTATGAAGTAATGAGGGGTAGGGAGTCCACCCTGAAGGAGAAAATGGTGAAGCAATACATGGAAGGAAGTGAGCTAGATTTCTCCTCCCCTCCAGTGACAGTCTCTTCTCCTCTCTTTTAACTGAGCCCTACTTGTGTCTTCAAATAAACATAGATAAACCCTGATTCACAGAAATACACCATAGATATTTCTATTAACTTTATAATCCCCCTTTACAGGTTTCTCCTATCAAAAGGCTCTGAGGAGTTCCCAGATAGCCAAGCTCCTCCTGGAGGAGTGATGTGGGATTCCTCTCTGTATGCTGTGAATACCATTGGTGAATAAAGAAGCTGTTTTGGGCCTGTGTAGGACAAAGTAGAAGTAGGTGGAGAAAACTAAGCTGAATGCTGGGAGAAAGAAGGCTGAGCCAGAGAGAAGCCATGTAGCCCCACCGGAGACAAACGCCAGAACTTTACGCGGTAAGTCACAGTCATATGGCGATACACAGATTAATGGAGATGGATTCGTTTAGGATATAATAGTTGGCCAGAAATACACTTAAGCTATTGGCCAAACAGTACTGCAAATAATATGGTTTCTGTGTGATTATTTCGGGGCTGAGCAGCCAGGAACAAACAAGTCTCCTCCTACAAAAGAGGAGAATGTGCACATATCATAGCCTGCGTCTAACTCCTCCTCTGTCAGAAAGTCATGTTTCTCTCCCTGCTTCCCCACACCAAATCTTCTTCTTCTTCTTTTTTTTTCCAGCACCTGGAACTGTTTATTAGACATTGTTGCCAGTTTCAGGATAGAAAGCTAGACAGAAGAAAAACAGTGATCACAGATCCATAGGGACAGACCCTGCTCATCTGGGGACATGTGTATACCCAACCCAGTGGACCAATCTGGCAACTGTTGCCCCTCCCCAGACCCCCCAGGACTTTGGCATAATGCTGATGGGGGAGGGGCTGAAGACAGTAGAGCCCCTCAACCCGAAGCAGGAAGTCTGATGAGTGCTGGGGACAGGCTGGAGAAGAGGGGACATGGGGCAAGCCAAGGGTTGGGATGTGAGGGGCAGCAAAAGTGAAGGAAGTCAGGAGCTAGGAACATGGTGTCTAGGTTTCCTTTTCTGGAGAAGGGCCCACAGAGGCCTGCAGGCCAGTGGCAGTGGCTGGGGCAGGTCACGCACTGATGTCTTTCTCTTTGCCCGCTTTGGGGACGGCTTCCAGCAATGGATCCCCGGGGCCCGCCTCCTCCCCCTCCTTGGCCTCACCATACTTGGAGTTGAGGACCTAGAGGCCAGAATTGATGCAACGTTGCATGTGATACTTGGCATCAGTAGGATCCATCTTGCTGATGGCGTCTTGCAGCATCTGCACGTCCTTCACATCAAAGCATATCTGCAGCTCCTCGGGCAGGGACTCATAGACCTCCACAGGGTCCAGGCCACCAGGGCCCAGCCTCTTCTTGTGCTCCTCCTCCTCATATTCCTTCATGGCCTTCTCTACACGCAGCTTGGCACGGCCCCGAACACGCTCCTTAAAGGCCTCCACTTCATACTTGAAGCCCTCCATGTACTGGTGGTCGGCGGTCTTGATCTTGGTGAAAAACTGCCGGAAGCAGGCGCGGGGGTCGACCTTCAGGCTCTTGGCTAACTCCAGGATGAACTGCATCACCATGGTCTGGTGAGCCACCTGCTCCATCAGCGCACACTTCTCCACTTCCAGGTCGATGCACCAGATCACCAGGTAGTTGGCAGTCTCCTCGCACACCAGGTGGACATGTGGAGCATGCCAAAATGTTTGATTTGTTTCTTGTACTTCTCAACGAAGGTCTTGTGCTTCTGCTCTCTCGCCTCCTCTGAGTCCTCCTCTGCCTTCTCAGGCTTGGTATTGACCATGCTCTTGCTGAAGCCATCTTTTCTGAGGGTGTCCACGTTCCAGGGCATGCTCTTCTCCTTCTTGCGCATGTCCTCCAGCTTCTGCTCCCAGCTTCGCTCCTCCTTGCGCAGCTGCTGTGCCTCAGCTCGCAGATGCTCAAGCTCCACTTGGCCACAGCCCTCCGCCACTTCCAGCTCCTTCAGCTGGCGCTGGCACTCAGCTACCTTGCGCTTGCATTCACAGCAGCCCCGGTCCAGTTCCTCCTTCTCCTTCTGAAACTGCTCCATGCGCTCCACTCGGGCCTGGTGCTGCCAGCGGAAGAGGGTGCGTCTCGTCCTCATCGTCCGACACCTCAATGTGATCCCAAACGCTGTAGTCCACCATCTTCACCTCGGAGACCCGGATTGGCTCCCGGCTCTACACAGGGCCTGGCGCTGAACAGGGACCCACAAGGGATAGAGAGTCCGCTCGCGGAGCCCCGCCCCTTCCGCTTCTGGCCCACACCAAATCTTCTGAAGGACCATTTGGTTTCAGCAAGCAGCACTATTGAGTGCAGTGAACTCTCTGTATTTGAGTGCATTGATTTTGTAGCTTGTACTTCATTTCTTTATTTGCTTTTGTTCCAGAGATGCTTAAAAGTAATAAAAAACTTAAATGTGCTTTTTCTATTTGCTCCCATTTAATCACAGTATCATACAAATAAGCCAAGTTAATCCAGGGAGGCTGAGGGAAGACCTTTCTTTAAATTTCAAGAAATATAGTCTAGAACATCAGTTTGTCACTTAATCACATACTCCCTGTTGCGGCACTTAGCTACCTCCCCAGAAAGTGATATGAATTATTCAAAGGCAGGGACTATGACATTTGTATTTCTTTTTATACATACCTCCACATTTCTATTGCTCTTTCAAAACTATATTTTATTGAGTGAATACCTGAAATCTTTGCTTTGTATTGAAACTCTGCTATATTTCATAACTTGATTAGTTTTTTTTATTAAGTTAGTTCTTTGACAACTTCATGCACTGTGTGTGTGTGTGTGTGTGTGAATTATATTACTATTGTTATGATAAAACACCATGACCAAAGAGTCTTGGGGAGAAAGGGTATATTTGGTCCATGCTTCCACATCACAGTTTGTGATGTGGAATTCAGGACAAGAACTCAAACAGGGCAGGAATCCTGGAGGAGAAGTCAGGGCAGAAACTATGGAAGAGTACTGCCTACCTTCTTCCTCCCCATGGTTTTCTCAGGCTGCCTTTGTATAGAACCCAGGGATGGTGCCACCCATAATGGGTTGGGGTCTCCCTCATCATTCATCAATCATCAATTAAGAAGATACCCCATAGCCTGATCTTATGGAGGCAGCTTCTCAATTGAGGCTCCCTTCTCTCTGATGACTCTGGTTTGTGCCAAGTTGGCATAAAACTAGCCAGTACAATATATATGTATAGGAGTGTGAGTGTTTTTGTGTGCATGTATGTGTGTGTTACATTCTGCTTACCCCCTCATCTCCTTATCGTTATCTACTCTCCTCCTCCTTGACTCTTCTTCCAGATTCATGACTTTTGGTTTTAGGTATAATACAATATAATAGCCCATTTTATTTAAACACGGCTGCCTCTTTGATCATCAGATTGGTACTACTAGTTGGAGCCCGATAGAGTCACTGGTGGGTTCAAAACTGAAAACAACAATTCTGTCATCCCCTGAATATACCCATAGGAAATAGCAGGAAGAGGCAGGACATACCAGATGTCTCTTATTAAGAGCTAGAAATTGTGCTTAACACCTTGGAGCTCCTCGATTACTCTCTAAAACACATATAAAGACTCTGAAATAAGACATTCACTAACTGTAGGGGGAAACTGAGGCCCAGAGACTTCAAATAAGTTGCTTAACACCATACACCTTGTAAACCCTAGATCTGTGACCACATATGTAGAAGTGGTTGCTAGATAACCCAAAGCAGAACTATCCAGTGTGGTTTGCATACTATTCATAACACTTATTACTTTGCAACGTGTCACTTATGGTCACTTCAGTCCTCAGCCTGTAAACATACTGATGGCTGGCTTTCTTTTCCCAGTGTGTTCTGGCCAGGAGAGTACACGGTGAGCGTTTATTCAATCCCCTTGAATTTGCACTTGGGTTTGAACCCTCATTATTGGGGTTGAGAAATTTAGCCTCATTTAGTAGAACAGCTTTTAAAAACCAAACCCTGCACTTGGTAAGAGGACCTGTTAGTAGCTAGGCTGTGTTTTGCAATGAAGGAAATGCCATGCCAACACATCATTAGGACACATTTCTGCCTGCTGACTTTCCATCCAGAACAAAGAAATCCATTGTGGCGATGACGATGCGACAGGGAATGGTGTTGACAATGTGTCAGCCAGTGATCAGCCATAGAGAGCACCCCATGAGCACAACCTTCTCAGAGACTAAATGGGCATGGCTCAGCCCGTCTTTGCTAATGACTGCAGCATTTATCAATCTGAATGTGATTACGCCTTATAAAAAGAGCTCGTGAATGGCCTCATTTTGCTCTTCTGATGGCACAAATGAACTAAACAGAAGAGAGGGCTGTGTGGTCATTGAGTGTTAACACATAGCTTAGGCTCGGCTAGGCTTTCCCATCCTGTGTGTATGGTCAAACATGGCCAGAAGTACCCTGCCTTAGCAACCGTGTTACCCTGGTTCATTTTTGCAGCAAAAGCCCAGGCAGTAAAGTGATCCTTATTCTAAGGAATACATATGTAAAGAATAGGGATGGACTCTGCCATCACAAGGAAAGAACTTGAAAATTCTTATCAAGTTTCTACTAAGTTTCTTCTTGCTATTCATCCCTGTGATGTTTTGTCTGGGTAACACCACTCCCCTCCCCATAGCAACCAATGGAAACAAGCTGTTTGCTCTATATACAGTTCTCTGTCTGCTGTCTCCTATGCTGTCTTCCATCTGATTTTAGCCTAAGTGTTACCCTTTAGAGGAACTATCTTAGGACTATGTCAACATGGACTCTGCAAACTGAACTCTTCCTCAGTGCATTTATAACTAAAATGGATAGTTAATTGGAGCAAAGGTACTGTGTTTCATCTGGCAGACAAAAATGACAGAGTCTATAGTAAGTGTACCAGGAGAGGAAGAAGGAAGAATGATTTAGTTATTTGGGAAGAATAAAAATCAGACAGTGTGGTCCAATGGGTGCCCATGTGCACATATACAATAAAAGAGAGGGAGAGACAGGGAGAGAGATCCTTACTAAAGTGCTAGGATTCCTAAATGCCACGCACATTTTTGTTTATTCCAGACTGTATTTCTATATTTCCTGCTGTTACAGAAGTACTAGTGGTCCTTCACTGTCCATAGGATTTCCTCTGAAGGTAAGTAATGCCACACAACTGAGTCCTGGCTTATGGAATATGCGTGGAAGTGGTGATCACCTGACATGCTGGCTTTTCTCCCGAGGACTCTTGCAGATTCTCTCATTCTTGGCTTGTTGACTACCCAACGAAACAGCCTGCAGCAAAGGATTTAAGGCCCAGGGCAGCCATTTGCCAAAGAAACACAGAGTTCCTGACTCACTTGTGGAAGGCCATCTGGCGAAGGCCAGCTTTGCCTGTGAAAGGTGTGAGAGGCAACCCTTGGGCTCACCAGGCAGGTGGGAGTTGGGTGTGTATTTAAGCGGCTAACTTCAACTTCAAGGACAGCTCGATATTTCCAAAGTCATTATCTTTCTTTGGTTTACATTAATTTGAAACGTATCTGAGTCATTGCCACTAAAATTGTCTTGAGTGAGACAGCTATTAAAAATGAAGATAAGGCTTTGCGCTGTGGTTTATACAACCGACTTAGAAGAAACACATTGTTTATTTATACATAGATACACACACATACATGCCCACACACAAACACATACAAAATATGCGTAAGTCTATACAGAGAAGAAGAAAGTGTTAATGGTGGTGGATGTCTGGACTGGGTGTTTCTTTGTCCTTGGTGTCTTATTCAAGAAAATAAACACATATAAATCAGAAAAAAAGAACAAAGCATACTTTATTTAAAAAACAAAGAGATAGATAAAGATATATTTTCAAAAGTATGGTTTTATTAGTAAGATTCCTCAAGGATCCTAGGTTATTGTTTAGAGCTTCTTTTCTGTCATCTAAAAGAAGGAGAAGTTTGGTTGCTGAAGAATATAACATGGGGATTGAAGAGACTGGAGTTGTGTAACCTTCTGCTTACTATATATGTCCCTTCACACGAAGTTTCTGATTTTAATCTTTTGCACTTATGTCTTCTCAAATATGCCTAGGCATACGATAGTAAATAGGAGACCCCTCCCCAAATATTTACATAGAGGACACTGTACCTTACTGCACAAGCCCCCCAAACTATTTCATGCTGGGTCAGTGTTGTTGTTCTCAGACCAACATATAACTGGGAATACGTCTGAATGGAAACTTTGCATAACTCTCAGGGGAAAGGAGAAACCTGTTCCATTGTTTGGAGTGGGGTGGGATATGCAGCTCAATGCAGGTAAGATCTTAAGTTGCTAGTTGTAGTTAGGAGAGGGATGTATGTGACCCAGGTCAAGGGGAGTCCTAGGTTGCTAAACTATCTCCTATACTAAACTGTCCCCTATGATTTAAAGTTACCTCCCCCAAAGAGGGGAACATAAGTCAATAAATACTTATGAATCACTCTGGGGAGGACAAATTAAATTCAGCAAAGCTAATTCAGTATAGATCAATAGATCTAGCATCTATTGCTCTGTAGCTAAAAGAAGTCTACAAGGTCAGCCTGAATAACTAGCAAAACACCCACAAATACTTATTCCCTGAGTGTGTGGGTGCACCTGTGCACATGTGTTTACATGAGTATATATGCTTATTGTTATATAACGCACATATACAGCCAGACCAGGGAGCACTGATTCGGATTATGTACCAACCTATTGCTGGGGATGGGGCCTGAGAGGAGGAATGATTGACTAACCTGAGTCATACGTTTCTGTGCTATTGTTGCAGTATTTTAACTGGTTTTTGTTTGCTTAAGTAGCACATGGGCACGATACAAAATGGGAAGGCTGTAAAGGACTCTCACACTTATTGGCGTCAACACTAGTGTCTGCTACCTTCTTCCTGTGTGCTCTGTCCACATCTCTGGCACACTGTGCATTATGTCATTTTCTGTACTGTGATATGGTCTGCTTTTAGTTCCCTGTTTCATATAATAAAATACAAAACATGAGTTGATGCGCCTGTAATTTATACAAACAGAAAAAGAGAGCTAACTTTGAAACAGAAGGGAGATAAAATAAAAATGCCTTAAAAATTAAAAATTAAGTTTCTGTTAAATTGGAACTAGTTCAGCTGGGCATGATGATATGTGCCTTTAATCTCAGCAGTGGGGAGGCAGAAGCAGGTGGGTTTCTGTGAGTTAATGAGTTCCAGCCCAGCTTGGGCTGCATAGATCCAGCTTTGAGAGAGAGAGAGAGAGAGAGAGAGAGAGAGAGAGAGAGAGAGAGAGAGAGAGAAGGAGGAGGAGGAGGAGGAGGAGGAGGAGGAGGAGGAGGAAGGGAGGGAGGGAGAGAGAGAGATCATTCTAATTAACTGTTCAATACAGACTGTATACTACAATGAAACATTCAGTTTCGCTGCAGTCTGCCTTAATTTCAACTCTTTTGGTCTGTGTAGATTATAAAAGGACTCTCCAGCTTTGGGCTCTCCAGTTCTCCCAAGAATAGAACTGGTCTCTGCACTTGCAAGCCATGAGCTCCACTATTCTCTGGCTCTCGCACTTGCTCGCCTCTCTCTCTCTCTCTCTCTCTCTCTCTCTCTCTCTCTCTCTCTCTCTCTCTGTGTGTGTGTGTGTGTGTGTGTGTGTGTGTGTGTAGCCTGCAGCTTGTTCCCTTGGTAGGCAATCCCAGGGAAAAAGCAGGAGAGAGACACAGGGTAAGTGGGACAAGCATCATAAAAACCACAAATGGAGCCGCTCTCTGCTTCCCGGGTGACCAGGACAAGACTGCCCCTCGACCCAGACCTTCCCCGGGGCGTATGAAATGCATCACACAATCTAGTCTGCCAGGGAGACAAAAGCGAGACTCATTCCCCCTCGCTGACACGCAGGCTCATTGTGTGCCATTCACTTTCGGCTGTGCTTAATGGTCCCCAGGCAGGGCTGTCTGGTAGCACAGATGTTAATTATTCGGGACTATTCTTAATTAGTTGTGTGAGTTATTCGTTCTTAAGCCTGACAGAAAGCCTCAGCTGGTGTGGTCTCTGGGGACACACCCCGAGGGCCTTTCAGAAACTGGGCTTACGACCCCTCCCCCATCCATCTCCCCTTCCTTGAACCCCAGTGGCTCTGTTGAATCAGGCTCCGCGAGGCCAGCCCCCATGGGGACCTCTGCAATGAATGCTTAGGCAGTCCATAATGCATCAAGGCCCCTCGCCCATGCGCACTCCAGGCACCACTGCATGGGCCTGTGAAGTTGTCCAGCCAGAAACCAAGTTACCACCAAGTCTGGACTCTGACTAGTAAATCCCCCACTTTCCAGTGACTGGCGCGTTCCCCTGTGTGCTGTATTAGGCTCATTGACTGCCCGCAAGACCGGCTAGATAATTAAAGCTCTCTTGAGGGGTGTCGTACACTTTAGTGCATTGAACACAAATCTTCTTGGTCATCACAGTTCTCTGCACACTCAAACGAAGCATCAGGGAGGCCACGATGCATACGAAAGGGCCTTGTCATGGGATACTCCTATTAGGAATGCTATCGCTCTGGTGGTCATTTGGAAAGAGTGTGCTGAAAAACATTGCTGATCTCCTCGTTTAGGGAAGCTCTTTTCTCTGTTCCCCTTTTAGTGGAATAGAAGAATCAGAACAACAACAACAACAGAAGATCCCTTCATTCTGAAGACCAGCTCCAGGTAGGGATAAATGAAAGCCTCCAGGAAATAAAACACATGCAAGATAAAAATGACTCCTGCCAGAGGGCTGGCAGGAGAGGAAATGGACCAGAGTTCATTTTCAAGCCCTTCAAGCTTGCGTTCTTTTTTTTCTGAGCTTGATGTGAGCGCTTGGGAGAGCAGAGAGGGGCAGAGGGGATATATCACAATTACACTTTAAACTCTGCCGTACAGGATAAACTGCAGGAATGAAAAGAAAGGATCACTTGAAAGCCATGCGTGATAAGATTAAAAACGAACAAGGAACACGGCAGTCAGCAGCCTGCAACCATTAGTAGAAACTCTAATTCGGAAAAACATCATCTAGATTATGCATGGAGTCATTAAGTCTCTGAGCGTGTGGAGGGGTAACATAGCCAAATATTTTAGTGTTTTCTCTGAGAAAGCAATTGATTTGAGAGGGGAAGAGAGAAGGTTTTTATTATAAAAAGCGTAAAGCATAAATATGCCAGTGAATAAATGTTTCAATTATCTGAAGAATTTTGCTATTAACAAGCTTATGGTGGCAGCTAAGCAACAGCTCTGAAGTAATCTTCAGCAAAGAAAAGCATCACAGAGAACAGGGACTTGGATTTCGTAATGTTGAAAAACCCAAGATGGAGGTATTGGGTCTTCGGTGTTGAACTGTCAACTTAAAGAGGCTTCAGCTGGCTTCGTTTGTATTGTTTGTTTGGGATTTGCAGACATCTGGGTTAGTTTTCTGACATTTCTAAGGAAGAGTCCTCCTCACATCATAAGCATACATAAATGAAAGAGAGATCACCTAAATTCTATCTCTGCCGCAGACTCACAGTGGCACCAGGACAACACGCTCAGCCTTACTTGGCCTTCTCTGAAGACTGGAACAATGCAAATCTCAGCTAAGAGAACATCAGCAAAGGCCTCTGTCTGTTGGCTGGTGGAAAACAAGCAGGGAAGAAATGTCAGCTCTTTGTCAGAGTTATAGAATGGTATGTTGGATGAACCTAGTTCCAAGTAGTCTGTATACTGTCCCAGCTCTGTTGAACTTAGCACTGTTCAAATGATCCACTTCTACCCCGAGTCCTGGACGACATTGAAGAATCAGTCTATGGTTACTGCAATTCTTTTTGCTCTTTTCTCTCACACCCTCTATGTGACAGATGGCACTTCTCTAAGAGTTTGGATCTTGGAGTGAAGATGGGCACTCAATAATGCAGCCAGTGTATAACAACCAGGATATGGGGCGTAGCTGGAAAATAAGATGAACGTGTACAAGGCACTGAGATTCTAGACTGTTTGTTACTGCAGCTAATTCTAGCTTACCTGACTGATACATAATTTCCCCCTTTTCACACAAAGCTCAGGGTGGTGTTTTGCCAGACTCCTTGGTTATGAACATCAGAGATAAGCATCTTTACCTACTTTAAGCAGAAATGTAGTTTCCTGAATATGTAGTTTATTGTAGGCAAGTTATGTCTTTGAATAGTTCAAGAATAAAGTTTTAACTGTTCAGTTAGGAACAACAGCCAATTCTGGAGTCCTTGACTCACCTGTTAGGACTCCCACTTTGGGAAACTAGAGGAATATCTCATAAATACCACTAGGATAGAGCCCAGGAGGCAGGTGTTTGATCTCCCATGCCTGCATTTGGATACAGTGGAGGCTGAGAAGGTGCCCTCTGGCTTTTACTTGGGGAAGTTGCTAACTAACCAAACCTGGGAAAGTTGCTCAAATGTGAAGGGTGGCAGAAAGGATCTGAAAAACACAACAGGAAATACACAACTCAGGCTGGGGAGAGAGCCTCGTGGGTGAAGGACAAGCTGTACACGTGTTAAGAACTGAATTCAAATTCGAGTTAAAGACTATGCATGGTAGCTCGTAGCCCCAATCCTGGTGCTCCAGCAATGAGATGGGAGGTGGAGACAGGCGAATCCCAGGAAGCATGAGGGCCTGTAGCTGGTTGTTTTTACTCTTCGGCTCTTTGAGGGGCCACCACCCAGCTCCCAAATAATCACACACAGAGACTTAATCTTACTTATGAACGACCTTATGAACGACCGTTATCCCATCTACCTCTGGGCTTTTGCCTCTGGGCCTTTATAGTTTCCTATTTCTGCATACTTTTCCTTACTTCTTTCTCCGTGGCTTGCTGTGTAGCTGGGTGGATGGCCCCTGATGGCCCCCTTCTTCTCTCATTACTAGAACTTTTCTCTTCCCAGATTGCCCCTCCAATTTAGTCTCTCTCCCTATCAGCCATGTCTCTCTCCTGCCTTGTTATTGGCCATTCATCTCTTTATTAGACCAATCAGGTGTTTTAGACAGGCAAAGCAGCACTGCTTCACAGAGTTAAACAAATGCAACATAAAAGAATGCAGCACATCTTTGCATCACTAAATAAATGTACCACAGCATAAACAGATGCAACACATCTTACATTAATATTCTACAAGGGCCAGCAAGCCTATTGTACACAGTCACAAAAAAAAACCAAAACAAAACAAAAAAAATCCCCACAAAGATAAAACTTGTTTCCAAGAAGGTGATAACTGAAGTTATTCTCTGACCTCGACAAGTTTTCCATGACATGTACACATGAAATGTGTTGAGTTGTTATGGTACTGTAGAATTGAGTGATCCAAGGCAGTAGCCACTAGCTACTAGCCACATTGACAATTTATATTTAAAAACTTTAAGTTGCATTAGGCAGGCAGTCCCTACATCTCTCTAATGTATTTCAAGGTCCCAGGGACTACACAAAGCTGACAAAGGCCCTTCACAGTGTAGGAAGTGCTTTGGCATAGCACTGATATGAAGAGGTATGATTTATTATTTTAAACTAATGGATGCATTAGAGTGAAGAAAATGCTTGGGCATAAGGTTCCAGCTTCAAGGGACATTCTTGGTGACATTTGGCAGCTCTCTTAGAGTGAGTGGGGTCTGAAGAGGGGGTACTTTATTTTTACACCCATTAAACAAGAGCCCGGTGAATGGAATGGAGCAGGCCACTTCCAATGGTCCTCACCCAACTCTTCCATAGTTGACTTCCTGCTTCTACTTGCACTGGGGAAGTCCTGGATCTCCTGGTGATTCAGGGGCGAGGAAAGGAGGACTTCCGCGTGATGGATGAACCCTTCGGGCTGTTCCTAGGCTGCAGCCCTCTCTTTTAGAAATGCCCCTTCTTGTCCCATTTATTCCTCAGATTTGAAGCCACAGTTATTGTAGTTAAGCATCTTCGGTTGCTTTCTATTGTGGTTATAAACATCATAACCAACAGCAAAATGGCGGGGGCGGGGAGTGGAGGAAAAGGTTTATTTCAGCTATGGTTGTATTCCATCACAAGGGGAAGGCCGGGGCAGGAACTCAGGGCAAGAACTCAAGTACAGGCCACGGAGGAACACAGTTTATATTAGCTTGTTCCTCCTTGTTTGCTCAGCCTGCTTTCTTGTGCCACCCAGTACCACCTGCCCAGTGGTGACCCCTCCCACATCAAATATTAATCAAGAAAATGCACCAGAGGCATTTTCCTCACCTGAAGTTGCTTCTTCCCAGATGACTCCGGCTTGTGTCAAGGTGACAAAAAGCTAACCAGCTCATGGTGTATGAACAATCTTCCAGACTAGCAGCCCAGTGGAGATACAGATTATAAGTTGAGCATACGCCATCCAAAAAACTTCAAAACCCAAACTCCTTTTGAGCACCGCTATGGAGCCACAAATGGGAATTTCCAGAAATGCAGCTTTCTTTTGCATACAAAATTATAAGAAATATTGCATGAAATTACCCTCATTAAAAATTAACAATAATGCTAGGCACTTATTTTTTTTCTGTCTTTTTCAAGTGTTCTGGTTGTTGTCTTAGAATTTGTGAGCTTCCTTTGCCTGAAAAATTGATCTAAGATCTTATTTTAGCTAATTTTTCTGTTTTCAAAGGCATTACTCAAATGCCACCTCTTCAGAGACCTTCCCTGCCCCTGCCCCCAGTATCCAGACAGTCCTCCTTCTTAGCAATCTCTCAGCACTTAAATATTATCTGATATTTTAGTGTAAAAATTTTATTCTACATATATTTGCTCTTTGCTTTTTTTAGAGTCATTTGTTTTATGCATATGAGTGTTTTACCCAAATATGTATGTGTATCACGTGTATGTAGTGCCTGTGGAGAACAGATGAGGGCTAGATTCTCTGTAACCGGAGTGATAGATGGTTGTGGGTCCCCATATGGGTACTAGGAACTAAGCCTTGTGTATTCCAGGCTGACTTCAAACTTATTGTGTAGGGAAGGCTGACACTGAGCTAGCTTCTCATTCTCCTGCCTCCAGCTCCTGAGTACTGGGATTATAGGTACAACCACCATACCCTGTTTATGCACTGCTACAAATTAACCCCAGAGCCTAAAGTGTGCTGAGCAAATCGTCTTCCAACTGAGTTGCATTTCCTTCTCTCTTTAGACCAAGAAGGAGTAAAATAGTTGTAAGATCCATGAAAGCCAGAGTTGGATGTCCTTCCACTCCCCATCTCTGGCCAGTGCCCGGCATGAAGTAGACACTCAATAAATGTGTTCACTTGAGCGAGTGGCTGGATAATAATCCATTTCACTCCTTGCCTACATGAGCCTTAGTAACGGTCTCAGCCTTTGATCTTTGGTCCTCTAGGGTAAACGTGATGGTAATAGCTTTAGCCCTCGAGTTTTTATGAGGATCTAAGTGAGACAGTGAGTGGAAAGAACTTAGCCAGCAACTGGCATACAATAATGACTTCAGTGAATTTGGACCGTCAGCATGGCTTTGCCCTGGCTTGGTTCTTACACGCGCCACTCATTCTTCACCTGCCCTTGGAGCCCTTAGTGGGAGACTTTACACGAAATCATGGAGAGCAGGGCTGCTCAGTTTGAAATAACAGAGTCCTTGTTACCAGAGCCAATAATTCCTGGTCTGTCTTCCTTGGGGAGATGTAGAGTAAATTGGACATTTCTCTCTCTCTCTCTCTCTCTCTCTCTCTCTCTCTCTCTCTCTCTCTCTCTCTCTCTCTCTCTTCATTTTATCCAGAAAAAAATAGGCCCACTCTTGTCATCTCTGACAATTCTTTCAAGGATTTCTCTGAGCTCATGGGTGCTTAACAACTAAGAACGTATTGCTGTGGGGAGCCAGCAGGTATGACGGGAGGAAGTTGATTCTCATGTTATGTTGGCTCTGTAAAAAAGCATCTGTGACAACAAAAGGACATTGACAGATGAGATAGGAGAGGGATGCTCAAATGCAGAGGAGTTTAGCATTAGGAAAACAGCTTGATTGGGTGGGCGAAACCGACATCAATTTTCATTCCAAAGTCAAGATTAGAATTTAATATGCTGCAAAGCCGTCTTCTGCTCCCAGAAAGCGTACTGAGCAGGAGAGGCTGCATTCCTAGAAAGGAAGCATATGGACACATCACCACTCAGGAAATTTGGTGGCTATGACAAATGAATGTGAACAGTATGCCTGTTAGTAATGTATGGGGGCTGTTCTTTGTTTTTCCTTACACCCTGTTCTCCAGGAGAATACAGACACAAAACTTCTCCATTTTTGGCTCACGGGTATTCTAGCCCAAGTGGACATTTCCCTGGTAGTCAAGTCTTTATTTCTCACTCATTCTATTCTCTCTCTCTCTCTCTCTCTCTCTCTCTCTCTCTCTCTCTCTCTCTCTCCTTTCTAAGAATTATCATAAAGAGATGAGTGGGTACGTAGCTTCATAGGGAAAGCATTGTCCTAGCATGCATGAGGCCCTGGGATTGAGTCTCAGCTGCACATAAACAGGGTGTGGCGGTGTGTGCCTGTCATCTCAGCAGTTATGAGGCAAAGGCAAGAGGACTGAGAGTTCAAGGACAGACTGGAGTACGTAATACACTGCAGGCTAAGCTGAGCTACAAGAGACCTTACCAAACAAAGAAATATCTTACACCGGTTAGCTATAACCAAACCCATGCACCAATGAGCTGGATTTAATGGGTGTCTTTCCCCATATATACACAGGTTAAATAATGCATACTTATTTCCACACATTTATTCATAAAGCACAATATTTGGGGCAAAGCTGTATGGAGAAGTAAGGATTATCTGCTGGTTTTCTTGCAGAAAGACCGAGAAGGGCACCACGGAGGAGATGCCACTGAACTGGCACCATAACCTTCTGCAGTCAGACACGAATGGTGCTGACAGCTGGAGAAGAAGTATGTCCAGCATGCTGCCAAGCTCACAGCCTCTCCCTGAGTCAGCATGGCCGTGGACTTGGGTTCTTGGAAAGAGGTCTGTGTTGACTGCCGTGGAACCCTGGCTTTGGCCTCCAGGACAAATCAGCAGTTCTCCGTGTCTTCATTTTCTTCTCTGGAAAAACAAAGGGACAATGAAATGGTCTCCTCATTTATTCCAGGCCTGTTTCTAATTGTATATGCAAGTTCTTGCTTATGTCAATAAAGAGAGAAAAAAAATTTGACTAATGTATGAACCAGAGTCAGAGGATTCGAAAACTCAAGCAGGCCTTTAGGGTTACCTTCTTTTCTTTTGGATGCCACGTTTCCACCAAAGGAGCAGTGACAGTGTCGGTCATGATGTAGAGCCATCCAGTGGAGCATTAAGTAATAATTTAATATAACATTTGCAAAGAGTTTCAAGGGCCTGAAAGATGCTAAAGAGTAGGGAAACATTGAGAAATGAAGTTGCATCAATGGAATCGTAGTTACAAGAAAAAATATAGAGAAAGGATCATCATCATCCATGTGGTTGTTTTCATCAGTGGCTGCCTTTAATGGTTGACATTATGGACAAACTCTTTTCTCAGCCTCCCCGTGTTTATTTCTCTGTGTTATCACGTAGGTTAAAGTTTCCTTTACATATGCTGTATGCTTGCTATGGAGCGTATCGTTGATCTCCCCATTACGGGTTTATTTGTTGAACACTTTCCTCTAGCCATGAGTGATGGATTTCTGTGTCTCACATCTACAGATTCTTGTGATAAATGGACAGGATCTGAGGGGAAAAAAACACCTGGAATGGAGACACTGTCTGCCTCTCAACAGCAGTTCCTGTTAGCGAATCTTCAACTTTGATAGTATGAGAGTTAGGCACTGCCTGAAGGAACTGGATATATATATATATATATATATATATATATATATATATATATATATATATATATATATATATTGTCTCAGACTATTAAAATAGAAAGATCTCCCTCAGCTAGGAATACACGATTAAGAGTGATACTGGTATCTCAGAAAATTTATCTGGGACTCAATACTCTCCAGATATTAAGGGAGACGAATAGTACAGTAATTGCATGTCAGTCAGCACTTATTAAATGTGAGCTTTGGGCCAAACCCTATACTAATTATTGAAGATATAGGGAAAGTATGATCTACGTTTGCCTATTGAGGAATTAACATGTAGTTCGGGCTACAGACCAAATAGCTATGCTACCCCATGATACATATGGGGAAGGGAGCAGATACAAGAAAGTTACCAAGAAATGCAGGAATCTTCCAAGACAAAGAGCCCTTGAGTCAAGTAGCAAATGGGTGTGGACTTTGAGAAGGGGGAACTATGCCAGGCAGAGGGAGAAAAAGAGCCTAGTGGAGTGGCAGGAAGCAGTGTGGAACATGACCCAAAAAGCTGGGCAGAGAGCAGGAGGCAGAGGGAGGCAAGAAATGAGAACAGAGAGGCGATGGGTCATGCAGATGCACACAGGCAGCCAACAGAAACGATCTTACTGGTTTAAAAAGCTCTTCCATAATCCACACAAGTACCTGCATAGCGTCTTTAATTCTGCTGTTTGAGTCACAGAGCCTAAAATATTTACTATTTGCCTATTAAAAAGGAGGTTTGCACATCTTGAATAAGATGTATCCTGAAGGTAATAGAGGCCCATAGAGGAATATATGTTTGGAATGAGCCTGTCAAATCTGCAGTCATAGATGGCTGGGAAAGCTGCTCAGGAGAGAAGTAATGCAGCACCCTGCATTGGAATGATGCTAGGAAGTTGGGGAGGATTCCTGGGGAAAGTCCTGAATTCAGACTTAGATTGTATCTTGGAAATGAGTAGGGATATGTGCATACAGAAGTCAGCCAGACATACAGAAGTGTCTGGAAATCTGCAATGTTCTAAAGAGGAGTCAGCTTTGATTGGCATCAAGTTGAAATCTGTAAGTGGATGTGTTACTGCGGTGAGGGTCTGAGCTGCGTGTGCCCTGGCTCTTGGCCTCTACTCAGGGAACTGAAACAAAGGTTCCTACAGTAGCAAAGAAACTTTATTTTAAACAAGGCAATAGGACAGGTCAGAGTATACTGGAGAAAGGCCACAGTCCACATGAGTGAAGATGCTTAAGGGCCACACTATCATTTAGGGCTTCATTTCAGGCATTGAAGAGAAGGAAGAGTTTGGTTGCTAAGGAGTGCAGCATAGCCAATAATCTGCATTTTGATTGGTTCATTATATCATATAATATTTTTCTACTGTCCATTTCCCTTCCCATAACTCATCTGATTTCCATCATATACATGCCCAGTTATGCATAAGGACAAAATAAAAAAAATAGGGAATTCTCCGTAAAAGTTCACTTGAGGTCACAGTTTTGCCTCATTATGTGTGTACTGAAAACTAGTTTGGGACGTATTAGTTTTTCCATTTGTCACAATTGGAAACATTGGGGATCTAGTCCAACAAACACTGTCAAATTTTGTTGCTGTCTGGAGGGGAAATTATCCCATTGCTTATAGAGAAGCTTTGCAGCTATAGAATGATGCAGGAAGACGGTCCCAGGTTGCTAGATACATTGCTGCGAGTATATAGTACATGCAGATAAAGGAGCAAGGCCACCCAGTGCATTATTAGAAGAGGGTGTGCATAACCCAAGCTCAGAAAAGTTTCAGGCTGCTAAGCCATGCCCAGTGCTTGCTCACCTCAGAAGAGGGCATGTAGATTGAGTTTGTGTAAGAGAGGTAAGAAGAGCAGAAGAATAAGATCAGAATCTTAGGGACCACAATCTGTAAAATTTTTAAAAGGGGTGAAGAAATCGCAAAGAAAAAAAAATCAAATTGATGGGCCAAGAGCAAGAAAAACCATAAATGTTTCAAAGAATGAAGAAGGAAAGGATGGTTAATGTTGTATATTGTGATGGCTGACCTTGGCTATCAAATTGATTGCATCTGGAATCACCTAAAACCCAAGGAGATAGGCATTCTGTGGTAGTTTGAAAGAAAATGGCCTCAAAGGGGAGTGGCACTATTAGGAGGTGTGGCCTTGTTGGAGTGGGTGTGGCCTTATTAGAAGAAATGTGTTACAAAGTGGGTGGGCTTTGAGGTCTCATATGTTCAAGCTACACCCAGTGTGGACACAGACTCCTTCTGCTGCCTGGGGATTAAGATATAAAACTCGCAGCTTCTTCTCCAGCACAATGTCTACCTGCACATTGCTATGCTTTCTGCCATGATGATAATGGACCTGACCTCTGAAACTGTAAGTCAGCCTCAAGTAAATGTTTTCCGTTATGAGAGTTGCCATGGTCATGTTGTCTCTTTGCAGCAATAGAAAACCTAACTAAGACATGTGCCTTTGAGGGTTGTTCTTGACTGACTCATCTGAGGTCAGAAGACCCGCCCTAAATCTGGACTATGCTTTCTGGTGGCAGTCTACATAAAAAGACGTGAAAAAAAAATGACCATTTGTCTTTTGTCTTCTTGCCCTCGTTCTGGATGACAAGTTCATCTATCCTGTTGCTACCGCATTTCTTTGCTTGTATTAGAACCTACTTCTTTTATGATTCCACTATAGACTGAAAACCAGCAGCTCTCTAGGACTTCCCTGGGACTCCAGTGCTAGACTGGGACTGCTGAGACATCTAGTCAAGTGAACTGAACAACTACCAGGTCCTTGGCCTTGGTCCCTCCATCAGGAGACAGCCATTGTTGATTGTTGGAATACTTGAACCACAGCCTATTAGCCACCCTAAATAAACACACACACACACATGCACACACATACATAAATATTTACTAAATCTAGATCCATGGGATTTGTTCATTTCCATTTGTAAGAACTGTTCAAAGAATACCACAAAGCACATTCCAACAATCTGGATTAGTGAACAACTCAATGGCTTGAATCATTATAGTAGGATTAATACTAAAACTATTTATCTCAGTAAATGTAACAAGTGCCTCATACAAAGTAACATGATTTATGTAAAGCATAATTTCTGAGATAATGCTACCTTAAAAACAAAGAACTAGGTGTCATAAATAAGAAGGCTATGCAGAAGAAATTGTGTACTACCAGCAGTGAATTCCATTTTGAAAGCAGAAACAACAAAAATTAGGAATGTAATGATGAGAACCAGGCATGTGGCACACGCTTATAATTCCAGGGCTGAGAAAATAAGAGATCTCTGGAGCCTACACGGTGAGCTTCACATCTCTAAGAGAACTTATCTTAAAACGCAAGGTGAATAGCGCCTGTCTTAGTTAGGGTTTCTATTGCTGTTATGAAACTCTATGACCAAAAAAACAAGTTGGGGAGGAAAGGGTTTATTGGGCTTGTACTTACAGATCATAGTCCATCATTGGAGGAAATCAGAACAGGAACTCAAGCAGAGTTGGAACCTAGAAGCAGGAGCTGAGGCAGAGGCAGAGGATATAGAGGGTAGCTGCTTACTGACTTACTTCCCCTGGCTTGTTCAGCCTGCTTTCTTCTTCTCCCCTCTCTCTCCTGCTTCTCCCCGTGGCTTGTTCAGCCTGATTTCTCCCCCTTCCCTTCCCTTCCCTTCCCTTCCCTTCCCTTCCCTTCCCTTCCCTTCCCTTCCCCTCCCCTCCCCTCCCCTCCCCTCCCCTCCTCCTCCTCCTCCTCCTCCTCCTCCTCCTCCTCCTCCTCCTCCTCCTCCTTCTTCTTCTTCTTTTGAACCCAGAACCACCAGGCCAGGGAGGGTACTATCTGCTATGGGGTGGATCCTCCCCCATTGATCACTAACTGAGAAAATGCCTTACAGCTAGACCTCATGGTGGCATTTTTTGAACTGAGGCTCCTTCCTCTCTGATGGCTCTAGTTTGTGTTAAGTTGACACACAAAACCAGCAGGTACAGTATCTGAGGAATGACACCCAGCATGGACCTCTGTTCTCCATAGGTCAAACACACATGCTCATGCATTCACACACACATGAAAGCACATGTATATATATACACACACACACACACACACACACAGAAAGAGAGAGAGAGAAAGAGAGAGAGAGAGAGAGAGAGAGAGAGAGAAAATAATGGTGAACTTAGTTGAAAAAGTATTAGTCTAATCATATAATATTCAGAAATGAACAAGTAGGTGAGTTTTTTTAACATACTTTTTTCTTTGTACAAAAATTTAAACTGGAAATAACCTAACCACCTCCTTGGGAACCTTTGCTCTAATCTCATGGTTCAAGAGAAATTGCTGCTTTTGTAGCATCAGGCAGAGCTACCCAGTCCCCATCCCAGGAAATCCCTTGTTTCCTGAGCCACAGAGATTCAGGGATGGGTGTCCCACAGACGGGATCTCAACTGAGGGATTCTTTCTGCCAGAAAAGCCTGTGGTCATATCTATTATGCACTTTCTTGATTAATGGTTGATATAGGAAGGCCATATCAATTCATAGTCAGCTGAACCTGAGCGATGTAAGAAAGGTAACTTAGCAGGCCAGGAGGAGAAAGTCAGTAAACAGTATCCTCTGTGGTTTCTGCTCTGTTCCTGCTTCCTGGTTCCTGCCTTGAGTTCTTGCCCTGACTTCTCTAAATGATAGGCTGCCACGTCTTTCCTTCTCTAGGTGCTGCTTACAGTCAGTGTTTTATCACAGCAACAGAAACCTAACAAGGACACTTTGGGACCCAGCATAAGACAGCAAGAGACAGACTTGGACCTCTCTTTTGCACTCATAGCATAGAGGTTCTATCTTCGCATCAGAATCTTAAACAGTAGGAGATACTCAGGGAGTCACTGGTAGCTGTTCTTGCCACTATAGTAGCTGCATCAGAATTAAGGTCCTAGAGAGAGAGGAGAAATAAAACAAAACAACAGCAACCACACAACCGGCACTTTCCCGATGGCGTCATTAGATCATGCCAAAAGTAAGTCCCCGGTGATTTAACCACAACAGCCAAAGAAATTTCCCTTCTAACTGAAGCTGCTTTGGTTTCAAGTTTTCTGTCATTTGCAATTACAATCATCCACACTGGTGGAGCAAGCTGGGGATCTCTGAGAACATAATATCACCCATGCTAAGGGAGTCCAAGATCACAGAATTGCTATGTGTTCCAAAATATGGTTATTAACTTAGTCATGGGTTGTTTGGGTTAAAGCAGGAGAAACTTATTGTGTGCAAATAAAAACGACTTTGTTGGGTTGCTCACAAAATGCAAGAGCAGTAATTAAAGGCAGACAGCACGGCCTCTGGAGTAGCAGTCGGTGCCTGACTTAGTTACTCTCCTATTGCTATGATAAAACTCCATGATCAGGATAACTTATAGAGCGACAGATTTGGGGCTTGCAGTTCTGGAGGTACAAGGGTCCGTCATCATCATGGCAGGAGAGCAGCAGGCTTGGTGGCAGACAGAGTGCCTGGAGGAGCGAGCTGAGGGCCCACATTTTCCTGCAAGCAGGAAGCAGAGAGAGAGTGTCATCAAAATGGCTGGGGTCTTCACACTCTCAAAGCCCACCTCTAGAACATACTCCAACATGACCATGCCTTTCAAACCTCCCAAACAGCACCACCAACTAGAGAACCGTGCCTAAATGCACTAGACTGTGGGGTGATGGGGGAGAGTCTTCTGGCTTGTGTTAATTTCATTGGTTAAATAAAGAAACTGCCTTGGCCCTTTAATAGGACATAAAATTAGGTAGGCGGAGTAAACAGAACAGAATGCTGGGAGAAAGAAGCTGAGTCAAGGAGTCGCCATGATTCTCCTACTGGACACAGACGGAGGTTAAGATCTTCCCTGGTAAGACATCTCATGGTGTTACAGGGATATTAGAAATGGGTTAGATCGATATGTAAGAGCTAGCCAATAAGAGGCTGGAACTAATGGGTCAGGCAGTGTTTAAAAGAATACAGTTTCCGTGTAATTATTTCAGGGCATAAGCTAGCCATGTGGGCGGCCGGGGTGCTGGGGAAGCAGCCCCGCTGCTCTTACTACAACAGTGGTGAACATTTACATTCAAACTGCAACAGTAAGTGTCCAAGCTCCTTCTGCCGGTCTGTTTTCCTTGCAGCATGCACAGCTCAGAACTATTGTACTGATGAGTAGCTAGTTCCTTCCCGGAGGGTAAAGAGAAACCTTCTAAGACTAAGGAAGTAAACAAAACACACCTGGCCCAGGAAGTAAATGCAGCTCCCAAGGAGATGTGCAGGGCCTCTCCCTACAGTATAAGCCAAGAGAAAAGAGTCTGTGACCCTCGTTGCCTCCAAGTCACATAGGGAGCCCCAGGATGTAGCTTTTGTAGTTGTCTCCTATTCTGGGGCAGCTCTGTTGGTTCTAGAGTTGCTTTTGAGTCACGTGTGCTCCCATCAGTGACCCCTCATCTATTTTCCTATAAGTAATCCCAGTAAACTCATTTTCACTGCACCAGGCTAGAACTGTCCCCGTGATCTGTTACCAGTGTTTTATCTCAGCAGAATAGTCAATTTTGTTCACACCTTTTCAGGAAAAGTCACAGAACGTGATCCATGAGCATCTGTTCTCTGACCAGCTTACTTAGCCTTAGAAAGGACCACACTCACGAGATGCCATCAATCACTGGCTAGCATTGCTGGGTTAATGGTCTGTGTTAGTAAGCTTTCTGTTGCTGTGAGAAAATATCTGAGAAAATCAACTTCAAAGTGGAAAGGTTCATTTTAGCTCAAGGTTCCAGAGGTTTCTCTCAGGCGTGGGGTAAGACAGCAGCGTCATGGTGGAAAGGGATGGAGAACAAAAGTGGCTTGCTTACCATAGTCAAGAAGATGTGGAGGGGGAGAAGGAAGGCGGACAGAAGGAAGAAGTGGTATAGATGGGCAGAGGAAGAAGAGGTGGAAGAAGGAAAAGGAGGAAGAGAAAGAAAATGGTGGAGGTAGGAGGGAGGGAGAATGAGAGAGAAAATGGGTGAAAGAGAGAGAGAGAGTAGGAGAAAGGGAGAAAGGGAGGAAGGGAAGGAGGGAGGTTATGAGAATAAATGTGATTGATTCGACCTAGGATGTTACTCATCTTTACAACCAGCTGTGGTCATGTGTTACCAGCTCCACGTGTACTGTGCTGTGTTAATATCATCAACCTGACAGGATCCACAATCACCCGGAAGACAAATCTCTGGGCATGTTTGCGAGGACATTTTTATATTGGGTTAATTGATGAGGAAAGAGCCCAACCTAACCGTGGGTGGTACCCCCCCACAGGCTGGAGTCCTGGACTGCAGAATGAGGAGAAAGTGAGCTGCGCAGCAGCATCTCTTTGTGCCTGCTGACGATGTGTGCTATGTGGCCGACCACCTCCAGCCTCAGCACCACGACAGGATGTGTTCTTGATCTGTGCACCAAAATAAAGGCTGCCTTCTTTCAGTTGCTTGAGTCAAGTATTTTGTTGGTTTGTTGCAGCATTATTGGTCCCCAGACTTCTAGATCAGAACGTGACCAAGAAAGCAGGAAGTATGACACACTAGAAAACACTTGAAGTTCTAGGTAAAGCCAACTGAGTAGTTTTCAGTCGTCCTGTCTCCCAAGAGCTCCAGACGCATTTCACCATGCTGAAACTCTCCTTGAGAACATCAAGATGGAATGCCACCAAGTCTCTGAGTTGTCTTCTGGAAAAGATTATCCTTAAAATTGCAGGCGTATTTAAAGAGCTGTGTGAATAGGCAGTCGTAAAATGTGTCTTTGAAGTCAGATGTAGAGCCTTTAAATCCCAATATCTAAATTGTTTCTATGTTGCAGAGTTAGGTACATCCTCCAGATAGCTTTTCCTTGACATAAAACAGGAAACGAGGAGCTGGTGGGCTGCCTCAGTGAGTGATAATGCTTACTGCACAGACATGAAGACCTGAGTCTGGATCCCCAACACCCACACAGAAAGCGAGCTGTTCCCTGTAACCTCAGCACTAAGTTGTGGTGAGGAGGAAACTAGAGAATGACTGGAGCCTGCTGAGCAGACAGCTGAGCTGAAAAACAGCAAGTTGAAAACAGTAGAAGACCTGGTATCCAGGGAGTAAAACCAGAGAGTGACAGAGAGGGACACCTTACATTCTCTTCTAGCTTCTGGGACTGTGCACCCAAACGCATATGTACTTATACACTACACACATGCATCAAAGCACACATACCCCCACCACACACAGAAAGTACCTGGGTTACAGGATTGATGTAAAAAATTAAACAAGCAGTTATATAGGATGTGCATTAGTACAAGGCCCTTAGTGTTAAGTAACAATATTAATATTAATAATAATTAACTATTATTATCTATGCCAAGGCAAATCTACCCTTAATGTTTAAAAAATCTACTATAATGCTTCAAATAATCACATGTATTGGAAAAAAAATCTATAGACACTGTTACTGTTTTAAATCATATTTATTTATTGTATGTGTATGTTTGTGTGCTTGAAATACATGTGGCAGTCAATGGACACCTTGCACGAGTCGGGCCTATGCTTCCATGATGTGGCTGTCAGGGACCAAACTCAGACTTGGAGGAAGCATCTTTACCCACTGACCCACCCTGCCAGCCCTAACACTGAGTTTTAGCCAGTAGAAACACTTGGAAATCATTTTACAACACCAAAGCTTGAGTCCCACTGTAGATCAACAGCATTAGAATTCTTTGGCCTGCAGCTCTGCAGTGTTTCAAACCTCCACAGTGGAAGATAAAATAAAAGCTCACGAAGCATCTGTAGAGTAAATGAGTGTGTGACCAACAAACAGAAAATAGTAAGTGAAAATGATTGAGTCTGTCCTCTGACTTTTATATTTTAAAGGTAGATTTAAGGGCTCAGTCATTAGGAACACCCCTGTTTTGAAGAAGACCTGAGTTTGGTTCCTAGCAACCACACTGAAAGACTCACAGTTGCCTGCAACTGCAGCTCCAAAGCATCTGCTCTCCTCTTCTCGGGTACCTATACTCACAGGCACACACCTGTCCCATACACAGCATTGAAAATTTAAATCTTTACGTTGCATATAAGATCTGCATGTCATGGTGCATACTTGTCCTCAGGAGGCTGAAGCAGGAGGGTGGAAAGTTCAAAGCCAGTTTGAGTCATATTCTAATGAGTTTCATGCTGATCTGAGCTAGCCCAACAAGGCGGCATCAAACAACAACAGTAAGTTTTGAACACAGAGACAGTGCTCAAAGCAAAGGCAGAATACGCAAGGTTAGGCTGGACACACTAGAATAAAGCCTCGTGTTTTCTCATAATGTGTGTTTCCAGCATTTGAGTCATTGTATTGTCCAGTGTGTTGGAGAGAGCACATTGCCATGGCAGTGTATAGGCAAAACTGGCTTCTGAGGGAGGACACAGGCATTTGCTTTCATGATTGAAGTGCTTCCTCCCGTCTTGTGCTGTCTCTGCTCCTCATCTGCTTCTTGGACGCTCGTGCCAGAAATCACACTGCTGACAGACAGGAATGTCCAGACATTGCTGCTTGAATGTTTCCTTCTCCTTCCTGACCAAGTGCTTGGAGTTTGTCTGCTTGCGTGCAGACCACTTCTTCTTTCTCAAGCATTTTGACTACTAAAGTCCACAAACCAAAATAAAGACACCAGCAAGGGAAGAATTCAAGAATAAAGAGCTTCATATAGATCTCTGGACTCAGTTTAACCCATAAAAGATAAGGAGGGAGCAAACCCTCCCATGGCTAGTCAAAGGTCGGAACTGTGAAGTAATATTGGTATGCACTTGCTATGTGGCTAGAAGAGAATTAATATTTGAAGGGGTTAGCAGCACATGAATTTGAGATCCCCAGGAAATATATAATGAATTAAAAGGATTCATAGATCAAATCTAACACAGCTATTTTAAGAAGGAAAAGGAAATGGATTTCATTTTATCAAAGATAGCCGAGTAAGTGGGTCTACTGGAAAGGTCTAGAAAAGCAGGAAGAATAAGGAGGAAAGTAAGTTGGAGCCATAAATAACCTTTCAAACTATTCTACAGATGAATAAGAAGGAAAGAGGAACACAAGAATGCCAGACAACAGTGGGACCAAAAGAACCAGACCCACACATTGGGTATGACAGAGTCGTGTCCATGGGGTCTTTCCGATTTTAACATAAAGCAATAAAGAAGATGGGATAAGGGTATTGGAAAGCTCACACTCATTTCTGTGTTATGAGTGTGTAAGTGTGCCTGAGTCTCTGTGTGGGGTACCTGCACACATGTGTGTAAAGGCCAGAGGTCAACCTTGAATGTTGTTTCCCACTGAAGGGGTTAAGCTCTCCCTCTCTCATAACTGAATTTAGGTTTCAGTTCTCTGGGAAGGGCAAACCAGGGGTCTCTCCCAACAAAGGGCCATTTATCCACAGTGCCCTTGAATACAGTGACAGGGAGAGAACAAATATAAAGCCCAAGTCAGCCTCACAGTGTCCCAAGGACAAATCCAGCAGCCCCTTCTGAGTTATGCCCATACTTGCCTAACCTTGGGTACCTGTGTCCAAAAATGATAAGACTAAACCTCAGCCAACAAAAGTATTCTAGAGTAACCTCTGCTTGCTTAACCTGTTATCTATAAGATGACCTGACTGTCCCTAAAACTTCTCTTAGCTGTGCATGCTCCTCTCAGGATTGTCGCCATTTTGTTCAGGTGAATGACCCCATGGGCATGCTGGAATATTAAGAAACATTCTTTGCTTTTACATATAATTTGAGTCTGCAGTCTTTCTCCAGCGATTCCTTGGACCCGTCCACCACCCTGCTTTTTGAGACAGTCTCTTACTGAGACTTGGTTCCCACCAGTCAGTCTAGGCTGGCTGGCCAGAAGAGAGCTTCCAGGATCCGCCTGTCTCCACTTCCCTGTTGCCAGGTGAGCTCCAGGGCACCCAGCTTCTTCTGTGAGTGCTCTTGCTGTACTAGAGGAGCAGAGCAATCACCAGCCACGCCCAGCTGTGAATCCCGTGAGCTACAGAAATGAATTCTAATCTGTTTGCCTTTCTTTGGAGGGGAGAGATGAAGGACATAAATCTCTTTGTACGGTTCCTGGGAGACAGTAAATAGGCGGGAACCCAGCCAATGTAATGTGTGCTAATGAGACATCTGATTGCTTAGTAGGATCGTTCTATGGAGACTGAGTGACACTGGAGCCCCAAACATGGCTACTTTCTATGCCTTATTGTTCTGCTCACAGGTCCTTATAAAAGGAGTTTTACAGCCCGCACACCAGAAGCCAGCCAGTCTCCCGGAGACAGCACTTCCCAGGAAACCGTGTTCTCGGAGCATGTTAGCAACACCTGCTGCTCCTCCTCCTAGGCGCAGGGGTCTGTAAAATTCATGGAAAAGTCACCACAGCAAACATGTTAGAACAAAGAACTGCCTCTGTTTATCTTTGTTCATCCTTGGCCAAAGTCCTTTCTGTTCAAGCTGCTGTAACAAAGTGACCGGATTGAAGGGCTTATATGTGGCAGAAGCTGATGTCTTATGGTTCCGAAGGCTGGGACATCCAAATCAAGGGTCAGAGTCTAATGAAAGTTGCTAATCACATCTTTTTAAAAATATGACATTCTTATTAATTTTGGGAAATTTGTGCAATACAAAATACAATTTATTTTGAACATATAGTTTCCCCAACTTGTCTCTCTAAATTTCACGTTCTTTTCCCCCCCTCCCTTTTTTTTCCCTTTCTATAGTTCAGTGATTCTGGTTTTTGCTGCCTGTATATTCAGTCAGGGCTGTAGGGCCATCCACTAGAGTCTAACTGATCTATCAGTTAAAGAAAATTGACTCTTTCCAGAAGTCAGCACAAATGAGAACTTTTAGCTATGCTCTTTCTTGGGAGGAGGGGGGGGACCAACTAGCTTTTCTCTCTCTCTCTCTCTCTCTCTCTCTCTCTCTCTCTCTCTCTCTCTCTCTCGTGTGTGTGTGCACATGTTCCTGCCTATGGTGCACACATGCTACAGTGAGTGAATGCCACAGCACACATGTGAAGCCCAGAAGACCACCTCTGGTGTCTGTCATCTTTCTCCCGTTTGTCTGAGACAGCTCTGTTGCTGCATTAGCGAGGCTGTCTGGCCCACAGGCTCCTGTAGTGTCTCCTGTTTCTGCTTCATCTTCACAGGGATGCTCTAGGGTTGCAGATGCTTGCCCTAGGGCACCTCTTAGGTTTTACATGGGTTCTGGTGATTTGTCAGGCTTGCATGGCAAATGCTCTTTCTCTCTGAGCTGTCTCCACAGCCCTGGCTCTCATTTATAAAGAATATGGATCACCTCCCAAGTCTTGTTTCCAACGCCTCAGGTGAGTAGGGGGATAGGATTTCAAAACAGGAATTTCAGAGTGGAAATAAACATGAGGAGTCTGGATTTTAGAACATAACAACCTCTTATTTCTCTGTAAAGGCTAGCCTTTGCCTTGCTAGCCTATGCTAATGTAATCTCTGTTGCTTGCAGTCCCCTGAGAAGGCATTGGAGGCAGCTTCAATGGCATCGTCTACCAGGTTTCCTCCATTTGGTTAGCCCCTAAACCAGACTCCAGAGAAAAGCAGAACCATGGGCCTGGAGGCTTGTGGTACTTTCATGATTGCCTCATGCTTGGCAGCCTTCTCAGCAACAAAGGCTGTGGTTGAAATGTTGAGGACGTTAAGAAATCTTGCCCCAAGAGAAGTCTACAGATGATATCAGAGCAATTAGATATTAAAAGTTTCAGCCTTCACAGTTATTAGCCAGCTCAGGAAACCAATTAAGAAGGGTGAATGGATGCTGTCTGACTAGTTAGAAGTTTAACTTGTCAACGGTAACTCTTAAGGAGCTGTTTCCAACACTGCCCCTGGTCTAAGGACTGAGAACCGGTATAGGCCACCTCCTCAAGCCTGCTACAGCTGTCATTTGGTGTTTGGACTAAATACTTAGTTCTCATCCATATTAAAACTCAATAACCAGGCTAATTTTCACACTTTGTTCACTGTTAGGAAAACTGCTCTTGGAAAAACTTGTTATAATAATTTTTAGTATTAAGAAAACAGTAGGAGCCGAATGTGGCAGCACATGCTTTTAATCCCAAAACTCAGGAGCAGAGGCAGGTGGAACTCTGTGAGTTCAAGGTTGTCCTGGTCTACAAAGAGAGTTCCAGGACAGTCAGGGTTACACAGAGAAACCCTGTCTCAAACAAACAATCAACCCCGCAAAAGAAAGCAGTGCTTACCACAGTCAATAAAGGGATAAATAATACCAATTTTCTCAAGTAATACAAGCTTTCAGACCAGACAGACTGAGTTTGAATCTTATTATTGAGCTTAGATTGTTTTACTCTGTGTGGGCATTTGTCCCTGTCTGTCAAATGGGAACAAGCACCATGTCAAGCACTAAAGTACTGCCAGGAAGACCGAGTGAATGCATACAAAATTTAAAGATGCTGTGGTTAGCTCAGTGCTTGGCATACAGTCGATGGTAGCTATTTATGACTGCAATTATTTTAATAATTAGCATTGCGTTTCGTCTTGTGAGGGATCATCTTTGAAAGAGAAAAGGCATAGTCTCCTTCAGAAGGGCTCTTGAAAACCTATCGATCACCGGCATGCCATCAGACTCCTGGAAGACCAAGAACCAAAGCCTAACTCTGTTGTTTTGGGTAATCTGTCTATGGTTTCTCGAGCCAGGCGTGCAAACTGGAGTCTAGGTTAAAGAAGAAAAGAGGTAAAGAAATAAATTGAAGGGCTTTTTCTCTTGCTGTGCTGGGGAAGGAACCCAAGCCACGTGCTTGCTGGGCAAATGCTTCATCACTGAACCAGACCGCTGGCTCAGGATGGAGTATTCCTATTGCTCAAGCTCACATATTTGAGCATTCAGCACTTGGGAGATACGATTCCATTGTATCACAGTTCTTTCTTTTTCCTCTCTGAAAGTAAAATATAATACATCATTTCTCTTTCTCTTTCCTTCCTTCAACACCTCTCATGCCTTTCCCTCCTTGTTCCCTCCCAAATTCATGGCCTCTTTTCTTTATGCATATGAATAATATATAATATAATTTATATATCTATGCATGTGTGTATACATAAACAGGTACAATTAAGTGCTTAGCGTTGCTTATGTGTACATGATTTAATGGTTGACCACTTGGTATTGGAGGACCTATTAGAGGGACCTTACCAGAGAAGACTATTTCTCCCGCCCTCAGCATTCCTTAGTTGTCTATAGTTCCTTCTTTAGGGGTGAGGCCCCATGAGAATGTCACCTTCCATGTCAGCACATCTATTAGTGTTGTTCTTCTTCAGGTCTTGTTTAGGTAGCCTTATTGCTGAGGTATCATGGGTGAAGCGTCCCTCTCATTTATAAGAGATAATCTCAGCAGATTTCTTGGTTCTCTGTCTCTTGTCCTCATCCCTCTTGACCCTCTCCCTAAACCTTAGGTGGGGAAGCTGTGTTGTGAATGGACCAGGTGGTGCAGAGTCTTCATGGTCAGTTAGTTTCTACATTTTGGCCAGTTGTGCTTCCTTTGTAATAGTTTCCATCTATTGTAAGAAGTTCCTTTGATGAGGGGTGAGAGCCACATTGTTTGTGGGTATAGGAATAAGTTAGGATGCAGTTAGGAATTAAGGGCACTAGTACATACTCTTCTGAGGATCATGATTTCACTGACCCCAGGTCGTTGGCCAGGTTTCCAGTATCTGCTGCTGCTCAGGCATTAAGTCTAATGAGTCAGCTGTTAGCTACTGCCGAGATGTAAGTGTGCTGGCTGGTTCCATGTCCACTTGACCCAAGCTGGAGTTATCCGAAAGGAAGGGATCTCAATTGAGAAAATGCCTCCATAAGATCCAACAGCAAGGCATTTTTTTAGTTAGTAATTGATGAAGGAGGACCCAACCTGATGTGATTGGTGCCATCTCTAGACTGGGGTCCTGGATTATATAAGAAAGCAGGCTGAGCAAGCCATGGGAGGCAAGTCAGTAAGCAGTACCCCTCTATGACCTCCAAATCAGCTCCTGCCTTTGGGTTCCTGCCCTGTTTGCGGTCTTTCCCTGACTTCCTTCAGTGATAGACTACAGTGAGGAATTAAACCACATTAAACCCTTTTGTCCCCAAATTGCTTTTTGGCCATGGTGTTTTATCACAGCAATAGAAACCCTAACTACGAGAGTAAGTGTCACCATTGTATTGTATCCCAGGCTCCTTCTGACTTAGAACATAGGCAATGATGATCTGGAATGCTGATCATTCTGTCATCACCTTTGGGTGCTAGGATCACTGGTATGTACCACCAAATGCAGTTTACGTGGCTCTGGGAATCAACCTCAGGCCTTCCTGTACCCTGAACCAACACTTTATCAACCAAGTTGCACCTCCAATACTTTGTTTCTTTGAATGTTGACTCTAGAGCAGGGTGTGACCTCTGAACATCCAGTTGAGATGCTGACAGTCACTTCAGAGAGACTACTTGGCACAGAAGGTTGACAAGTCAAGGTGTATTGCCATTAATGGTTGCCTATGGTGATTTTTTTCTGTATCCGAGTGTTTAGGCTGAGTGTATGTGCATGGCAGATGCCCATGGAGGTCAGAAAAAGGTGTCAGATCACTTGGAACTGGAATTATGAGTAGTTGTGAGCCACAGGTGAGCACGTGAAACAGAACCCAGGTCCTCAGCCAAAGCAACAAGTGTGCTGAGTCATCTTGGTATAACTGATTGCTTTGTATCATTCCCAGTAATGCCAAGTGATAACCTTTCAACCTACTTAATTATGATGGTTCCGAGCCCAGTTTTGACAATTCTCCCAGTCCTGGTTGACATGAACTCCACCTCCGTCACTTCACATACTTGGGAAATGCCTCCAACCTCAACATTATAAGACACACTAGATCATGGTGCCATGCCACTGGCTACTTCAGTCCATCAGCCCCAGGAATGGAAGACTAAGTGTTGGAGGGAGCAGGACGTTTGTTCTTCCCGGCCACCTGGCTAGCTTACACCCAAAATAATCACACAGAAACTGTATTAATTAAATCCATGTTTGACCCATTACTTTAACTTCTTATTGGCTAACTCTTATATCTTAATTTAACCCATTACTATTAATCTATGTATTGCCACGTGGCAGTGGCTTACCGGCTAAGTTTCGGCAGCAAGTCTTACTCTGGCGGCAGATCCATGATGTCTCTCTGGCTCTGCCTTCTTCCTCCCAGAATTCAGTTCCATCTTCTCTGCCTACCTAAGTTCTGTCCTATCAACAGGCCAGGGCAGTTTCTTTATTCATTAGCCAATGAAAGCAGCACATCGATAGAAGGACATCCCACACCAGCCAAGGCTTTGGGAAAGAAAGAAAGGCAGCGAGACAGATATGAACCAATCTCTTTGAAAACAGAGAAACAGCTTTGGAAACTGGTAGCCCAAGGACCAAATCTAATTCACAGATATATTCTGTTTGGTTCATATAAGGTTAACATTGATTTTTGGATTGGCTGCCACCACATAAATCTGAGGCTATCATTTTAAAATTGGAGTTTCTGGCTTCTGAAAAGTAAAAAAAAAAAAAATTGGCAAGCCTTAGTCTGTGTTTCTACATAGTCTCATTGCTGTAGCTGAGATGAACTCCTAGTAGGTCAAAGGCTGGGTGGGCTCCACTTTGCCTCATTTCCCCCATCCCCTGCAGCTTGCCTTGCAATATTCATGTTATGTGTTTGTGCTTTGGGTACATCTGCATGCTACTGTGTATGCAACATGATTGTGTTATTCCATTGTTATAAGCTTGTTATTCCTTCTGTAGTAGAGAGAAAAAGAAAATGTTCTGCATATCCAGATCTTGATCCAAATCAGGGAACCAAAATGACTAGATGAGTTGGCACCTTATAAAAACATCTTATACCCATCTCCCTTTCATTCACGTGACATTTAGCTGGCAGACACTCGGGGGACAGTTCCAGTTTTTAAAATAATGAAGCATTCCTATACAACTTGGTACAAAGCCGATGTCCTCAATTCCTCTGTGTCCTCAAGTGCCCAGCTGGCTCCGAATCTTCTCTAGAGACCCCCAAACTGAGGGTCAATAGCAGGCCCTCGCAAAGAGCTCTTTAGAACCCCACCTCTGTGCTGGGTGACCATAGATATGTTCAGCTGGGAAGTGGGGAGTGATCGTGAAGGCCGGATGTGTTCATCTCATTTCTACTGAGATATGTCATCTCTGGCAGTAGCGCAGAGTGATGGGGAAATCTACAGTTTTTGGCTGTGTTCAGTCCTCTAACCCCGCAAGCAAGAGTTGCTGATTCTTGTAGATAAAGATAGTGGGATAAATTTGGGGGGAAAAGTGTCCCCGGAAGTAGCATGGCAATATTTGAAGAGGGAAGAGAGAGCCCTATGAATGCTGACTTGTGGACCCTCAGTTTGAATGCATGTTACTACTTAGCCTCTAATCATTCCACTGATTTCAGTTTCCATCCCTTCTGGGTTATCATTCATATTGGTCTTTCTGTGCAGGGCACTCATTAGGGCTCTGTTGTCCAGCCCTTAACTCTAGATTCTGCCCCTAGCGTAACTCATTCTTAGCTGTCCCCTCCCCAACCCAGTGTTATCCACTCAGGGAGGATTCTTGAGGGCTGATGAGGTATCCCCCTGGAGGGAACGTTATTTCAGCACCGTGTGCAAGGTCTTGTTTGCTGAACATACATGCCGTGTGTCCATCCCCTTTCAGGTGATGCACAGCACAGTTCATGGCACATGGTGGAAACCAATCATTGTTTGCTGAGTGAATCAATGCTGGAATGAAGGAGTCTTTCAACCGCGTGGCCACACGTCTGGACTATAAAGTCACGGGAGACACATGGGTCCCCAGATTCTTGTTGCCATCAGTGTCTGCAGCTCTACTGCCAACTTTCTTGCGTGAGACCTTCCTTCTTCAGAAGACAGGTCTCATTCAGAAAGTACAGCCCTTTTCCTGAATGGCAATGCCAAAGTGCCTGGAAACTTCCATAGATGATGCAGGAAGCTCACGACAGGAAGAAGTCTGGGGTACAGCCTCCCTCTGAAGATGCCTGCAGAACTAAGGCTGGGGCTGGGACTGGACCTGAAGCGGCACCCACATCTAATTCCATTCCTGTCCCTGAACCACTCACGGCCCTCGTCTCTCAGCAGCTTCTCCTGAGAGAACCTAATTCTAGGTCCTGGATCTCTGTCTGGAAGAATTCAGCTTAAGAAAATCAACAGGGGAGTCTTTGTAGTTGAGGCTAGAACATTTTAATCACATCCACTGCCCAGCAAGCTGCCTCATGTTACAGTCTCATTGGGCCACACCTCAAAGGCCAGCATAGCTCTAAGAATGCTGAGCACCCCAGTGATGCCATATGACACCACCTACTTGTTTTGTCACTTTTAGAATAAAAGCACAGCACAAATATAGACCATGAAGAAATAAGAAAAGTCAATAGGACATCAATAGCCTTTTTCTCTGAAGTCTCAGAGAAGGTTCCAACTCAGGAATTCCTTCATGATAAGGCTTCCGGTGGAACTTTGAAGAGCTATAATTGCACATTTTTCACAGGACCAAAATAAAGAACTTCTTTTGAGAGGTTAATGATGGAATCTTAGTGCCTGGAGATTTAATTGAGGAAATAATTTATTTCCCCATTAATATTTTAACCTCCTTAAAAGATAAGTAAAGTCGCATCTGATTTTTAAAATATTCGCTTAAAAACTGTGGGGCAAGTACAGATTTGAGTCAGTTGAGGTTGGTGATAAAAGAAATAGACCTGGGTTTAGGTCTAGGGTTGAGGGCTAAGTTAGAAAAGTGTGCACTATTGCAAGCATGAAGACCTGAATTTGATCCCTAGGATCTGTATAAAAAAGTCCAACTTGTTGATGTGAGAGCACTGAGGAGGCAAAGATAAGTGGATGCCTTGGGTCACATCACAGGCCAGCCAGCTTAGCCTGACAAGTGCGCTCTAGGCCAATGAGAGACAGTGTCCCCCCAAAAAGAGTGGATGTAGACAACATTTCTAAGGGATGGCAATTGAGGTTGCCCTGTTGCTTTCACAAGCATGCACACATGTTTGTGCATACATACACAAATACACATACACCATAAATTCCTCAATAGTGGCAATTTGGGCCTTTTGGGTTGAGTTATAGGAGATCTATCACACGTACTCAAGAATGGGTAGAAAACTATCTCCCGTTGCCCAAATTTCTGCAATACATCCCTGCTTGGGCCAGTTGTGCAACCAAAAGTATCTCCAGACACGGTCAAATGTTTCATGGGGAAGCAACCATTCCTGAATAGGATCTGATGATGACCCAAAGGGCACATAGAAGAACTGTGCCCAGGGGTCTGAAGTCCAAGAGTTGGGGAGCAATGATTCTTATCTCTGCCCTATGAGCATCATTATAAAGGTTCAAACATGTCTCCCGGATCCTGGAATTATTAATCGAACCCTCTAGAAGTTGGCCCCCAAGTGATTAGTTGAAGTCTATTTCAAGACCACATTGTGTGCTTTTGTAGCCTTCTCTCTTCGTGTAAGAGGGCTTAACCAGGAAGCTCATGTACTTAAGAAGAATGTTTTAAAATGTGTGCCAGGATGTACGCTGAAATTTTTTTTTTTAAAAAAACAACTATTTCGAACTAGAAAAACGATCTAACTGCTGAGCTAATTAAACTGATTTTTCTCTCACACATGGGGGTCAACTTGTTTTGACTGACAAAACAACCACAACAGGTCAGAAGCGTCTGTTTCAGTCCTTGGAAACTAGAAGAGATTAAAATACAAATCAGATGAGAATAAACAGGCTTTACCATCTGTGTCCTAATGGTTTCTCACTAGAATGATTTGCACTGGAAAGAAAGACAGAGAGGGTAAATCCTTGGAATTCCCAGAGGAAGCCAGTTAGGAAAACTTTGTGGGTAACTTCAAAGGCTGAATCCAAATCTTTTTAAAAGTTAAACTCAAACCGGGATCACAGTCTCCCCCTGACAGGTATGAATGACAAGCACCACCTATAAAGAAGTTCGTGCTGTCCCATGCCCATAGCTCTTCACTCCTCAGGGAAAATGCTTCACATTCATAAATACATTTTAACAGGAGTCAGCAGAATCCCTGACGTCTTACTAAAACTTTGAGACGAGACTCTGAAGGACAAATTTTCATGCCTTATATAATTTTGATCCATCGAGTAGTATAATGAATAAATTAGGTCATCCTCTTTGCTACCAAAAATTCAAAGGGGGGCAGGTTTGTTCCTTGTCATAATCGTCACATAGTCACCAAGGTCTAACAACGGGTTCTTTTGACCCGTGCGTAATCATTCTGTCTGCCTTTGCTTCGCCTAGTGGACAGAAACATCTCCTTTCTGGTTGAATTCTGCTCTCTCAAATGGATGGGAAACACACATTGTTAACACCATTGACACCAAAAGTCACATATGTGGCATCTCTTGCTTGCTATGAGGCTGCTGTGAAATTCTTTCTGCGCTCCTGCGATGGACCATTGTGTATCTGAATACTTGCATGATCTGTCATGCTTGGCCTTTTGCATTTGGGAATGAGCTTCTTGAATTCTATAATGCATGGCTAAACAGTTAAATACCTGTTTGTTTTGTTCCTGCTGAGGGGAGCGTCTATAGAACTCATCTGCTTGATTTGGGAACTGGCAAGGCCAACAGCTAAGTGAGCTGCCTGGTGGTTGTAATTGTTCAAGACCTTCAAACATCAGGTCCTAGTCATTACATAGTTTATAGCTGAGTGACAGGAAACAAACATTAAGCAAAGAATTACACAGATGGATGCGAAATTCTCAACTCTTCAGGATAGGACCATAGTAGCACTGTTGTTATTTTGAGATAGATAAATCTTTTCACTGAGTGACTCTGCTCTGCATCGTTGCATTCCTGTATCATTGCATGTGTTGCATCACTGCATGCACCCAGAACCTTTGAGCTCTACTAGGTGATAACAGGAACATCTGCACCCCTTCTCCTCAAATGGCCCCAAAAATGTCTGTAGAAATTGCCAAATGCAAAAGTTCAGTGAAAATCATACCCAGAACAGTACCGAGCGGATAGAGATCATAGCGTCGCTTGAGCATAGGATCGGATGACTTGATGGGGCCTGAATCCTTAAGAAAGATTTCTCCAGAGCTGTGATCTGTGCCTAAGCCCCAATGACTCAGCAAAGACAGATATTCATTCATTATCTGAAGAAGAACCTAGTAAGTCCCTACAAGTTACAATGTTCCAGCAGTAAGTAAATGAACCAAACCAAACCAAACCAACAAAACCAAACAACAACAACAACAAAAACAAAAACATGCTTTGAAGTTGCCCCCTTTCCTAAGGAAACACAATTAAAACCAGATAAACAAACAAGGCAGAGAATGTAGGGTTTTGTTCCCCTAGGGCAAGCATGGAAATTTATTCTCTGAAGAGTTGACCATTTTGTTGGTCCCGGAATAAAGAGAAAGAGATACCCCATGCCAAGAGCCTAGAACTGAATGCCAGGTAGGGAAAGCCATGGTTCTGTTTACAAAAGCTACCTTAGGAAAGAATTTAATAATCCTCAGGCCCAAATCTTTGCATTCATGTGGAATCCTCACCATAGCATTAACAACTAAAATGCAGAATTATATAACGGCTCAGCAGCTACTTTAATGACATCCGTTTCTTGGATCCATTTAGATCCAAGAGGACCAGCACCTACTTCACCACTAACAGTAAACATTGTTATCATTTCCAGGACAGTACATTGGCAATCATGTAGACTGAGCACTCTAGAAAAAAGCATTCATTGGCTATGTCTTATGGCTAAAAGAAAAACCTCTTAAAATGTCATGGGCTATAAATCTATACCCGTTTGCATGGAGATCAAATTTACCCATAAGATAAACAGCCCGAAATTCCTGTTAACAGCATCTGCAAGATTGTTTTATAATGAGTTAGGCAATTGACAAGATCATTCAAAAAGAAATAACGTAGAAATGTATCCAGGGGCTGTGCTTTCTAATAAAAGGGTCGCTTCCCGTGACATACAATATTTAGCAAAACACTCTCCCTGTATTTATTTTTATTCAAATAAAAGCAGTTTCTAAATTCTGGCTCTTCACACCCATGCCTATAATTCAGAGGACTCGGAGGTCAATTTCTCAAAAATTGACCACGTACTTGGTAACAAAACAAACCTCAACAGATTAAAAATAATTGGAATAACCCCATGCATCTTATCAGATCACCATGGCTTAAAACTAGAATTCAACAGCAATATTAAATCCAGAAAACCCACAAACAAAATAGGCAAACCTTTATCCAAACTAACCAAAAGGCAGAGAAAGAATTAACAAAATCAGAAATGAAAAGGAGGACATAACAGCAGACATGGAGGAAATACAGAGAATCATTAGGTCATATTTCAAAAACCTGTACTCCACAAAATTGAAAAACTTATAGGACAACTTTCTGGATAAATGTCACTTCCCAAAATTAAATCAAGACCAGATAAACAAATTAAACAGACCTATAACCGCTGAAGAAATAGAAATAGTCATCAAAAGTCTTCCAACCAAAAAAAAAAAAAAAAGCCCAGGACCAGATGGTTTCAGCTCAGAATTCTACAAGACTTTCAAAGAAGAACTATACCAATACTCCTCAAATTATTCTACACAATAGAAACAGATGGAACATTGTTAAACTCTTTTTATGAGGCTACAATTACCCTGATACCCAAACCACAGAAAGACATTACTAAGAAATAGAATTACAGACCAATCTCACTCATGAACATCGATGCAAAAATACTAAATAAAGTATTGGCAAATTGAATCCAAGAACACATCAAAACCATTATCCACATGATCAAGTTGACTCATCCCAAAGATGCAGGGATGGTTCAATATATGAAAATCTGTCAACATAATCTACCATATAAACAAACTGAAAACAAAAACCACATGATCTTCTCATTAGATGCTGAAAAAGACTTCAACAAAATTCAATATCCCTTCATGATAATGGTCTTGGAGAGAACAGGGATACAAGGAACATACCTAAACATAATAAAGGCAATATACAGCAAGCCAACAGCCAACATCAAACTATTGGAAAGAAACTCCCAGCGATCCCAATGAAATCAGGAACAAGACAAGGTTGTCCACTCTCTCCATATCTATTTAATATAGTTCTTGAGGACTTCCCTAGAGCAATAAAACAACAAAAGGAGATCAAGGGGATAAAAATCGGAAAAGAAGAAGTCAAACTCTTACTATTTGCTGATGATATGATAGTTTACATAAGCGACCCCAAAAATTCTACCAAGGAACTTCTACAACTCATAAACAATTTCAGTAATGTAGCAGGGTGTAAAATTAACTTAAAAAAATCAGTAGCCCTCCTCTACACAGATGATAAATGGGCTGAGAAAGAAATCAAAGAAACATCACCCTTCACAGTATCCATAAACAGCATAAAATATCACAGAGTAACACTAACCAAACAAGAGGAAGACTTGAATGACAAGAATTTTAAATCTTTGAAGAAAGAAATCGAAGAAGACACAGAAAATGGAAAGATCACCAAGGCTCTTGGGTAGGTAGAATAGTAAAAATAGCAATCTTACCAAAAGAAATCTACAGATTCATTGCAATGCCCATCAAAATTCTTCACAGACCTCGAAAGAATGGTACTCAACTTCATATGAAAAGGCAAAAATCCCAGGATAGCCAAAGCATTCCTGTCCAATAAAGGAAATTCTGGAAGCATCACAATCCCTGACTTCAAACTCTACTACAGAGCTAAAGTACTGAAAACAGCCTGGTATTGGCATAAAAACAGACAGGAGGACCAATGGAACTGAATCGAAGACCCAGATACTAATCCACACAGTTTCAAACACCTGATTTTTGACAAAGAAGCAAAAAATATCAACTGGCAAAAAGAAAGCATATTTAACAAATGGTGCGGCATAATTGGATATCAACATGTAGAAGCATGAAAATAGATCCATATCTATCACCATGCACAAAACTCAAGTCCAAATGGATCAAAGACCTCAGCATAAAGCTAGACACGCTGAACCTTATAGAAGAGAAAGTGGAAAGTACACTTGAACACATTGGCACAGGAGACCACTTCCTAAATATAACGCCAGTAGCACAGACACTGAGAGAAACAATTAATAAATGGGACCTCCTGAAACTGAGAAGCTTCTGTAAAGCAAAGGACACGGTCAACAAGACAAAACGACAGCCTACATAATGGGAAATGATCTTCACCAACACCACATCAGACAGAGGTCTGATCTCCAAAATATACAAAGAACTCAAGAAATTGGTCATCAAAAGAACAAATAATCCAATAAAAAATGGAGTACAGACCTAAACAGAGAACTCTTGACAGAGGAATCTAAAATGGATGAAAAAATGCTCAACAATCTTCGTCATCAGAGAAATGCAAATCAAAAATCTCTGAGATTCCATCTTACACCTGTAAGAATGGCCAAGATCAAAAACACCGATGACATGCTGGAGAGCTTGTGGGATAAAGGGGAAACTCCTGCTGGTACAGCTCCTTTGGATATCAGTGTGGCAATTTCTCAGAAAATTAGGAAACAACCTTCCTCAAGACCCAGCAATACCACTTTTGGGTCATATTCAAAGAATGCTCAATCATGCCACAAGGACATGTGCTCGACTGTTCATAGCAGCATTGTTTGTCATAGCTAGAACCTGGAACAACCTAAATGTCCCTCGACCTAAGAATGGATGAGGAAAATGTAATACATTTACACAATGGAGTACTACACACCAGAAAAAAATAATGACATCTTGAATTTTGCAGGCAAATGGATGGAGCTAGATAACATCATTTTGAGTGAGGTAACCCGGACCCAAAGAGACAATTATCATATGTACTCACTCATAGGTGGTTTTTAAACATAAATAAAAGAAAACCAGCCTACAAATCAAGTCCCAGAGAACCCAGATAACAATGAGGACCCTAAGAGAGACATACATGGATCTAATCCACATGCAAAGTAGAAAAAGACAAGATCTCCTGAGTAAATTGGGAGTATGGGGACCTTGGGAGAGGATTGAAGGGGAGGGGAGAGACAGGGATGGGAGCAGAGAAAAATGTAGAGCTCAATAAAAAATCAATAAAAAATAAAACCCCAAATATGGACTGCTACTGTTTTAATAGTGGATGGGATGGGGTACCTAGGTAGCAGGGGACCCTGTGGACAGAATGCATACTTCCTACTTTGTGGTGGTCTCCACATTCACATCCTGGTCCTCTTGGTTCAGTCGTCTCTCTTCTTATTGTGACAACATAGGAGACAGGAAACAGCTTGACATGGGACTGGTTTTCCTCTGCTTGCTCTTTGGGGAGATGCAGTCCACAGTGGCAAAGGAGGCGTGGTGGCAGGGACAGGCTGCTGTTGGCCACATTGAGTCTGCAGTCAGGAAGCAGAGTAGATAGGAAGTGGGACTAGGCTATGCAATCTCTCCAGGCCTCCCAGGGACCCACTTCCTTCATTGACGCTCCACTTACTAAAGCTTCCACAACTTTCCAACACGGGGCCATCTCCTGGGGACCCAGTAAGTTTTCAAACACACGAGTCTCTAGTGTAATACTTCTAATTCAATCACAAAGTCTGGGCTCCCATTGAATTTTTTTTCCCCAAGTCTTAAGCATCTGGCTTAGTCACCCTTGGACACAAAGTTCTCCCAAATTCTTCACATTTTATCAGAGAAATGGTATTGGTGTTAGTCAACCAGGCCTCTCAAACGTAACAGGCCTAAAGGAAAATGTATCAAAGTCAGGCAGAGACTGGAAGATCCCTTCTGGCTGTGCCAAAAGTTGCAAGAAAACTACATGAAGTTGATGAAACTTTTAAAGAACACGCCCTCCTTTTCTTTTTTACATTACCACGCATGTTGTTTACATGAATCATCTTAAGTATGTAAAATAATACAGTTGATATAGTCATATGAAACAACAACAATCAAGTTCGTAGAACTTCTGCTTTGCTTGTTTGTTTAAAGAAAACAGCAATTTTTAAAATGAAATACCCCCAGAAACAGAAAAAGAGATTATGACATGTTTGTGGAAAACTAGTTCAATATTCCAGAAGAACATTAGACTCTTTACTACACATATGCCACCCCATCTTAGACCTTCCTTTCATCCTTCTGCCCTCTACAAGAGCAAGGATTGTCCTTGAAGACCCAGTAGATGAAGTGGAACTAGCCTTATCAACAACTTGGGATCCAAAGGAAAACTACCCTTTGACCTCGCTCCTATGTGGAATCTACATACATTGAGGGCCGAAGCCTGGCTCAGTGGTTAGGCATTTGCAAAACGTCTGCAGAGTCCCGAGTTTCAAGCCCAGCAATAATGAGAAGTTGAAAATAGAAAAGTTCATGTTGAGTGCCATAGAGACTTAGTGGGTCAACGAGCTGTTGCCAAGCCTGCTCACCTGCGTTCAATCCCAGGGACCCATATGGTGAAAGGAAAGAAACGACTCCAATAAGTTGTCTTCTGACCCCCACACATGTGGGGCAGTGCACACACACCCCGCCAAAGTTAGCAAATGAATGTAATGAAGCTTTATGTCCTAGTGCTAGAGAGTGTAACGATGGTCACCAGCCACTAAATTTCAATTAAATAGATTTTCAGGTAATTGGATATGGCTAACAAACATGTACTATGTATAGCAATGTGCTGTCAGGGAAGATTTTGAATATTTCACTATATAGAAATTATAACCGAATACGCTCAGTTCCCTGGCTTGACCCTTGCACATCACAGTCATATATCAAAACATCATCTTGTGTGCCTAAGTATTGCAATCATTTTTCAATTAAAAATAAAATTTACACCATTGCCTTTTAGAACTAATAAATAGAATGGTGTCAAATGGCGGCCTGGGTCTGGGTCTGGAATCTTCTCTCCAAATACACTTAAGCACGCCTACCAATCCACACGCTTAGGTTAACATCTCCAAGTGTTAACCATTAGTGAAAAACAAAACAAAGCAAGACAGAAAACCCCAGAATGAATGGCAACAACAAAATCCTACTACACAGGCCAGAACTAACGCTAGCCTGCAGCCTCTCCAGGGCAATGAGTCCTGTTAGTGACGTCACTGAGAACTCTCCTGTACAGTTTGGGATCTTTGGGATCAGGCAACACGGCAGCAAAATGGTAAAAGGAAAGGATGGTTGCTTATGTCTCGTGGAGTGTCCTTGCCCTTCGGAGGGAAAGATGCTGCTGCCTGAGTACTCCAATGTAATATTTCATCCGCTCTCCACTCTGCTCTCGGGCTTGCCCGTAAGGGGTTGGATTGCTGCACTGGCTGCTCTCCAAGGCATTTCAACCAGTTAAGTAGCAAAGGAGCATTATTAAAAAGCATTTTCACATGTGAAGGGCATCGTGATAGGCCCTTAAAAGACAGTTATATGTGCATTTCTGTGAGGTTCGCATTCGGTTTTATTACTTGTGTAGTGTGGCTGCAAGAGACAGGAGCAGCCCCACGGCTCACGCTCATGTTCACAGCTAAGCTACATAGATTCCCAGTAGATTGAGCAATATGAAATTCCCAGGATTTGACCCTGGAAGGCAATTTCCCATGATTGAACCTAATATCCAGCCTGGCTTAAACAGCATTATTTAAGTTTTCATATTCTGTTTGAATTTCAGGGCACCATAGTTCATGCACTTAAAACACGTATTTTATGTTTCTTCAGATCACAGACTCAAAAATTAGAAATAATATTTATATGCTATATTTGAGTGTAAAAACACAGCGGCCTTGGAGATCTTATCGGAAAGAGGGAATTTGGTCTCATCTTGCTGTATGTGAAAAGGCCCTGGGGTTAATGGAAAGATGAAGTCATTATGACAAGGAACACCTCCCATAGAAGCAGCAAGGAGCAGGTTACCCTTTGTCAGTTACAATGTACATTCCGTGTCTTTGGGAGGGCGAGTCTGCGGAGAGCTTAGCTTAGAAATGTATAATGTCATGGTGCTCTTAAGGAAGGGTAAAATGGCCGGGAGTGTGTGTGTGTGTGTGTGTGTGTGTGTGTGTGTGTGTGTGTGTGTGTATTCATTTCTAAATCATTTTTTATTGTTTTCATTGAGCTATACCTTTTTCTCCACTCCCTTCCCTTCCTCCCCTCTCACCTTCTACTCTCTCCTGTGACCCCCACGCTCCCAATTTACATAGGAGATCTTGCCTTTTTCCCATTCCTATGTAGATTCTGCGGTACATCTTTCATTGGCCATGAGCCCCCTCAGCAGTTGCTGCTACCTAAAGAGTGTTTTAAAAAGAAAATACAGAGACTGACCATGAACCAGAGTAGCTCCAAGAACAGCTTTTGATGTGTCCAATATCATGATGGTTCTATCTTAATTTTGAAACAGATTTTTACGCTGTAGCTCAGGCTGGCCTCTAACTTTCTCCCTAGCTCAGGCTGTCCTAGAATGATGTTTCTCAAGGGACAGGATTATAGCTGCACACTACCAAGCCTGACCCAATATTTTATTTCTTTTTAAGTCCTCTTGAGAATCCCCAAACCAGTGGAGAGTTGCCTAAGCCATTACACGAATAACAAAAGTGCCCCAAATGGTGGAGTCCGCAGGCATGGTGCCCAAGTTGGGCCACCATGCCGAGTCCCACAGACCTAGGAGCCAACCAAGTTGAATTAACAGCTGACTGACCTGAGCACATCACATCTCCCTGTGTTCTGTCTCATCCTCTGTCTCCTTGGTTAGCATGGGACCCATAGGAATGATGCTTCCTAGGGTACATAATTAAATGCCCTCCCATATATGCAGGGAGCCCAACCATGGTTATTCCCAATACACATAAAAGAACACTTGCTACCTTGCAAGCTTTTAGTTACATGAGAGTGTTCTTTTATCCCAAATTTGAGTGATCAGCAGGAATTCTTTGGAAAGTGTGAACTTGCTAAAATTAAAATCTCGCTGCAGGGATGGCATGACCTTCTTGTAACCTTACCTTTCAAATTTTACATAAAGCAAACAAAAAATGAAAATCAAAAAAGCTTAATTGGTATGTATGAACAAGACACAGCCCATCAATAAAATATTTGATTAATATACGTATTTGCACATGTATTTTTAAAGTCTGATGTATATATAGGCCAAAGGTTCTCATCTGGAGCAGTGAACTTGTGGATACCTTTCGATTTTTATCATAAAAATACTTTGTTTCAGTGTCAAAAAATATCTCTACATGAGAGGCTGGAGAGATGGCTCAGAGGCTGAGCACTGGCTGCTCCTTCCAGAGGACCTTGTGTTCAATTTTCAGCACCCACATGGCAACTCACACCTGTCTGTAACTCCAGTTCCAGGAGAGTTAATACCTACTTCTTCTGGCCTCTGTGAGCACTATGCACAAAAGTAGTAAACAGATATGCATTCAAACAAAATACCAATACACATAAATAAAAAAAACAACCCAAAGAGCATGTATCTACCATTTATCCAAATAAATGAGTATTTTTGAGGTGTTCTAATTTGGATATTTATATCCATGTCCTTATTAACGCATTAGCTCAATTTCATATCACACATACCAAGCACTCCTTTATCTGTGAAAAGCCTAATACAGAGCTCGAAAGGAAGACAAGAAATTTCTAGCACAACCTGCAGCAAAACTGTTTCTTTTTGTGTAATCGAGTTGTTAGTTGGGACTTGACTTTCTACCTGGAAATTCTGTATTCCGGGTACCTGATGTTCATTGCTGTCATTTTGACCACAAATATTTGCCTCATATCTATTAAATTACAACTTTCTGAAGAAAAAAATCTTTTATTTGACTCCTTGCAATGCTTTTCCATACTTCTCAGCATGGAGTTATGTATTTACTGATTTTACAAAAACTACACGAGGTGTTATTATATTTTTGTAACACAAATATTATTTCTGTTATCTTGATGTTTTCTTATTTGGTTTATTACCACCCCTATTTAAATTAGACACATACATTTACACATTGTTTGTATATTTGAAAACAAATACCATACATCCTTAAATGATTTCATTCCTCTTCTGTTTCCTCCCATGTTTTTACAGCAGCATCTTTTAGAGAAGTGACTGGTCCAAACGAAAGACACATGTCTTTATATCAATACTTAACATAAACCTTGGTTTCCTTGACCCTGGGTGTGTGGACCCTTACTTTTCTTCACTCTGACCAAACACCTGGCAGAAACAAAAAGGAGCGAAGATTCGCTTGGCTCACAGTTCCAGAGAGCCTGTCCTGTTGTGGCAGGAAAGGTATGGGGTAAGGCATAGCCACGTTCCTTCAGCATAGGCCAGGAAGCCGAGAATTGGGAACCAATCCAGGGGACTACCTTCAAAGACCCACCCCTAGTGACCTAATTTCACCAGCTAGGTCCTACCATCCTGATAGGCAAAATATCCCCCACCTAGGAGAAAACAAAGGCTCAGAACCTTAGTTTGTGGAGGGACTATTTTTGCACAAGTGTAGCCATTGAACAGTTTTGTGGAATGGTTTGCAAGTTTACAGATAGGTACCACCTCCACCCGGGGTCCTGTTCTCAGACTGGTCAGCTGACCTCTAGGCCTCCTGTCCTCCTCAACAGAGGTCCATAAACCCAGCGATACTGAATGAGTCAGGTGTGGACCTAGTGGCTTGGGGCTTCTTTATCTTCCCAGGGGTGACGGGTAGGGGTTGGGGTTGGGGGATGGGAGGGAAGTGAGATGGTGTCAGGTGATCTGCTTACACAGCTCAAGTCTAACAGGGCAAGTAATTACCACTCAACAAATGTTAGCTGTTCTTTCAGTATTTCCTATTTAATGGAAAGCAAACAGTCCATTCAGCACCAGAAGAAAATTTAATTAAAACTTACACCAGGCACGCATAATATCTATCACACATCAAGCCGCCTTAAGTGTCTGTCACGTCAGATCTTGATTTCTCCATGCTTGCTCCCGTTCCCATCAGCAGCCTTGCCACTTCAGGGCCAGGAAAACCAAGGTCCTAGTCCCTTCAAAGCCCATGTAGGACTGCTGAGAAGAAAGAAATGGGCAGAAGAGTAGGATCAGGCGAAAGAAGTAAAAAAGAGAGGAGGGGAGAAGGAAAGAAAAGAGGAGGAAGGGTCAAAACTCAGCATTGCAGAAACATTAAATATTCACAAATGATAACTGCTCAACAAAACGCAAAGCTATATAATTGTGTAGTTGACGATAATTAGTTTTGTAATGGATTTACTTTGAAAAATGAATTAACAGCAAGTATGTAAAGAAATGAGGTGGGGGGTGGTGGTCATGTAAGAAGCTTTGGGACACGCTGTCTTCCTGCCCAGACTTTCCAACTTTGGCGTTCTACTTGTCCACTCATTTGGATTAGACAGAGAAAATATCTTAGTAGGGGGTCTCTAATGATTAGTCTCCCTTCTTCCCAATGACTGCATTAAGCTCAGCATCAGATCAGACTGAGACCTCTGATCTGTCACTATTAGCTGTCGTGAGGAACTCTCTTTGAGCCTTCAAACAAAGCGCAACACGGCACCCCTGAATCAGAGTGAATAAATGTCATATCGTAAATATCTAGTGTGGGACAGTATCAGGCACCCCCTCCCTTTCTTCTTCGTTCAGAGCCATCAGATTGCAGGAGTCTCAGATCTAGTCATTTCTCCAGCCCCACTGAAGTCCGTGGGGACACCTTGCATTTTCCACCTTCTCCCTTTATCTAAGGTCCTGGGATGCCAAATCCGGAACGCGCAATCGAGAGTCACACAGTTTTTTGAAGTCAGGGGCGATGCAGAGGCGAGGTCTCCAACTGCACCTAGGACCTGCTTGAGCTGGGTGCCCGCTGTCTGTGCGCGCGCGCAGGCGGCCAGGCGAGCTACAACCGCGGGGCCGAGCGCCCCCTCCCTGCTCCGCTCCCCCCTCCTCCTCCCGATACAATGACTGGGCCGGAACAGCGCATCCGCCGAGCCTCATTGGCAGGGCTGCCCCGGCCCCCGGAGAGGCGACGGGCGGGGGCAGCACAGAGAGAGAGGTGGAGAGACCGGGCTGACAGCGGCCAGAGGCTGGTCCGAGGGACGCGCGGACACTCGGAAGGCGACTCCGGGCTCATCCACCGACTGTAGGGATCCTGGTGTGTACGCCGGGCGGGGGATGCTGCGGGCTCTGGCCGCTCGGCTAGCCGCCGCGGAGTTGCATTGCGTGGCTCCGACGCTGAGCCCAAGCCTGGGCGGAGAGGAGGAGGACCGAGAGGAAGACAGCCGCCGCGGGGGAAGGCGCCGCGCGCCGCGGAGTTGCGGGACTGGCGTGGAGCCGGTTCCTCGGGTCCCGCGCGGAGCGCAGCGCAGACAATAAAGTAGCAAGGCTACAGCGGCGCGCGCCGGAGGGAGGAGGCGGCTGAGCAGGTAGGTGGGCGGCTGTCCCGGGGATGTCCGAGCGCCCTGTCACTGGAGAATGAGGCCGAGATTCACCTCAGGGACTTGGAGTGCGCCCCCCGAGCGGCGCGCAGATTGGGGACCCGCAGAGAAGGTCCCCAATCTCCTGACACCGGGAAGCCCCGCCCCAAGGCTCACGGGCTGGTGTAGCCTGGACTGGAGTTCCTAGGCACTTGGCGCCGCTCTTTGGTGGCTCTGGCGGTGTGGTGACAGGAAGTTTGGCCGGTTCAAAGCTTTGATGCTGGTGGGGTTTGAGAACGCTCCACCAAGGACTGTGCGCTCTTTGCTCTGGTGGGAGGTAGTGAGAGAACCTTTGAATCCCAGACCCTGTTGCCCGGAATTGCTCTCCGAAGGCGTTGGGAGGAGCAGGGGGTCCCTGGCGTTAGCCGAGTACACCCAGGGTTTGGGCTGACTGCCCTTTGTAAATAGGCATGTCACAGCCTAGATGCGACTGTATTGGAGAGGATGTGTGCGTGTGAACCGCTCCCTGTCAATTTTTCTGGAGTATTTCACTTTTCATTTTCATCCCGGGAAGGCATATTTAGCCCTAATTTGAGAAGTGCTCTTTCGTTCGGGCTAGAAGCCAAAGTCTTCCTTTGCATGGCGCTCTTAAAGATGCTCCTGATTAGAGCTGAGTCCCATTTACAAAGGGGTAGAGCTGGACTCCAGTCTTCCCAGTGTCTGAGAATTCAGTGGCAGGAGGAGGTCTCTCTCTCTCTCTTTCTCTCTCCTTTGTGTGGCCGCTTCCTTCCTTCCAGATGTGAGAGGGTTGGGCTGGGCGCTTCTGGGTGCGGTAATAACTATCCTGAACATTCCTGAGATCTGCTAGGACTTGTAAACATACCAGAGCCAACTCCTCTGAACTTTGCGGGCTGACTTGATGTGTTTGCCGGTACCCAGAGGGCCGCGACTGCAAGGTGGCCCCTTGAGGAAGAAAGACGCCGCGGTGCTGACAGCCACAGTCTCAGGCAAGCTGCGTGATTCTTTAGGGTTAGCCTGAGCTTGCCCCAGAAATGTAGCAGCCAACTCAGAGGATGTGTTAAAGATTACAGGGCAATCCCTGACATGCTGATTCTTGTCCCAATGGGAGTGGATTTGAGGAACTTCCAAAGCCAGTGTCTGGAGGGGAAGGAAAGCCTCTCTGCCTTCCTTAACCCCCTCAAGCCGCTCTTTGATCTGTCATACGCAGCCGCCTGCTGAAAAGAACGGGGCAGCTCTGTGTCAGGCAGCCTGGCAGGCCCTTTGCAGACGTCATGACTAGCCCACGAGATGGCAAACCCTAGAGGGAGGTTCAAGACCGTGCCACCGAGCTTACTAGCAACTCAGCTAATTTCATTTTCGGCTCCTTAGCAGAGCAGGGTCACTAGAAGGGACCCCAGTCAACGTTCTTTTAATGATTATGAAGAACAAGCCAACAAGCCAACAGCAATAGCCACCTTGTCGTTTCTTTATCATAAATTTAAGTTGGCATTTAAGAGTTGATGAAGAATCAAGAGTTCTGTGTAGTTTTGTTCCCAAGTTCAATGTTAGAAAATCATTAGCAGGTTAATCTGTAAACAACCACAAGCATATACACGCAAAAAATCTTAGAGTGGTACATGTATTTCCCAGAGGAGGTCAAGAAAAATTCGGGGCTTCTTATATTAGAAAAGGTTTGTCATTTCTTCAGGACATTGTGCATGTATTAACCAAACAGTTTATTTGCCTGTATTTGGTAACATGGGTGGAAAATATTTGGGTAAGACAATGGTGGGCAATGAAGAAATCTACCTCTAACACATTCACAGTGAAGTCTGGCTTTCATTGTCCGCCAACCTTTCAGAAGGTCAGGCTTTCAGGACATGTAAATGCTTGCCCCAGTCATAACTCTGCAGATTCACACGTTTCCATTCTAGCTGCAGAAAAGTTAAGGGGCCCATTGTAGCAGGTACAGAATTACATTTGAGCCTACAACGTGTGGGCGGAGCTAACTTCACAGCCAGGCCAGACTGTGGGACAGGGTGTGAGAAGAGCTGCCTGGTCTCAGAAGTATTGGCTACTTCTAGTCTCTGTCTCTAGGAAAACTTGGGACTCCTGGTTGCCCATTTGGTGGCAGAGATTTAATTAACACTTTGCATTGCCTTTGCGGGAAGAGAAAGGAAATTTTGGCTAACTGACAATACAAACAGGGAGCATGGAAGGCAGCTAAAAATGCCTGACTGTCATATCCAGTCTGCGATAATTTTCAGAATTACACAATTATCTTTGCACATGTAAGCAAAGGCTTGAAGCTTATACTACAAATGATCGCTTTCTCTTCCTCCATCTGCCCTCCCCCTTTCCTCCCTCTCTCTTTCTCTCTCTCTCTCTTCCTCTCACTTAACATTTTTATTTTTGTTTTAGATAATCTTTTTCTTGGCAATAAATTAATTTCTACAAGCTTAGGGCTCCCCCCTCCCACTTCTCTTCTAGTTAACATGGATCCTAGGCTATCATGAAGATGTCCCAAGATGGCATTTTTTCTCTTATAAAAACCAATTTGGTAATTTGGGGGCCAAACTTACTTTATTTTGTAAACTGCCTTCCTGAAATGAGAATGTCCAAAAAAAAAAAAACAGAAACAAAAAACAAAAAACAAAGACAAATTCTTCCTTATGAACTCAATTTCTAAACCTTATCTCACAAGACAGTGTGTTTCAAAATGAAGGACATACGCTCTATTTACTGGTCACAACCAATATTAAAAGACTATATGACAGGCTGGGCGGTGGCGGTGCACACCTTTAATCCCAGCACTTGAGAAGCAGAGGCAGGCGGATCTCTGGGAGTTCAAGCCTAACCTGGTCTACGATAGCTAGTTCCAGGACAGGCTCCAAAGCTACAGAGAAACCCTGCCTCGAAAAAACAAACAAACAAACAAACAAAAGACTATATGACAAGAGACTGGCTCCATGATAAGTTGGTACAAGTTCTGTGGCTTTCTGGAATTTTGAGTAAGATTTAGGGGGTGGGACAGATGTACATATTTGGGGCTACAGCGTAACGTGTCATGTCGCTGTGAGTTACTGTCAGAAGTTTAAGTGCGCTGCTACGAAGGGTGTGTATCTATCAGTACTGTTTTGTTAAGTGGGAAACAGTTTTAAGTGGATTCAGGACACTTCATAGACAGCACAAAAGCGCTATGTCTTTTCCTGTGTATTGGTTATGACATTAGCAGGTGGGGTGTACTTTGCTTAGAGATGAAAAACACCTTCAAGATCTGGTTTCTTACCTTTCAAAGAGGAACCCAGGATACAGGACAGAAAAGCAGGGCTTTTAAAAACTGAGAAGGGCTTTGGTCAGAGGGGCAACAGCTAAGGAAGGCAGTGGTGTAAAGACTCAGATAGGACCTGGGTCAGTTCCAGAAAGAGGTGGCCACCAAATCTCTCTCTCTTCCCTGTCTTCCCTGCCATACTGTATTATCTCTTTCCTCCATAAACCCCTAGCCAGAGGCTTCACAGAAGGGGTCACATGATGTTGAACTTCTAGCCTAACAAACTGCAAGCTTTCTTTGTAAAGTCTGCAGGAAAAAAAAATCTCAGTCTGGTTGACTTCTCTGGAGGATGCTCCTGTAATAAATGAATTCTGGAGTAGAGAACTAACTACCCAGACCATGTGACCTGTCCCATGAATACAGTTGCAGGGAAAGAGAACTGTACACTAAGGTCTGGGGTGGGTGTTTCAGCAGAGTTACAAGGAGCCTGATGAAGACAACTGACCCCTGTTTTCTTTGATGACTTATGTAATAGGAGTGGAGCTAAGCTGTAGTTTCGCAAATAGGTTATCAATATAGTTTTTCATGTGTATAAAGGAAACCCAGCTGCCTCTGAACGTGGTCAATAGCAGGGCTTATGAAATCAAAGTACAGAGCAACTGAAATTGATACGAGGCTGCTGCTTTCAGAGAGCCCTGCGAGGGGAAAGTGTACACACATGAATTAAATACCCACCATACACCCAAACTCCTCTTATCGGGGATGACCATGCTTGGTTCAGCATGTATGGGCAGATCTTTGAAGGCATTTATTTTAAATCAATTTTTTATTCTAATGTGATGTAAATTATTTAAGTTGGTCTCGGAGATTATTTGGAGGGCGCACCCCCCTTCAGTCCCAGGGCCAAATGAGTAGTCTATTGTGCAACTCTTTACCCTGAGCTATTTATTTGGGGCTGTGTTACTTTGCCCTTGGGGGATACACCGCTTCTAATTGTCTCCTGTCACTTCATATACAATTAACCAGTGGGAAGAGAGCCCTAATTGTGTCTGGCTGTAAGGATAATGCTCACTCACAGCAGAGGGTTCTTAGAAGTAGGTTGATCATGCTGACTTGCCTTGGGTCAGTCCTGATTAATATCTGTGCCTCCAGTATGGATGGTAAATTACATAGTCACCCTGCCTAGGAGGCTATTATGGAGGGTTGTGCTTAGGGGTTGTGTAACAGTTTAAATTGTTTGATAAAGCATTCCTTCTACCAGGAAGAGCTAAGTGATTTTGCTAGAGGATGTATGGTCTCATGGCATTAAAATGCTACGGTAGTTCTGAACCAGGGATTGCTCTGCCCTCAAGGAATATTTGTCAATGTCCAAGAAACTTGTTGGTTGTCCCCATTTGGGAACAATGTCAGTGGAATCTAGTGGGCATAGGGCTGGACCCTCAGAAAAGTCTACAGGACACTGGACACCCTGTACCAAAGAACTGCCCGGTCCCAGTGTTTGTGGGATGTGCTTGGGGAATCCTTTGATGAGTGACATTGTAAGGACAGGGAGAAGGATGGCTGCTTTCAGCTGTCAACTTGGAAGGATCTGGAATCACCTGGGGAGAAATTCTGGGTAAGAGATTAGGTTAGTCCAAGGCCTTTCTCTGAGGGATTTCCTTAAATAAGTTAGTTGAAGTGGAAAGATCCACCTGAATGCAGGATGCACCATTTCAATAAAAGGGTCCCAGGTTGAAGGAAGATGATCCTGGCATTGTTCTGTTTCTTTGCTGTGATGTGATGTGACCAGCTTCCTCTCCATGATGGACTCTATCCAAACCATGAGCCAGGAAGAAAACCCCTTCTCCCTTAAGTTGCTTTTTGTCAGGGTATTTGATAAGCAACAAGAAAGCGACTGAGATGGAGGGGAAGCGTTTGAAGCGAGAGGGTGATGCTATATGGGTGTTCATTTTGAGATCATTAGTAGGCTTTATATTTACAACATTTAATCTTTTTTATGTGTGAAACAATTTTTAAATAAGTTTTAGACTAGATGTGTTCACCAGAACTAAAGGACCAAACTCCTAATGACATAACCGTAAAGGCTCCATAAATAATAGAACTAAGGGCGACAGTATCGACTCATACTCAGCTATGCTGAGAATGAGCTATGGCCTTGGAATGTTCATTACATGCAGGTCTTGTTTTAGTCTGTTTTCTCTTACCATAGCGAAATACCTGAGGCTGGGGGGTATGTAAGGCAAAGTTGACTCCGGTCAGAATTCTCCAGGCAAGAACATTGTGTGGGTTTATGCCTAACTTTGATGAGGACATCAGGGCAGACAGCAAATGCTTGTGTGTATGAAGGGAATGTGTGTGAAAAGGAGAGGACACAGGCTGGATAAGAAGCCATAATGAGAAAATCCATCTTTTTTTTTTTTTATAGCAACTCATTCTTGCAAGAACTTACTCCTCGAGGCCTTCCAAGCACCATGACTCCAGTGACCTAATTTCCTTTTGGCCTCATGTCTTAATGGTTCTACCACTTCTTGGAACTGCCGGACAGGGAGTGATGCTTCTAACACATGAACCATTATGAGACATATGAGACTTAAAGCATATTCAGACTGTAGAATCCCTGCTTTCACCCCTTCTATGACCAAGAAAGCTCATTCTAAGGTTATGACTGGATTCACATCACCCAGTTTTTAATGAGTAACCAGACTCAATGTTGCTCTAATGTTATCTAGAGAAGCTGAATCATTGGTAGGAATGCTGGTTCTGTGTCACGTGACCTTCTGGTATACTACAACCAGCTCCCTAAAGGAACTCTGTTGCTTACCATACATGTGTTTTAAACAAGGTGATCAGAGTTCCTGCTGTATTCGGCTTCTGTTAGGTTAAAATGATAAAAATACTGCCTGATCTTGCTACTGTACAGAACCTATACCAAACTGAGGACAGGGTGTGGCTCTGTGTTAGAAGGCTTGCCTAGCATGTTCCAGGCCCTGTGCTGGATCCCAGCCTGCAGGGAAGGGGCAACAATGGTTAAAGGAAGGGTCTCAGCATCATCAGTCTGTGACGCTGGCTTACAGTGACATTCCTCTCTACAGAGTATGTCTCCTACCTGGCGATGTCAGCAGCATTCAGGCAACCTCCACGGGTTCCCTGAGCCTGTTAAGGGTTCTCACACAATGTCGCCTTCATCCTCACCCACCCTGAAGTTACCCACATTTACAGAGGGGAGCATTAGCACTGGAAAGATCCAGGGTTTCTTCAGTCACACAGCTAGTGGGTGACAGGCTGAGAGGTGGGTCAATGCTGTCACTTTGCTCCAGAAGACTCCCTTCTTTATTGTCCCAACACTTAGTGCAAGAGCCTGACTATCCCTCCAGAAAAAGCTCACAACAGACCTACCGTGTGCCCTGTGCTTTCTCCCCCACTGTTATCTATAAAAGACATTCCTGTGTGGTCCGACAGTAGGGATGTGTAAAGAGCCACAAGTACTATTGCTAATGCAACCTTTGTAAGAAGCAGGGACAGATATTCTTTTTGGCTTTGCTGAATAACCCTTTAGCAGAGTAGAGTTTTCAGCCATGCAATTTGACATGGGCAGTAAATATGAAACCCTCCCAGACCAGCCTTAAATATTTGGCTGCACTAAGGAGGCCCCTGGCCTTGCAACTCACCAAGCAGCGTAGACAGTTATTGGAAATAATTATGCCTCTGCCACAGCGTGCGGCCCCATCACAACCCTCCTGAATCAAAAGGCCTTGCTGGAAATCCCAGCATCCATCTTCCAGCTGGTGCTTCCAACAGCCAACAGTGTCTGTGGGGGGTGCACACAATGGATGGGGCCAGGAATTGTTCTTAGCTTTTCCTGGTTGCACCTGACTGAGCCCGTTCCATCAATTCTGTCATTGCAAGAGAGCAGAAGGGGCCATATGTGAGCAGAATGCCAGGCACCCACAGGCACAGAGCTCAAACAGCTAGCTCAGGTCCTGTGTTATCCAAATTCAGTGCTGGGGCAGAATTCTGCTAGATGAAGGAGGAGCTGGGGAGAAAAGAGGTGAGCTGTGGTCTAAAATTGGCAGTAGCTAGAGAATCCGGGCAGAGGATACGGTTTGACAGTAGCGAACTAGCCTCGCATGCGCAAAGCCCTGGGTTCTCCTCTTAGCAATGCAAAAAATAGATGGAGGGGGGGGGGAATGTTGGAAAAATCAGTAAGGCAGGGTTCACATCCCACCCTAGCAGTAGGGTGACATGAGGTGTTGTGACTACCTTTCTGCGTTTGTCAAATGGTGGTGACACCCACAGCCTGGAAAGTTTGAATTATATGTATGCACACACTTGTTAGAGCAAAAAAACTTTCGTAACTTTAGCATTTTTTTTAACGTTCCCAGATAAATGTTCTTTGTAAGGTGACCGTGTCAGTGAAATCACTTGCTGTCCAGTCAAAATGGCATTTGGTGTGACTGGCTGTATCAAATAGCTGTCCTGTATTGAGGAGCATTTCAAAACAGGAGAGTGTGGCTTCTGGATACATCAGAAGACACAGGGGCATTTGAGGCCATCACACACGCTTAAGTTGGCTCCATTCAACTGTGCGAAGTGAAAACCCGGGTCCTGATAAACTAATGAAAGCCATGTGTCCCAGACTGGGAACACAGAACCTTGTCCCAGCGAGGCTGTAAGCCTTAAATTGAGCACATAGCACAGTTATTTGCTCCAACTGTGTTAAATTAATTCAATTTGTATTTTGAAGACAGAGAGGGGGAAAAAAAACCCATGTTTTTAATTTACCTCCATGGCTGCAGTCTTACTAACCCTTCACCAATTTGCTGGAGGCAGAGTGTGACTCAGACAAAGAGGAAGGCGCTGATTTGCTTTGTGTTTGTTTGTTTTGTTGTTTTTTGAATGATTCAGCTACTGTAGGTGGTTCTAGTCATGAGTGAGTCTCATTGGATTCTCCAGCTTAATCTTCCTTGTGAATTCACATAGAAAAAATACCCTGTGTAAATCTCACAGAAAATCTGCAAATATCCTCATGAAAAAGGATGGTTGGAAACTGACAGCTTGCCAGAAAGCACACACGCGCCTTGGCTGATGCTTTTGCTATACAATCTGAGAGAGGCACAAGTTCGACTTCCCTCAGACAGTGCTTTTTTTTTCTTCCCTGTACAGAGTTTCATTTCTGTCACTACTGTCTAGGAACCAGCAATACCTTTCACCTAGCACGTTATATTCCAGAGGATTAAGACCTACCCGTGGTAGTCACATTATCTTTTGCTTGACCTATCTGTAATGGCACATGCTTGTTTCGTTGGATTGTTTTCCTAACCTGTTAACGTGATGACTTTTCCCCTGCACTTATCTTTATTATGATAAATATCACCTATAGTTCCTTATTGTCATCTTGCTCTTTGGCAGCTGAATGGTATGGGATTCAGTGCCTCTTCAAAAATAGCCACCAACTTTGAGTCTCTTACGGCCGTGCACACACCTACCACCCCTTCAGGAGACAGAGGAAGGTGGGTCAGTGTGAGTTCCAGGCCAGCCTCTAGTACACCCGGAGACCCTGCCTCAAACATAAATAAATAAGGGGCCAGTGACATATCTCATTTTGCAGAGCGCTTGCTCAGCATGCACCCTAGAAAACAAAGGGTGGTGGTGCGGGCCTGTAATCTCATCACCTGGAAGACAGAACTAGGAATGCCAGATATTCAAGGCCATTCTCTGCTACCCAGTGCTGCGTGACAAAACTTTCCCTGGGGAGATGCAACACACACACACACACACACACACACACACACACACACACACACATTTATTCACCGCAGATAGGGACCCCACAACAGACCAAAGTATGAATACCACCGAAATCTAACTTGATGAGTTTTATTGGGGTCATTTACAGGAATGTGGGTGAGAGGTTCCTTACAGGAGCAGAAATGATGCAAAGACAGCTGCATCACCAAAGCCCACCCCAGCATGAGTGACAGCTCACAAAGCTGGGAACCTGGAGCACACTGCACAGCCTACAGGCTGCTCAACTATTTGGAGAGTGCCCTTTCCAAGTGACTCTGCTTCTAAACTTCTGACAGTTCCAAGGCAATGGGTTTGATCTTGGTCTTCTTTCTGGCTTTTCCTATCTGAGTGATATGTAACCGTTTCCTCCGAGACTGGAATATTACATCCCGCAGGGAAGTTCTTCAGTCGAACAACTCAAAAATAGCTTTGGAAGTTCCTGAAATTGACCAGGTTCTCTAGACTCCCTCCTGCCAGAGTAAGCAATGGAAGCTCAGAGTTCCTGTCAGAGGAAGGGAAGTCCAATCGCCAAAAGGACTCAGGCAATCCAAGTTTGAAGGCAGCTGCGAGGTCAGACAGCTGCCTGGAAGAAGCAGAAACCAGGCAAACTGCCTGAAGAGGTTTAGACCACCTGAAACACCTGGAGAGGACACTCTCTAGCCTGTTGAGCTGTCTGCAGGCTGTGCAGTGTGCTCCAGGTTCTCAGCTTTTGTGAGCTGCCACTCATAATGGGGTGGGCTTTCGTGACACACCTGTCTTCGAGTCTCCACTCCTGTAAGGAACCCCTGACCCATATTCCTGTAAGTAATTTAAGTAAGTAACTGTACTTACTTAAATTGTTTCTTATTGGGACTTCTAGCCTGCAAATAGTGACATGGAGACTTATTACTAATTATGAAAGCTTGGCTTTAGCTTAGACTTTTTCCCAACTAGCTTTTCCGAGTCAAATTAGCCATTCTCTATTAATCTGCTTTCTGTCTCATGACCCAGATAGCTTGGCTTTGTACCATATGTCCAACTTCTTCAGAGTCTCACTTGCACCTTCTGGCCCTTTCCTTACTGTGTGTCTTCTTTATCCAAAATGCTGACTTCTCTATTGCTAATTCTGGTCAGCTAGTCAGTTGCTGTGTCCCCTGATTCAAAGTAAACTTCATTGACAGTCTGGAGTGTTACAGTGTGATCAAAATATCCAACAACACTTCCCCCTTTCTGTCTAAATAAAAAGGGAAAGGTTTTAACTCTAGCATAGTAAAACTAGATACAATAAGAACAGTTATCCGGTAAGAATTATATACATAATGTCCATTCCATTTGTATTTGACAGATTCGGAGAAATTACTCTATTATCTATCCTATCTCCGTGAGTCCAAAGTTTTATGTAGAATTCGTTTATCATAGCTTGTATTATAATCCTCAAAATATCTTTTTAGACCTAAAACCATCTTCTTAGATAAACAACTTAGACCTCTATATCCCTCATCTTAATAAACTTTACATCTCTTATGTATGTTTCTTTTCTGAATTGATAACCAGGAAAACTGTAACTATAACCATCTAGTCTTCAACCCCATTAAAGATCCAAGAAGGATATAATATTACTTGAGTAAACAGGAAGAGCAGAGCAAGCAACTTCCAAAGCTATAGATAGGACAGAAACAGCTGTCTGCCTGGACAGTCACCCGAAGTTCCTCTGCAGGGTTGGGGCATCCATCTTTGTCCTACAGGCGTAGAATATCTGACAGACTTTTTTGTGAAGCAGGAATTTTGAAGGACTTTCCTACCTCGTTGTGGCAAAGTTCAGCAGTCACCTTCTCTTGTGTTCTGCTTATCCAGTTTGGACAGCATACTGTCAGCAGTCCAGCCAAGGGAAGTTTCTTGTCCAATGGCTAACTTTGCCACAATGAAAGCAAACTCCATATGGAGGTTTTTCAATGCCTGTCATCCTTTTTTTTGAAGTAGATTGGTGCTGCCAGGAACAGATGTGTCTCACTGTCATGAAAAGTCTTATGTTATTAAAAAATCTTAAATGCCATATTCTGAAGTGTTTCTAAAACATCTTAAATGCCATATTCTGAAGGTTTCTGAAGTGTTTGAAGACTTCCTATCTATCTAAAATATTCTGTTTAACCTTGAAAACATACCTAACATGATTGCAAGTTTGAATATTATAGATACCAACTACTAACCTGCATTTTAAAATTATTCTAAATAGTTTATAATAATAACTTTTAAGGACTAGAAATTTACATTACATTGTTAAATGAGCCCATCTGAGACTAGAAAGTGAAAAGTTTTTTGTCCTGATGAGCCTCTTCACAGACACAATAATCCAAATCAAACTGAATTAGAAAAGTCCCAGGTTTAATGGATGCCAGCACTCCTGGGTGTGAGGAAGACCAGGAAAACCATGGAGGGGGGGAATGGAAGATGGAGAGACCAGGTGTTCATTCTCGGCGGAGGGGGGCAGTTTAAGTATCCTGTGGGAGTGGTCTCTGGGAAGGGGGTCACTGTTAGGTGGGCTTTCTTGGAGGTGGAGTCTGGACTGTGGCAACTCCCAGAGGAGGGGGCCTGGAATGGAAAGTTTCATCCAAACATTCCAGACTCCCTGGACCCAATCATTCCAGACTTTTTGCATATAAGGATGTCAGTGGCTGGGGTGAAGCTTCCAACCAAACAGAAAGTTATATCCAGCTCCTTGTCCAAAACTTTTCCTAGCTTTCTCTATTACATTCTGCCACATGGCTGGGCTACGCCTACTCTATACTGAATGTCTGACTTCTTCGGAGTCTTGCTTGTCTCCCTAATCTTTCCATTCTGTGTGACTTCTATATCGAAATTGCTGGCTTCTCCATGGCTAATTCCAGTCAGCTAGTCAGTTGTTATACCCCCCTGATTCAAGGTGAACTTCATTGACAGTCTGGGGTGTCACAGTGCAATCAAAATGTTCTACAGCAAGAACCATCTCCCCCCCAAAACCTCAGTAGTTTATGAAGTTGGACTTCGGTGTTATCTGTACTTTGGTCTGTCATGCTTCTCCATCTAGGGTTAGCAGATATGTGTGCTACATCTCCCTAGGAAAAGTCTTGTCACACAACAAACAGTGAATTTCAGGTCAGCCTGGAATTCATGAGACTCTGTCAATAAATACATAAACAAATCCACAGATTTTGCTTTCCAGCAATGAAGCTCCATAGACTAGTTAGCAGACGGCTGGCAGCTTGCTTAGAACCACATGCTTAGGATCTTGGCTGAGTGGTCCAGCACCCTGGGAACTGAGCAGGATGACTCCTCACCTTTCACCAGGGATAAGATGGAAGTGGAGCAGATAGACTTAGGATTTGAACCTGAAGGCAGGTCCCTAGCTGCATAGCACCTCATGCCAGGTATTAACTTGAGTTGAGTTGCTCCTCTAGGCCCTTTGAGTAGTCCTGGTTCTCCCTTTGCTTTGAAAGGGATTTGGGGTGGGGGAAGGGGTGGAGATTAAATCTGCACATCTTTGATGCAGCATTCTTGGCATCTTTTTGCACAGGTGGAGTTCTGCTGAGTCCTGGGTTCCTAGACAGCTTCTGCATAGTTGCAGTTTCTGAAAGTCTTAACTTGTGAGTTTAGCTCTGGAGCCTGGGGCTTTGGGAAGGATTTTAGAATTTCCTACATTATGATTAAGTAGCATATTTGAGAAACCTGCAATCAGAAGAATGATTGGTGAATCTATGATGCAGACATTGGGAAACTTTTTTTTCAAAGGGTGGCATCCTTATTATAATGGGTTTCTCAGGTCATGTTATCCAGGTTGCAATTACTTCTCAACTCCGCCTTTGTGGAACTAGAGAGTCAGTAAATCAAATAAGGAGTGCAGGGGAAGGGGAGATGGACTAGGCAGCAGGTACCTGCCTAGAAAACATGAGGACCAGAGTCTCCCTGAGAACCTGGGAGTCCTAGTCAGGGTTTCTATTTTGCAGTGATAAAACACCATTGACTAAAGTCAAGGTAGGAAGGGAAGGGTTTGCTTCAGTTTTATCATAGGTCTAGAGCACAATCCATCACTGAGAAAACTTAGAGCAGAAACCTGATGCAGAGGCCATGGAAGAATGCTGCTTATTGGCTTGTTCCTCATGATTTGCTCAGCCTGATTTTTTATACACCCCCACGACTACCTACCCATGGGTGGTACCGCACACATTAGGCTGGCTCCTTCCTCATCAATTACTAACTTTTGTCCGTAGGTCAATTTCGTGGAGGCATTTTCTCAACTGAGGTTCATTCTCTCCAAGTGACTCCAGCCTGTGTCAAGTTGACATAAAACTAGCCAGCACCCCATGTAAAACATTCTGGCATGGTAGTAATCATAGTGCTGGAAAGGGGAAGATAGGCAGATCCCTGTGGCTTTATGGCACATACTTGGTGTGTATCCAAGACAGTGGAGACCCTGATTCAAAACAATAAGGTAGAAGGCCAGAGAGATGGCTCAGTGGTTAAGAGCACCTACTGTTCCTGCAGAAGACCTAAGTTCAGTTTCCGGCACCTACATCGTAAGGTTCACAACTACCTGCAACTTCAGATCTAGGGAGTCTGATACCTCTAGCCTCTGAGGGCACCAAGATTCGCCCATACATACCTATGCACATAATTTAAAAATGTAAAATAAACCTTTAAAATAATTAAACAAAATGGAGAGCAACTGAGAAAGGCAGGCCCTGATATCAACCACTGGCCTCCGCATTTACTAGCTTACACACACACACAGGCACACACACACACTCTAAATAATATAAAATAATTAATATAAATATTAAAATAAAATATTTTCTATTTTATATTGTTATTCATAACAACCAATAATTAATATAAATTAAAAACAGAGGTTTTATTCTGGTGAACCTTTATTTATGGAAATCAAGCAATGGGAGGAAGTTGACCCAGGAGTTGTATTTTGCTAATCCCTCTTCAACAGATAAAAGGCCCATTCTGGGCATTGAAGTCTGCGTGGGTATGTTGTTAAGTAACAACAGTCGTGCCATGAGGGGTTAGGCTTGTCGCCATCCTCACTTCTAACGACTCTGAGGCAAGCACTTGTCCCTCATTTTTCTGTCTTCATGTGTGGAGAGAGAACAAGTCTAACCTCACTCCGCGGCTTTGGGAGTTGACAGATTTCTGCTCACACTTCACTTAATGGTTGAGAAGAGGTCTGAGAAACGAGTCATGGGTAAATTTTGCCCTGCTCCTATCTCCGAGTGCACTTACACACGCCTCGACTATACGACTCAGCTGGAGCTGCTTCTTAATGCAATCAGTGGGTTCTTTAAATGTGTGATGAATGAGACTGTTGTATAGTAAACCTTTGTGTAAGTATGCATGTGTGTAGGCGTGTGTGCATGCGTGTAAGTGTGCATGTGGGTAGGCGTGTGTGCATGCGTGTAAGTATGCATGTGTGTAGGCGTGTGTGCATGCGTGTAAGTGTGCATGTGGAGACCAGAACACAGTTTTGGATGCCCTTCCTTCCTTCCTTCCTTCCTTCCTTCCTTCCTTCCTTCCTTCCTTCCTTCCTCCTTCCTTCCTTCCTTCCTTCCTTCCTTCCTTCCTTCCTTCCTTTCTCTTTCTCTCTCTTTCTGTCTGTCTGTCGTTCTCTTTATTTTTTTTAAGACAAGGCCTCTCACCGACCTGCAGCTTTCCTGACAATAAGCTTTGCTTCTGTTTATTTTTATTTTGTATGTGTGTAGCGTTTATGTGTGTTGTGTGAATATGTATCCAAGAGCAAGTGTGTGTGTGTGTGTGTGTGTGTGTGTGTGTGTATGTGTGTGGTGTGTGAGTGTGTGTGTGTGTGTGTATGCGTGTGGTGTGTGAGTGTGTGTGTAGAGGCTCAGGGTCAGTGTTAGCTTGTGGCTCCAGATGATGGCGGCCAGAACCTTAGGTGAGATGTATTGTTCTGCCATTGAGTGCCATCAGACACTTGACAGTGTGTGGAACCCTCTACTTTTAGCAGCAGCAGGAACATTTAGTGTCACAGTTCCAAGTGTGACACTCCCAGGCCTCTGGATAGTAACTGGGGACACAGTTCTTGACCCTAAGTCCTTGGGACTGGACCACTCCCTGGGACACCATTAGCAATGCGCTGTCTTTGGTTCTTACAGCCTTCTCTGCATGTCCATGTCCTCTGTCACCTCTGCTGCCTCTGCCTCATGTCTCTGTCCCTGCTAGTACTGCCTCTGTGCTGTTTACTGGACTTGCTGTTGCTGCTGCTCCTTCTCAGTGTTCACCACTTCAGCCCTCTCTGCTTACAACAGAAGTCAGAAGAAGGCAGTGAAAGGGCCATTTGGAAAAGCCTCTTACTGGTTCTAATTGTGTGACTGAGGCAGCCCCAGAGGTTGAGTCCTGGCCGAGTCCACTCAGAGGTGAGACAAACAGCCTGCCTATATAGGCAGCAGAGGACAGCAGAAAAGATGTTCCCACAAGCCACGGTACTGTCGTTCATGCAAATGAAGGATTGTCTCTAAACAAGTCATAGTTCTTCTCCAGAGCCTTCAGGGAAGTGTGTCCTCATTGGCATGGATGAAAATGGCCAATGGCGTCCTTTGAGGCTTGTAGTGAGAAAAAGACTGGGGCAGCTGTTTGAGACATTCAGGCTGGGACAAACCTTCTGGAGCCAGAGTTGTATTTTGGCAGTAAGTTGCTGTGGTTAACATGTAGCTTCCTCAAGGCATCCGTGCAACATTCGAAGCAGCCAGGCTGCCTGGGTCAAGATAGCCTTCCTAACAGCTGTCAGGAAATCAAATTCCCCCTGAACTTCAATGTCTTACCTCATTAAATGAAAAATAAAATTAAGTGGGGTCCAGGATACTTGTAGCAAAAGCCTACCATTAACGTTGGTAACTCTTTAACAGTGTTTAACAGTGCTTGACAGTGCTCCCCCCCCCCCCCCCCCCCCCCCCCCCCCCCGTCCTAGTGCCCCAGGGAGGCTTGGGTCCCTTTGATGTGTTCTATAAGAAGGGCACTCTAAATAACAATAAAGAGTGCACACCAGTAATCACCATAGCACGGGGGTGGAGGCAGGCGGATTCAAAGAGGTCCAAGGTCATCACTACTCAAGGGCGTAGTGATTTGTAGGCCAGCCTAGGCTACACGAGACCTATCTCAAACTAGCTAACACTTTTTTTAAAAAAGGAATCAAAACCAAGTGACAATAAAAAACAATGGTAAACATATGTATATATAAATATATATTAATATAGTAAACACCTAAGACAGTAACAGGTATTGCCATGACCAAATCTTAGGCCTTGTATGCAGGTATTAGGATGACCCTGGCACCAGAGCTTTGGTTATCTCAGCTGTGTGTGTAGAATATCACCACACATACAAAAATACAGTATCATATGCTGTAACCTCACAGCATCACCACCCATTTCTGTGGTGAGGGTATTACGTGAGGGCCCTGTGTCATGGTAGTACATCACAGAATTACATCATGGCATTCTGTCGCAGCATTGGATAAGTGATGCTGTGTCACACAATATGACACCATGGAGTTTTGTTCTCTTACGTCCTTGCTGACTCCAGACAAAAGAAAATTTTCGGTTCTGTTCAAACGTATGTGCTCATCTTCGGGTATGCTGATTTGTTGTTTTGCATTGCTTGACTGACACAGACAGGCATACTTCATTTTACAGCACTTTGATTTATTGTGCATTGATGATGCCATTTTATTTTTAAAGAAGTTGAAGGCTTGGGCAACCCACCGCAGGGCCTATTCCATAACGCATGCTCACTGAGAGTCTGTGGCATGTTTGAGTAGTGCTCATTGCACAGGGTGTTAGTCTGTTTTGAGGATCTGTGGGTAGCAGTCTTTGATGACACTATTGAAATTATCTCATAGTGCCATAAACCATGTGGATAAGAGATTACAAGCTTGGCGGACAAATGTCTACCTCCCAGGTGCCCTGTACTCTTTCTCTCTCTGTCTCTCTCTCTGTATCTGTCTCTCTGTCTCTCTCTGTCTCTCTGTCTCTCTCTCTCTCTCTCTCTCACCAGGTCTCCCTACTCTCTGAAATGTAATGGCCTTTAAACAAAACCAGTTAACAACCCAACAGTGGTCTCTTCAGGTATTCTCTTGAAATCAAAAGCTAAAGATGTTGAGCTTAGTGAGAAAGTCATTTCAAAAGCTGACAAGGAAGTTGGGTATGGGAGACAGTTCTATGAAATGAGTCAAGGCGAATGGAAATACTATTTTACATGTTAAACAACATTATAGTAGAGTGATTAGATATAGTTTTATACAATTTTGTTTTGTTTATTTACTTGTGTTCTGGGTATTAAAATTCAAGACTTGATGCTTGCATAGCAGGCCTTTTACCTCCTGAGCCATTTTCCCAGTCCGCCTTCTAAATTTCTCATCGCAAACTGTGTTTGTCAGATTTCCATCCATGCCTGTGCCTTGACACTAGATGAACTTTGGTTAACACAGTACTGTCCCTTGAGGGAGTGACCCAGAAGACTTGGAGTCCCTCTTAGCCTACAGTCCCCACTTACTCACAGAAAGCAGCAGGCACTGGCAGGCTACTTAGTCACCACTGTGCTGACAAGTTTTATGTCAACTTGACCCATGTTAGAGCTGTTTGAGAGAAAGGAACCGCAGTTGAGAAAAATGTCACCATCGGGTTAGCCTGCAGGCAACTCTGTGGCATACTGTCTTGATTAATGATGGATGTCAGAGGGTCCGTCCCACATGGGGGTGGTGCCACCTCAGGGCAGGTGGTCTTAAACTGTAGAAGACAGCGGATTGGGCAAGCCAGTAAGAAGCATTCCTTATGACTTTTATTCCAGTTCCTGTCTCTAGGTTCTAGCCCCGATGTCCCAGGCAGTGGTGGCGCACGCCTTTAATCCCAGCATTTGGGAGGCAGAGGCAGGCGGATCTCTGTGAGTTCGAGACCAGCCTGGTCTACAAGAGCTAGTTCCAGGACAGGCTCCAAAGCAACAGAGAAACCCTGTCTCGGAAAAAAAAAAAAAGATGGACAAACTTATAAACTGTAAAGTGAAATGCGCCCTCTCCTCCCCAAGTTGCTTTTCAACATAGTGGTTTATCACAGCCATAGAAGCCTGGGTTTAGACAACCACTAAGAGGGTCTCAGCATCCCCTCAGCGCAGAGAAGAGGACTCGTCATCAGTGTTCTTGGGTAAAACACTTCATGTACATTTGTTCTGCCCTAGGCCACCTGTCATCCTCTGCTGTAGCTTCGTCTATTATAAATGGCATTGTGTCTTCATTGGAGACGAATGTGTGACAGTCTTTGCCCCCAGATTAGAAATGTGTGTTCTCGTCGAGTGAGGGAGAGTAAGATCTGGGTGGGGGGACAGGAGTCGTAAATAGCACAGGTGTGAACGGCACCTAAATGTGGGACTTTCTGAGAGCTGGAAACCAGATGTGTGGGGTGCAGAGCACAGCGGGAAGGAGACACAGGAATGAGGTCTCACCTGACTCTGTGTATCAGCCCAGGAAATGGAGACCCCGAGGAAAATCCAGAAGGAAAGTTAGTGAGGAGACAGTCTGTGTTGGAATCCAAGCTGTCCTCATTAAACCCCTTGGTGACCTGGGGGAGCTTCTTGAGCCTCAGCTTCCTTGTTTGTAAAATGGAGATGATAAGGGAAGGAGGGCAGCTCTGTTAGTGCCTGTGTTCTAGGAACAGCGCTGAGGACATGGGAGACCATTTCACCTACAGCTCTCCAGCCACAAATGGCTCCGTTTTGTGGGCTGAGAAATTTCGGCACCAATTGTCCAGTGGTGTTTTCTGTTCTACTCACCTGGTAGTGAAATCCAGATCAGTTTAACTCCATAACCTGGGTATTGTGTGTGTGTGTGTGTGTGTGTGTGTGTGTGTGTGCGCGCGCGCGCGCGCGCGTGTCTACCCACCAACACGTTCCCCTCTTGAGGATGAATCATAGCATTTTTGACTTTGATGTCTTATTAGTGATCAGATGCACAGAGAGTGACCTCAAGTCATTTATTTGAGAAACAGAAACACCACTAGTGAAGTAGAAAATGAGACAGGGAATGGAAGATAAACCCCGAACCATGGCGCTTGCTTGCACCGTGGCTTACCTAGAAGTAAATTCCACCAAGGGAGCCGGGCAGGAGCAGAGGACGTGCATGTCAGTTTGTCACCAAGTGAGCTGTGGGGCAGCCGAGGACTCTGCCACTGAGGGTGACTTCTGGGAGGTGGAGCTTCCATCCTTGATCCTGAATCTATGTCGCGGATTTGGCTAAGTATGACTCTGGCAGCAAGAGAAAGTCCTTGCCGGGAAAATGCTAGGAAGCAGAGAGGCAGGGAGTATGGGAGCTGCGTCAATGTTCTTACTGAGGTGGGTCTAAGAATTAGAGATCACGTGACAGTGGCAGGCTGGGAGCCGCTACTCACAGGAGCTCTACTGCAGAGGTTCTCAATCTGTGGTGGGCCTGCGACCCCCTGAGGTGTCAAATGACCCTTTCACAGGGGTCGCCTAAGACCATTGGGAAGCATGGATGTGTATGTTATGATTCATAACATTAGCAAAGTACAGTTGTGAATGAGCAACGAAAATAATTTTACAGTTGGGGGAGTGATCACCACGACATGAGGAACTGTATTATTAAAAGGTTGCAGCATCAGGAGGGTTGAGAACCCCTGCTCTATTGTGATTTTGCCAATATTTGAAGGAGGTTTGAGAGCTTAGTTTGGGTTTCTTGTTATGAATGGGAGAGCACACTGTACCAGGCAAACCTCCGGCTGCCCCTCCCCACCCACCCATCCTGTGTGGTCCTAGTACAAATGGACTCACATCTTCTTAACCAAGAATTCCAGATCGTTCCTCACCATGGAATTCTATGTGAAAGTGCATCACGAGTGTTTGGTTCATGACTATCCACTCCCCACTCCCTGAGGATCTTGGCATGTGGCTCTGATATAGGGACCACATTTACCCAACTTCCTTGTGTATAGCATTGCTATGCCATGAAGCTCTATTTAATGTGAGGGGAAGAGATGTGTGCAGCCTCTAAGTCCATTTAAAAGGAAACCTCTTCAGCTCCCTCCCCACATCTTATACAACGCCTCCCTTCCACTGAGCTGGAACAGGGAAGTAGCCCTGAGCCATCTTCTGGCAGAGGAATGCAGATGATAATCTAGCAGTTACAGCACCAAGGAGCAGGGGCCTTAGAACTCCTGCCTTTGTGTGGAGCTGAGCTAGACCATGCAGCTCCTGGCTTTCATTATGTTGGCCTCCAGGTAGACTTGAAATGGATCTAATATAAACCATTCTCTCTTGCTCCTTGCCAAGTCTAAGAACCCATGTTCTCATGAGCATGGTGTCTGAATCTGCCACTGAGCCTTAGGTCCCTTGGACTCATAAAATACCCATTGTGGGGCTGGAGAGATGGCTCGGCAGTTAAGAGCATGCGCTTCTCTTGCAGAGGACCTGGCATTGGTTCCCAGCACACACATAGGGCAGCTTACAACTGCATGTATCTCCGGCTTTGTCTGGCTTCTTCTGGCACCTGCACTCATGTGTGTATAAATCCACAGTCAGACACGCAGGCATACACATAATTAAAATTCTTAATTCTTAAAAAAAAGTTAAGTGATCATTGGAGATAGGGTCAGAAATAACAACTCAAACCAATCAATTGTGTTACAAATGCGTACATGCTATACCTATGAAGACATCAAAGGACAGTTTTCTCTTGTTCCACCTCTACCTGGCTTCTAGGGGATGAACTCAGGTTACCAGGCTTACATCACTGGGCAGGAAAAGCCTTTACTTGTGGAGCTATTCCCCTGTCCCAGAAGACCTGACTTTCATCCTCTCTCTGCCTCTTGCTAACTCTATATAGGGAGCTATGTCACCACATTTGGTAAGTCCCACACCATCTTTGTAAGCTGGCGGCTGGTGGAAAATGCCCACCACAGTGTTTGACACCTGGTCTAGGATCAGTGGCAGATACAGTTGGTTTTTCTAACACCATTAGTTTTTCCTCATGCTGTGTTGTTGCTGACCAACTCAGCAGTACCAGCTACCTTAGTGATCAGCAGTATTAGAACAGAACCTGCCGCTCTGACATTTAGAATTAGCTCCGCTAGGTCCTAGGAAGGTTGGGTCGCCGTGGTGGGTGAGCAGGTGGACAGAATCCCTGTGGTCTTTAAGCACCTCCCACACTTGCTACAGCATTTCCCTGCCCCTGCTTGTGAACTCAGCCCCATTAGATGAAGGAAAGCAATGCCTAGTGATGCAGTAGACAGTCTCCCAGGCCTGGTGCCTCCTGATCCCCAGCAGAGCCGTGCCCTGGGGAAGATTGCTAAGATGATTTGGGAGGTGGGTAGCAGTTACTGAGAGCGGAACCTAGAGTGTTCACTGTCAGTACTTTTCCTGGCTAACCTGAAGCTATGCCCTTACTGTTTGTGGCTAACTCCCTGTCTGTCTGTAATCCAAATCCAACATTCTTAAAGATACAACTTCAGAGCTGGAGAGATGGCTCAGTGGGCAAGAGCACTGGCTGCTCTTACAGAGGTCCTGAATTCAGTTCCCAGAAACCACTTGGTGGATCACAACCATCTGTAATAGGGTCTGATGCCCTTTTCTGGCCTGCTGGTATACATATAGAGAACTCATACACAAAATATAAGTAAATAAAATTTTTTAAAAAATGAAACTCCAGTTTTCTTTGAGGCTATACAAAGTGTGCTTGTCTTAAAAACAACTTCCCATTTCTCATACTATGTAAATTTGGTGTGACCCATTTCTGACTAGCAAGATGAGACTTGAGAGAACATTCTGGGAACTGACTTAGATGGGAGTCGTAGCATTTTTGCCTTCCCCGGTTTTTCCTGCTACCTGCAGCACAGGCAGAATGTTGACGCGTGAGCGAGCACCATGGTTTTTTAAATCAAAGCTGTGGGATAAGATCAAGACAGCAGAGTAGACGATGAATGGGTCCTGCTTCCTGCTGGGAGTCATTACCTGAAAATAACAGCTTGTAAATGTTTAGGCGCGCGCGCGTGTGCGTGCGTGCGTGTGTGTGTGTGTGTGTGTGTATGTGTGTGTGTGTGTGTGTTTGTGTGTGTGACAGCATACATGTGGAGGTCAGAGGACAACCTGCTGAAGCTGCTCCCTTAATGTGAGTGCCTGAGATGAAACTCAGTCAGTCAGGTATCTTTCTTTACCTTACCCTCTGAGTCATCCATGACCAGAACCCATTTCTGAAAATGAGTTTTTTGCACTTATTTGTTTATCTATTTCTTTGTTCAGTGTGTGTGTGTGTGTGTGTGTGTGTGTAGGTCAGAAGACAACTTTCAGGGGTTGCTTCTGTCTTTCCACTCTGTGAGTTCCTAGGATTAAACTCAGGTCATCAGGCTGCAAAGCCATCTCGAGGGCCTTTGCTTTAGTGCTGCCTGACTCCTCCCCAACCTTTACCTCTCCCCATCCTTTAATTTCATGCTGGTGAATGAGTCTTAGTGTCCTTTCCTAATGAATTTTCTGATAGCTCTCAAGGTCTGAAGCCCGGGGCTAAAGGATACTTGGCATCTTAATTTCTGCAGCCTTATTGGAACAGCCTGGAATCTAGCTCCACAGTCGCATCGCCATGGTCCCACCATCTGTCATCTGGGCTTGGGGTCAGATGTGCACAGTGCTGCGCATTCTGGCATTTAACTATTCTTTGATGTGTTTTGCTATTACACGGTCTCTTTGAGTGGCCAGAATGTTTTTCCAATACATTCACACTCCTTGTACTTTGCCTTCCTAAACATGAGGCTGACTTCCCAAGGCTTGCTCTGTTGGATGAGAGATCCTTAGGAAAGGCCTTAGAAAAAAATCATCTACGGTACAAGCTGAGGGCTGCAGCCTCTTGGCCTTCGCCATGGCATGGATAATTTTCATTCTGTAACTGGTCACTTAGCTGGCAATTCACCCCAGGCTCATTCTTCTTACTCTGTGTTGTGACCCAGACTAGAAGTCTGCAATCTATGCTGCCAAATCTCCTTCTAACTGGCTTCTCACGGGGGCTACCCTGGGAGCTGTTGAGACAAGAGTATTGAGAAGGGAGAGGGACCCCAGCACCTCTCACAAGCTTGCATCCCTCAACAGCAGCATGCTCAGGGAAGCCACAGCTGAGAGACACAAGCCCCAAGGACGGTGACATCTGGAGCTGAAGGGAGAGGCTCTGGTCACATGGGCCCGTGTTTATCGCACCCACTTCTTTTACTTCCTGGGTCCTGTACAGCTGGGTTCCATTGAGTAGCACCTCTTGCTGACGTTTGGAGGGTTAGAGGCCAGAGGCTGTGTTCCAGGCAATGGAATGTGGTTAAAAAATAAAAGGTTATATGAGGTTTCTTGCCTGGTACATCAAAGCTGCCTCACAGGACTGGAAGACAACTTACAGGACAAAGTGCTTGTCTGGAAAGCGCGGGATCCGGAGTTCAGTCCCATGTAAAATAAATGGAGCATGGAAGTGAACACTTCTAATCCTAGCAAGAGAATGGAGAGACAGGTGGATACCTGGGTTGCCAGGCCAGTGAGAAGTTTTGTCTCAAAAAGAAAAAGTGGTCAGCATTCGAAGAATGACAGCCAAGGTTGCCCACGTGTGCATGCACCTGCTCTCCCACATGGGTACCCAGAAAGTTCTATTGATGTCCCCTTTCTCAGCCCTTGACTCTCTCCTGAGTGTAGGGCCCTGAGGACCAAGTGTGACCCTGTCTGAGGTGGTCTCTTTAGTCCTGAATATGTAAATGTAGATCAATTACTAAAGGCAAATTTCAGGTACTAGCCGTATTTCCAGAGAGAGGTCGTGGTAAACCAGGCGATGAAAGAAAAAGCTGTCCTTGATTCCTAGTCTCAGCAGTGCCTTTATCTAAAGTTCTTTTTCCCAAACGAGGGTGGCTTTATCGTTCTCTCTGCTAGTAAAAATGATAGGAGAAAATACCACGTGAGGAAAGACGAAACATCTGTGAATTATCAACACGAGACAGATTGCTTATTTTAGATGTGGTCTTCCTAAATTTTTTATTACATTTCATTTGTGTGTGTGTGTTTGTGTGTGTGTGTGTGCATATGGAGAACAACTTAGAAAAATTGCTTCTTTTCTTCTGCCATGTTGGACCTGTGGATCAGATTCAAGTTATCAGACTTGGTAGCAGTCGCTTTTACCAACTGAGCCATCTTGCTGACTTCTGTGTGTAGACTTCTAAGCTGACTTCATTTCTAATTTCTATTAAGCCATGGCTTTTAACACTATCATTTTTGAGGTTATGACACTGGCTTGTAGCTGATGCTTTAAGGATTCTGATCTAATTACAAAGGTAGTTATTAGCATTACCATCATCAGTGTGCTAAGTGTTTTATGGAAATGTAATTTAATCTTATAATGACTCTTGGAGTAAGCAAAAGTCTTCTGCAAGAATAGCCCAGAGAAAATGGGAATCTTTCAAAGGATAGCTGTTTGCTAAACACTTTGGCAGGGCTCTGATTTGAACTGAAAGAATAACCTTATGTTTGAATCATCATATTCTCTTCTACACAGCATGATAAGCTGCTTGCAGACAATTCCAGAATGTGACAGGCGTATGCAGTGCAAACATGCATGCTTGAGGATATTCCTTCCTGCATCAGCACAGGACCTGCCCTTCTGTGACCCTGGAAGAAACCATTTTGTTATGCACCCACTCCTCCGTAATTTACCTGATTTGTAATTTCAGGGTTTCGGGTGTGAGGGCTCCGCTGTAATTATGCTGGGTGCTCTGTTCCGTCAGCTCGCGATGCCCGCAGCCTGGTCTTCCAGCTTGACTACAGGACGAATAGTGCCACTTAGCTGCTTTCAAGTAGCTTTTTTCCCATTGGCTGGCAAATGGTCCAAGCTACAGTGGAGTGCTCTTGAGCTTCTAACCATGGCATCCATTTTATGTTGTATGTCTGTTTCTAAGAGGAGGGGTATTTCTGAGGAAGTACTTCCGCATCCTCAGGCACGAGTGTCCCATTGGGATTCTTGAATGCTGACCCGAAAGATCATCAAGCCTGGAGTCCTGGAAGCTTAAATTCTGTCTTGCAAATCAACGGTGTGGTGTGCCTTTTTCAGTGCGTTCAGAAGAACACACCCTGCACTCTCACACGCTTGGTTTTTAGCTTAAATTCCAGCTTAACATTTAAATAAGGGGAACTTCTGGACAAGTCAACATTAAAAACCATCAAAGTGTAAGGATAGCGCGGTAGAGGAGGGTCAACCCTTATTGCTGTGAGTATTTGAAAGACCGAACCTGTGATTGTAAACTTCAATTGCTGGTAAGAACCACCAGGCAGATATCATAAATGAATATGGTCAAAGCAAAAAGGCAGCACCCGGAGGTGGAACGTGCTGGAGCAAACTGGAGAATCATGCGCATCATAATTCCTATACTCTTTTTTTTTTTAAGTTCTGCTCAGACAAAACACACTGATTGTTACATGTAGTCCATGGCTTGTTGCCAGTTAAACATTTCTGTTTATTGGAGTCAAAGACAGGTGTGAGGTAGGCAAACATTTTTAAGGTACCAAAAGTTTGAGTACTTTCTTTAAGTTGCCGCCTTTGATGCCTGATACCAGTGTACCCTCAGTTCTCTTGGCCTTTCAAGTGTCCGTCTTTATTTGGCCACTTTTTTTTGTTTGTTTTCTTTGTCTCTCTCCGTAAGCTCCATGAAGGCAAGGATGGTGTTTGCCTTTCGTGTGGTTGTAATCACCAGGGCTAGCACAGGCTGTGCACACAATCAGCCCTCAAAAAAACTGTTAGATGTATAAAACAAGGGTGGTGCCGTGTCTTGTCATCTGTTGCCGTGTGTTATTCATCTCCGTGCCATCGCCTCCACACACCATAGTATTTAAGATGAGCATGTCTTGGATGAAGTTGGTGATTATGGTCCACCACAATGGTTAGCCACGGGGAGGCGGTTCCCAGCGGGTGGGGCAACAGTCTAGAAATAGAAGTGATTGCTAGGCTGGGGAGATGCTTGGACATGAGACAGATGAGTAAGGAAGCCCAGAAAGACAGAAAATAGCAAGCTGTTTGGACACTAATAAGATATGGTTAGTAATCTAGGTAAGGTGCTGGGATCAGGGGTGTCCTGAGAAGCTCAAAATAGCGAATCCAGGAAGGGCACATGTGTCTGGCTGTGGTGAGCAACTGATAATGGAGCTAAAGCCATTGGAGTTGAACGCTGAGTTCACAGACATGCTGAACAGGGATATGGGGGAGAGAGGCATCAACAGCAAAACTGCTACGAAAGCATCTATCTAAGCAGCCAGAGTTGACTTTATGAATTTAAAGTTCCAGACCTGACCTTAACTTGGCCAAAGAACGTCCATGCTGGTTCCCAGGTCAGGCCCACACTGGCACTGCTATCGTTGAAGCTGAGTTGGTAAGTCTTTCATCGTGGAAACCAGGGGCTGAGTTTACCCTCCTCAGCTATGGGGAGAAAACAACCAAGTCTTGGGTTTGGTCCTGAGAAGAGTCCTAGGAGGCTTCATTTCTGGAGTGGGAGAACCTGTGTGGGGGTTAATGTTGTCATATGTCTTGGTGATCACTAGAGTAACAGAAATCGCATTCATTTCCCCATAAGGGAGAAAAGGGATTATATTAGCCGCAGTAACACAGCGTGCACAGGCCAGAGCATGGCTGGCCTCTGGGCTGGTCTTGTTCTCTGCCTCTCTGCTATGTTGCCCTCTGTGGTCAGCTCTGCTCTATTCTGGTTGAAGTGGGCTTTCCCTGAGAGAGTCAACACAGTCTTACGGAGCATCCTACCTAACCTTAGGATACGATGAATGCAAACTAAAATAGTAAACTTAATTTTAAATTATTATGACATAGAAAAACTGGTAGCTCAATTGTGTGCTTCTCAAGCATGAACTTCATAGATGAAGTCATGGCTTGATATGAAAAGGTTAGACGTGTCACAATGGGATTGGTAGCTTCCTGGGTGATTTTGCATCTCAGCTCTGCTCCTTTACCTGAGACATTCTCCACTTATAAGGTGAGCATTATCAAAAACACTGACCTCTTAAATGGTTATACGAATTAAATGAGAAGAATACATGTAAAGTAAGTAGAATGGCGATTGGCGCCTGCGAAGTGCTCAGCTGTTATTGGTAGTCATCGTTATAAGGAGCGAGTGGCCCCACCAGTTCTACCCTGAGCAGCAGCTAGGGAGAGCTCCTCCTAGCTCTGTGACAGAGATGGTATCAGGATGAGGGCTGGGACCTTGGATTAAACGTGAGAAAACTGTGAGACAAAGCCACTGAATCATGTGTCCCCCTTCTGTTTGGAATTACTCTTCCAGGGCCAGTTTGCAGCACCCCAGGGTCCTGGTTTCATTTCTGTTGCTCCCCAAAAGCAATGTAGGGGGGAACACTGGTATAGTCCAGCCCATAGTTCCAGGTGGCAGCCCATTGACAGAGAAGCCAGAGTGGTGAGAGCAGACTGTCACATGACAACCGTAGTCAAGAGCAGAAAGAAATGAATGCATGTGTCATGCTTGCTCCATGTGCCCAGCCTGATTTCTCCCTTCTGTTTTAGTTCAGGACCCCTGCCTAGGGGATGGTACTGCTCAGAGGAGGCTGGGTCTTCACAGGCCATTAAATTGATTGACAGCCTCTCAAGGCATGGCCACAGGCCAACTCAGGGCCCTCCCCATGGAAGAAGAGAACTGATTACTAACAGCTGAACTCTGACTTGTGCATGCACACACATCACACACACACTGATACATTATACACATGAAATAAATTAGTAACTGTCAGCAGAGAATAGAATATGTACTTAGACTGAGGACTATTGTTTTATTTCTTAAAATTTACCAGTAACTCACAGCCCAGATTTCCCCAAATAAAGGCACACCCAAATCAGTATGCAGAGAAACTATGGCCTGGAATTTGACGCTGAAGGCTTTAGTTTGCATTCTAGGTAGAAAATATTGTAGGCCTGACCTAAATAACTAGAGTGGGTATTCAAATAAAACATTATTCATAGTATTTCCTCTGGGCTAGTCGGTAAATGTTCATTTTCCACATTATCTTATTAGCTATTATTTGTAATAAAGACAAATTGGATTTATAAAATTGGAATTAAAAAAACCATTACAGAAGGTGGCTTTAGTTAATGTTGTAAAAATGCCAGAAGCTCAAGTCTGTTTCACTATTTATGCAATGCTTTAAAACCAAACCCTGGTGGAACTCTTCAGGGATTTCGAGCTTCTCCAGCAATCATAAAGGAAAAGAGTTGATATTCTCAATGTATGGTTTTCCAGAGAGCCCATTTCTGGTCTAGGTATGACCCGAAGGGCACTGAACTATCTAGCTGTGTTGATGGATTTAGGGATGGGCCATTTACCCAAGCCCATCCAGTGGAGTTTTCATACCTGCAGAGTAAGACATAACTGAGGTCAGATGGGAGGATGCTCTGGAATGCAGCTGAAACATTTACCATCAGAAAAAAAAGTGCCCTGATGATCTCCTTCTGTTACTTCCAGAATCAACTGCCCTGGATGAGGTCCAAGGTCACCTAACTGGTATTGAATACTGCTTTCTGGTAGATGGCATGCTGGGACAGCTCCCAAGGTGTTACTTTTAATATTGTATTTCTACCATTCCGGGAAGCAGTGACTGGGGAGAACATTGCCGAGAAAGTTCCACGAGAAGCCGTTCATTCAGCCTCAGTATGTTCTTGTATTATGAACCAAGTGAAAACAGAAAGATGCTGGTGAATTTATACCTTAAAACAGAACTGAAGACGCCAGAATCTAGATGCCAAGTATTCTTCTAGATTGCCAAGTATTCTTCAGCGACAAGAAGTGTCTGGCAACTTTGGCTCCTAGGCAAAGGCTTCACTGTTTGAACTCGTCCTGTCCTGAAAAGATGATAAGGGCCTTAACAAAGGGGTATTTCTTAGACGAATAGATCTGAATGATGACGTTTTCTGGATAATTTGAGTGAAATGAATTCTCTATGTGTCTGACTGTGTGGTGTGGTGGTGGTGGTGGTGGTGGTGGTGGTGGTGGTGTGTGTGTGTGTGTGTGTGTGTGTGATCAGAATACAAGAGTGCAAAGGGAGACACTGGGCTTAGATATCTGTTTTAAGGACTGTAAATGTTCCAGTCTTTCTATTTTATCTCTGAGCAAACTGTTGCTCTTTTACTATCCAGTATGCAGGACGAAAACACGTTATTACATGTAAACAGTCCAGTCCTCACTTGCTGTTTTACTGAGAAAATTCCGGGTTGCACATCTTGTTTTCACAGATGAGGCTGGGCAGTCTGAGGATCTGGGACACAGACTCTGGCTTAGAGCTCCTGATAGCATTTTTTTTTTTATTTTACTGTTTTATGGTCCAAGGTGGAAAATCAAAACACTGTGAGAGGAGAGAAGAAGTAGAAGAAGAGGAGGGGAAGGAAGAGGAGAATGAGACAGTAGAGAGGAAGAGGAGGAAGAAGAAGGAGAAAAGATGAGAGGATAGGAAAACCCGTTTTCTCTTGAGACCTTCATCTCTCTCTTTGATCAGATCCCCAGTTCTGGGAGCTGAGGCTATAAAGCAGTGGTTCTCAGTCTCTGGGTAGTGACTGTTTGGGGATCTAATGATCCTTTCATAGGGGTCACCAAAGACCATTGGAAAAGACAGATATTTACATTACAGTTCCTAACAGTAGGGAAATTATAGTTATGAAGTAGCAATGAAAATAATTTTATGGTTGGGGGTCCCCACAACAAGAGGAACTGCATTAAAGGGGCACAGCAAGTTGAGAACCACTGCTGTAGCAGCTCATTGGCTTAACAGGACTCTGTCAATGAGGAATACTGAGAACTCAAGAACAATCGCAGAGGGTTTTTGATCCTACTGCACGTACTGGCTTTGGGGGAGCCTAGGCAGTTTGGATGCTCACCTTAGGAGACCTGGATAGAGGTGGGCGGTCCTTGGGCTTCCCACAGGTCAGGGAACCCTGATTGCTCTTCTAGCAGATTAGGGAGGGTGACTTGATCGGGGGAGGGGGAGGGAAATGGGAGGCGGTTGCGGGGAGGAGGCAGAAATCCTTAATAAATAAATAAATTTAAAAAAAATAAAATAAAAAAAAAACAGGACTCTGTCAGTCTCTGTGCTGAGGTAACTGGGATAAAGTGGTGTGACGCAGACGTGGCTGTGACATTCTCAGTGCTTGTGGTCTAAGACGGAGTAGAGGAGATGGAATTGTCATATTCAATTACAGTTGCATATCGATTTTTCTTTTGATTTTTCGAGACAGGGTTTCTCTGTGGTTTTGGAGCCTGTCCTGGAACTAGCTCTTGTAGACCAGGCTGGTCTCGAACTCACAGAGATCCGCCTGCCTCTGCCTCCCAAGTGCTGGGATTAAAGGCGTGTGCCACCACCGCCCGACTTGCATATCGATTTATAATTACAGTAAATAGAGCTAAGGAACATTAGAAAGTACCCTAACACTGTTTAACAAAGACAGAATCTTTGGGGGGTGTTTGGGAGTCTGCGTATGGTCACATGGTGTTTTGAAAGGATTACGCTGGACAAGGCTGACATGAGAGTTGTCAATGAGTACAGAGGAGCAGAAATCTCTGGAACAGGTCCCAGCAAGGGGTTTGATGATGGAGACAGAAAGGAGGCTATTTGAGAAATCTTTGGTGGGTAAGCTTAACTGAACTTGGTCAAGAACTGGATGAGCGGGATAGGGCACTGGAACTTGCTATCAAGAATGAAATCCTGGATTTTAAAACTCTTTAGCTGATTTCTGGGTTAACCCAAATTAAACAACAAGAGCAACAAAAAGCAAAATGTATATGCTGGAGAATAAACAAAATACAGGCAGAAGAAAATAGAACTTGAGAAAATGCCCCATCACTAACCCTTGAGCAGAATTCCCTGTCCACCAGTGTGTGAAGATCAGAATGTAATATATTTAGTGCACAATTCATGGCCAAAGTGCTCACCACGTGCACTGTACAATATATACCACTTAAGAACACATTTCCAATCCCCAGCTGTGGAGTCTTTCTAGCTGTGCTATCAAAGTGTTGTGGAGTTTACGATCATTCCTGTGCCCCCTTCAAGGGTCCCCTATCCATCAGAGTTGTTGAGGAAGCCTGAGACAGGCAAGGTCACAGTGTGTGCTTCAAGGAATGGGCCTTGTAGCTTAAGTAAGAAACACTTGTATGACTTTAGCTGTATTTAGTTTTTCTTATGTCTCAAATCATAGAAATGCCTTAGGTAAGGGGTTATAGTTGTATAAACTCTGTAGCTTATAAATTTACAGTGGATTTTTTTTTGTGAGCAAGCAGTAGATACTCCTTAGTATCTCTTGAGGAACAGAACACTACAGTAAAAGGAACATTAGAAAAAATATTAAGTAAGTCAGTATTAGATTCACATTATTAAAAGCTTGTACTGATACTCAGGACATTTTTCAACAAGTGTCTATTGGTAATTTAAGGTATGCTGAGAGGTGATGGACTTCCAGCCTTTTGGATGCTTATACTCTATTCGGGAAGGATACTAAGGCAAGCAATGGATGGCGTCATTTAATTTAGCCGTGATGGTTGATCCTGATGGTCAAAGTCAACTTGGCTACTTTGAGAGATGCCTGAGGGTGTGTGTGTTGGTCAGAGACTCAGCTGCTGGTTCTCACCTTCTAACTTGTTCGAGACAGAGTCTCTCTGTTGTTCCCTACTATGTACACCAGGCTATCTGGCCTTTGTGTGTCCAGTGGTTTTCCGGTTTTACCTCCCATCTCCCCAGGGAGATGCACTGGAATTATAGACATGGGAACTGTGCCCAGCTTTCACCTGGTATCTTAGTGGATTTTCTATTGCTGTGATGAGATATCATGACCAAGGCAACTTATGAAAGAAAACATTTAGTTGGGAGCTTCCTTCAGTTTCAGAGAGTGAGTCTGTGGCCATCATGGTATGGAGGGGGGTGTGTGTAGCTGCAGGCAGGCATGGAGCTGGAGCAGTAGCTGAGAGCTCACATCTTAATCTGAAAGGAGGCAGAAGGAGCAAGACCAGGCCTGGCATGGGCTTTTGAAACCTCAAATCCCACCCCCAGTGACACACCTTCTCCAACAGGGCTATGCCTCCTAATCCTCCCCAAACAGTCCCTCTACTTAGTCTGTGGGGCCACTCTCATTCAGAACAGAACTCGGGTCACCATTGCTGTTTATGCAGTGAGGTCTTCACTCCCTGAGCCATCTCTCCCAGCACCCAGGGGTAGTCTCACAGCATACCTCTATGTAAGTCTGGGGAGATGTTTCCAGAGAAGCCTGACCTATGAAAGAGCAGCTAGGAAGCAGATCCACCCTGAATATGGGCAGCACCAGCTGTTAAGCTGGGAGCCCAGAAGGAATAAAAGGGAAAGGAGACAGGCAGACAGACTGACAGACAGCACAGGAGATCTCTCTCATATCCTGACTGCTCCAATCCGCCATACCCTCTTTACCCTGATGAAGTGACATCCCCAACACCATGCAAACAAACCCTTCCTCTTGAGTTGTTCATGTCAAATATTTCTTCAGAACAACGTGAAGGTAATGAACACAGCCATGAAGAAAGGCCACTTAATCAAAGAATTCCTTTATAAGGAGAAGTTGCCTGAGCTGGAGCAAGACTGATGAGAAGAGGATGTGAGAGGGAAAAGCATCCAGGTAAGGGAACAGCGGGGCCAATGTCCTGAGGTGGAAAACAGCTTGGTAGCTTCTCCAACAGAAAAAAAACTAGTATGGGAGAAAGACAGAGAGAGGGAGGAAGGGAAGGAGAGAGAAAGAGAGGGGGAGGAAAGGAAAGAGGGAAGGAAGGAAGGAAGAAAGAGGAAGGAAGGAAAAAAGAGGAAGGAAGGAAGGAAGGAAAAAAGAGGAAGGAAGGAAGGAAGGAAAAAAGAGGAAGGAAGGAAAAAAGAGGAAGGAAGGAAGGAAGGAAAAAAGAGGAAGGAAGGAAGGAAAAGAAAGCTACTATGTTTGAATTGCCCCAAGGCCAGAAGAGAAGAGGAGTAAGAGAACAGCCAAAGACCTACAGCTTTGCCTCTTGAGATATAATGAAGTTTAGAGTTATTTTAAGTGTAGGAGGAAACCATTAAACAGGACATTGTCTTAATGCCAGCAGTATTTAAGATCATCTTAGCTTTTGGGTGGAGAATTGACAAGATAGGCACACTGAGTTAAGGAAGACATCAGCCGAGGGCTGGAAGCTTCAGGCCAGCTGTAGGGGAAGGAATAGGGAGATGGGTGAGTAGCTGCTGTCTCTTGGATATGAGCTGATAGGGTTTTCTGGCAGACTAGACATAGAGTGCTCAAATAAAACAGAAGCACTGAACCTGTAGGAAGGAGCCAACCCCGATCCTTATGGTCTGTTGGTCTCTTGAGTGAGAAACAGATGTCCTCCTGACCTGCTGAAAAGTTTCCTTATTAAAGTTATTTTATTGTTCTGTCTTGGGGAAACAGGGGAGGGAGTGAGGGAAGGAGAGATGGAGAGTTGGAGAGACACACAGAGAGAGAGAGGGTCAGAGAGTCAGAGAGTCAGAGAAATCAAACATGAGTGAGTACCATGGTAGCAGCCATCTTAGTGCCTAGTCCATTGATTTAAGATTTAAAAAATGTGTATATGTGTGCCCAAGTGTATATAGGCAGGTATGCCATATGCAGATGCCCTCAGAGGTCAGAATAGGGTGTCAGCTTCCCTGGGTCCGGAGATCCAGGTGTTTGGGAGCCACCCTATGTGAGTGCCGGGAACTGAACGTGGATCCTCTGCCAGAGCAGCAAATGCTCCAAACTGCTGAGCTATTTCTCCAGCTCCCAAGCCCCTTCATTTAAGGAGGAAAGGGAGAGTAACAGGATTAACTATTTCGTCTTGTTGCCCACTGCTAGCTTTAGTCTGCAGCCCACTTCCTGGATCTGGCTTCTTGACTTGGCCAAGATTATGTGTCTGTGCCCCAAGAACTTGTGATAAGATGATAGGCTGGCCCTCTTTGGCTCTCTGCCTTCTGCATCCAGAGCAAACCTAGCTCCAGAAGCCAGGGTTGGAGCTGGGTCACCACTGTGATTTGGATAGGGAGCGCAGAAGGGTGTAGCTGTCTTCTGTCTTGCAGCCTGTTCCAAAGTTGGCTTTAGACATGAGGCTAAGGTCAGGCATGTGGTTGAGATTACATATGTGCATCTGGCAGAAGTCATATCAGGACTTAGGAAAATAGATCTAACTTCAGCTGATCTTGGCAGTGCTATCTCGTGGCTGACGATACACAGAGAATCAATCTCTAAGGTGTTTTCTCTGTGCTGGTCATCCACACTCCCAGAAATGTCACTCTCTTGTTTGGAGGTAAAGCAGAGTGTCATTCAGCATAAAACCAGATTCAGCAAGGATAGTTCAAAGAAGCAAATCAAAGAGGTGTGGGTGGGGCTCGGGCTCAGGGAACTAACAGAATAGGAAGAACCAGCCAAGGTCAGCAATGATGGCAGGCGTTTAGCATCCGGAGGGCAAAGGGAACAAAGGGAGGAACAGAGCTTCCCTGTACCAGGCCACAGCTGGAGCCACAGATTAGGCATCTCTGTGCTGCTGAATCACACAGGAAAGAGTTTCTGCCAGGGACCTGGCCCAGCCGTGGGAGAAAGCGTGGAAAGGACAGTCATCCCTTCTCCTGTCCCAGGGATGTCGGCCCAGCAGTGGGTGAGGGCACGGAAGGGACATTCATCCCTTTGCCTGTCACCTCCCACGGGAAGGAGGGTGAGCCAGGAACAGCAGGGGGAATCACCAGTGCAGAGGGGAGGTCGTTGTCTCCAGTCAGAGGACTGGCATTGTTTCTAAACACACACACAGGAGTTAGTTGCTGACCAACTTTGTTTGCTGTAATATTATTCTGGAGGTGATGTTGTATACGCTTAAGGCATTTTTATGGTTTTGGTTTGTGTCCTATCGGTGTAGAAAGAAGGCAGACAACACAAAATTTGCTTTTTTATTTATTGCCATGTGCTGCTTAAGGTTGTCCCCATCAGCCATAAGCCAAAATGATAGCTGTGGTCTCATGACAGAACCTAGTGATTTCCTTGCCATCTTAGTTTGTCTAAATATTCTCTGCGATTTGCACAGTAAGAAATCATCTGCATTCTTGTCCTTAAATGACAGGTGACTGGATTTGTAAGCTGTGTGTGCCATGTGCACATTCTTGTTTCAGTATTCTGTACACAGAGGGAGTTCCGGGAGAACTTGTAAATCCATATAGGCTTTTTCTTAGTTTTTTTAGAGGGTTACTGTGAGTACTAAATATTTGTCTAATAGAGCCCTTAGAACAATGCCTAAGAAGAAGCCTAACAAGGAGGAAGTGTGTATGCATGTGTGTGTGTGTGTGTGTGTGTGTGTGTGTGTGTGTAGAACAAGCCCTTGTGTTTCCTGGGATAAAGTGCCCTGTTACAAACTTACTGTCCTCATCCACAAAATGATACCAATTCACAGTGCCTTACCCACCTCATTATTGGTTGTTTATAGCTCCCCCACCCAATTAAATCAACAATGAGATGAATGTTTTTATAGCAGCTTTGATGAGATGTAATTTATAAATCACAGATTCACCCATATAAAGTGTTACTGTTCAGCAAACATTAGTGCATTCTTCACAGTATAACTGTCATTACCTGATACTAGAACATTTTGTTGTCTCAAAAAGAAACCTGTAGCCACCATAGTTTTTCTGATTCCCAGCCCTACCAGATCCAAACAACCACCAGTTATGTGTCTGTTTGTCTTTCCTTTCTGGGGGTATTGGGTAAGTGAAATCCTGCAGTATGTGGGCTTTTGTATCTTTCCTATTTCATTTACCATAAAAAGGTGTACGCATTCTTTGGCACTCAGAATCTACTGCTGAGGATTCCATAATACATAACAGCCATCTTTTTGTTTTTGGTTTTGGCTTTTGAGATAAAGTCTTCAGCCCAGGCTGGTGTCAAGCTCTCTGTATAGCTGAATATGCCCTTGAACTTCTAATCCCCCTGCTTCTCCCTCCCCAGGGGGCTGGGATTGCAGAAAGAGACCGTGACATCCAGTTTATATGGTGCTGAGGATTGAATCCAGGGCTTCCTGTTTGGCTAGGGACACTCTCCACCAACTCAGCTCCAGCAGCAGCCTTGACTACATTTTGCTGACTCATCAGTGGGAGATGTTTAAGCCGTTTCCAGGATGAACGATCCTTACAACTTAGCCTTTGCCCACATCTAATTCAGTTCCTTCACATGCATTCCTGAGCTTAGATGCCAGGTCAAAGATTAGGAGCCTAGTTTTCTAAACTTCAGAGCATAACACATGCCTCATCTAGACTCTATCACTTGACGAGTCCCTTGTCGTCTGTGGAATCACTGTTGGAAGCCAGTGAGCTACAAAATGCTGTGTTCCTCCCCACACCTGGAGATATTTGCCATCGAACCCTTCTGAATCCACCACCCCTCAGGACTCTGCCCTGTTTGGGATGCCCTCGGTTCTGATGAACAGTGACACGCCTAACAGAAACAAATACAGTTTAGGTGTGCCGATACCCTTTCCTGGTAACTGCTTCTAGTCTGGTGCTGGTAAAAACACTTGGAAACTTCTAAGTGGTCAATAGACTCTGAATGGACTTGCTTACTTTTTCTTAAAGACAGTCTCACTGTGTAGCTCTGGCTGGCCTATGTAGAACAAACTGACCTGGATCTCACCGAGAGTGCTAGGATCAAAGGTGTGTGCCAACATGCCCTGTGTCCCATTTTTGTTTGTTTGGTTTATTTTTAATGCATGTTTCCACTACCAACCTCTTCAAGGTGATTTAGAGTCCACAAGAATTACTTCTCATAATAGTAGACTTTTGACCCAAGTTTTCATGCCCAGAGGACACTAAGTATCATCAGGCTCCTGATGTATGTATTTGCAGATGTGTTATGGTTCAACTGACTTCTCCAACCTTAGAAATGTGAAGTTGAAGGTAAATATATTTTCTACATGTTACAGTTTTTAATCTGACAGAGCCATTAAACTCTTGTGGGGACCTCCTGGGGGCAATCTCCTCACACTTTTTTATTACGTGAGAGGATCTGGTGGGGAAGGGAGCTGGTGGATGAACACCAAACTGAAGCAGCAGTTTCTGGGACTCCTGGAGAGTGTTTACAAATAACATGGTCTCTGCAGCAACCAAGAGCCATAGATAAGAGAGCCGCCTCCTTGACAGCTGCCTGGGATCTTTCCCAAGCCTGAAAAACATTCCCGGCCATGGTGACAAGAATGGCTGACTGTGCCTCCTCGCCCTGACCTCTACTCTTCCTCTACTGGCCTTTCTGGTCTTGGACAACAGGTCTAAATGGCACACCCAGGAAGACCACCCACTGCCCCACCTGGTTCCTGGTGCCCTCAGTGCTAATGGGGCTTGCCTTGATCTTTGCTACACCTTGAGAACATCAATATTTGAGGAGGAAAGTTTGGGGGCTGTGAATACGTGTTCTTCCCTTGCTGCTCAGCTTTCAAGAGGCACCATGATAAACTGCATCCAATTTTATTTTTGTTTCTTTAGGTTTGGTTTTGTGGCGGGAGTGTGCATTAAGGTGTGTATATGTGTGTGTGTGCACTTGGGTGGGAGTGTGCATGGAGGCCACAGGACAACCCTGTGTGTGATTTTTTAGATGGCATCCACTTTGCTTTTTTATTCTTATTGAAGATAGGGTGTCTCACTTGCCTGGAACAAACCATGTAGGCTAGACAGACTGGGCAGTGAGTCACAGGTCTGCCTGTTTGTATTGGCCCAGGATGGGGATTGCAAGCATGGGCTCCCACATGTCAAACTCACGTCCTTGCGCTTTCAAAGCAAGTTCTTTACCAACAGCTGCCCCCTAGCCTTAGGGCATCTACTGTTAAGTTATGAACTTTGCCTTAGATGCTTTCATGCCCGTTTTAAGGATGAGAAAGTTGAAACACAGTTATGCTAAAAATGCAGAAATAATCTCTCATGAAATACAGACCCCTAGGGCTGGAACTATAGATCGATGGTGGTTGTTTCCCACAACTGAGGCTATGGGTTCAATCCTTAGGACTACAGAAACTAAAAACAAACAAACAACAAAAGCACCAGACAGATGAGTAAATACAGACTTCCGATGGATGCTCTTCGAAAATGCATCCGTGTCTAAGAGTAAAAGAAGGTGATTTTACTGATGAGCACTGGTATCTGAGCTGGGAGGAATGCATACTGTGACAACCATGCCCCATACAGCAAAATCTGCAGGGCCCTGCTTTGCAAGGTGGGCTCATCAAAGCAAGCATCCTGCAGCAGCAGAAAGGTCACTGATTAGGAAACTCGGCAAATGTTGGCTACATTTAGTTCCAAAGGATTCCTGACTGTCTGTCTTCTGGGAGACTCCAGGATAGACATCAACACTGTAAAACAGAGAACAGGAAAGTATGGGTACTATTTTTAAGGAATGCAATTTAGCATATTAAAGGTCTAATTTTAATATCCACAACCAAAATAAATTGCACAATAGCCATGCTTTTTGGCTTATTTTTTTTAAATAGATGAGGTACATATATGGTGTATTATGTGCTTTTTTAGTAGAAAGTATATCTCTCTCTAGCCTCTGCCACTGTGTTTCTTCCTTAGGAAATAAGGATAGATTTTCAGTCCTGAGAGAATGAATGTATGCGTGAGTGGCTGTCTATGCATATGAGTATATGTAAGTATATGCGTGCCTTCCACATGTGAGGCGTACTCTTGTATAACTTTCTTGTTTTGTCGATATATACACCATGGCTACAAAAAAAGCTTTGTCATTTGCTTTCACATCTGTGCTCCACTCTGTGGTATGGATGCGTTGGGTCCATTTATCCAGTACCATACTGATGGACATCTGGAGTATTCCTAATCTCGTGTTACTACAGACAGAACTGCAGTGGGGCCTTTACGCACGTGTGTTTGTTGCCATGATGTATCTTCTACCAGCACTTAGTTTAAAACACATATGGAGGTTAGGGCTTAGTGGAAGAGTCCCTACCTCAGATGCACGAGGTGGGAATAACCCCCCCACACACACACACTGTTACACAAGCAAGGCACAAGCAAAACAAAGGTATAAGGACAAGGAACAGCCCATGTTTATAGTGTGCTAATGACTGTTTTAATCCAGGGAGGGAAGAAATCTGGGGAACCATAGACCCACGCCCATGTTTATAGTCTGCTAATGACTACTTTAATCCAGAGAGAGAAGAAATCTGGGGAGCCTTAGACCCAAGTCCTGGGAAAATGTTACCAAAGATTGCCCAGAACAGTGAGAATCAAAAGCGTCTGTAATGTAAGATTTTTTTTTTGAAGTCTTGTTTCTTGAAGGAAATACAGACATTCAGATGAATGATTATGTTCACTTTCCTCCCTTTAATAAACTGCAACCAAAGGCGTGGAGCCTCTAGGAAGTCGACTCCTCACTGAATATCCTTTCTCCTACTTGAACGCTTGCAGCAGACTGTGTGGGTCATCCAGGGTCGGAAGCCCTGGTCCTGTTTCCTTATCCTCTTGGACTTCATTTAATTTCTGCCAAATAACATTTAGCTGTCAGGCTTTAAGGGTCACTCCCAAGCAAGCCGTCTTGAACATATTTCTTCTACTTTGTATATTGAATATTAATAAGAAATATGAGTCACCTTTTGCGTATCTTAGTGATACTTATATAGGTCTTTGAGAATTTCATACAATGTGTTTTATCATATCCATCCCTCCACCAACTGCTCTCAGGTCCACCCCTCCTTCTCTAGCCACCCAACCTCATGTCCCACTTCCCTCTTAAACCCGTGCAGGTCAATTTGTGCTGCTCATATGTTCTTGGCTGTGTGGCCTTCCGCTGGAGCATGGCCAATTTATCAGTGCCTACATGCCTAAAACTGGCTTTCTCTCTGGGCAGCTGTCAATTGTCAATAGCTCCTCTCCTGGAGTGGGCTTCTTGCCTACTCCCATTTCTGTGCAGGGATTTTGTTCTTGGGTATATTTCATGAATGTTTAAATGTTGAAGGAGGCCACTTGTTTGTTTCCTGGCCGCCCCGCCACCCAACAGCTCTGAAATGCTCATACAGAAACTATATTATTTAAAATACTGCTTGGCCTGTTAACTCTAGCTTCTTATTGGCTAACACTTATATCTTAATTTAACCCAATTGCTAGTAATCTGTGTATCATCATGTGGCTGTAGCTTACCAGGTAAAGTTCCATCTAGCTCCAGCAGGGCTACATGGCTTCTCTCTGAGACTCTGCCTCCTTTCTCCCAGCATTCAGTTTAGTTTCCCCCACCTACCTAAGTTCTGCTCTATCAACAGGCCAAGGCAAACAGAGGGGACTCCCACATCATTTAGATCCATGTGTGAAATGGCTACCCAGCTATTCATGCAGACATAATGCTCAAAAGTAGATTGACAGTTTGAGTATGTTACCACCTTAAATTTCTTATTAGTTCTTTGAGTGTTTTGTACAATTCAGTTTAATCATATTCACCCACCCCTTCCCAACTCTTTCAAGACTCACTTCCCTATCTTACTTGGGGAATCTTGTGTCCTTTAAAAATTAAATCAAAACCAGTTTGTGCTAGCCAAACATTCTTGGTGGTGTGGCCTTCCACTGGAGTGTGGTCCACGTCCTGGAGCTATACTCTCAGAGTAAACTGTCTTTCTTTCTCCCAGCTGCTAACAGTTGCCGATAGCTCCATGTCTAGTGGTGAACATTGTGCCCACTTCCTTTTCTTTGCTAGGTTTGGGATTGCGTTGGTCTTGTCCTCCCAGTCACAACCAGGTGAGGTCCTGTGTGCGGCAGCCCTTCTGTATCTGGAAGACACTCTTTCCTCGTGGTCCTCCAGTGCCTCTGTCTCTTAAACTCTTTCCTCTTCCTCTTCTGCTGTGCTCTCTGAGCCTTGGAAGGAGGTGTAGTACAGTTTTTTTTTTAATTCAGTAATACAGACAACTGTTTTTCCTAAGAAATAGATGTTTAGGTAAACCATGTGCTGAAGTGGTAGAAATGAATCTTTCCCTATTTTGGTAAATAGTTTTGAATTTTTCCCTGAGAGGAGTTTCCAGTTGGGTCAATAATGTAGCCACAGGCATCTTTTGGCTTATCTGACGCCTCTTTGGTGGAGTGTGGAGCATTAGATTACAGCCACATCGGAGGCCACCATTCTGACTCAGGATCTTTATATTCAGTAGCTTAATATATTTATAATTATCTCTATGGTGGGCTCTGCTGTTATTCCCAGCCCACCTTGGGACACTGACAGACTGAATAGTGAAGTAAGTTCCTCCAGTGGAAATGATAGAGAGCTAGGATTTGGGGCCATCATTTAAATGCTGTGCCCAATCTAAGTTGGCTTTCTTCTCTGGACTGTTTGAAATCCTTTTTAACCCATAAAACATACTCAGCTACTGAAGACAGGTTTTTGTCATATGTAGCTGCTCTTGACTGTCTATACCTGTGTGTGTGTATATGTATATATGTGTGCGTATGTATCTGTGTGTCTGTGCATGCCTGTGTGTGCTGTGTGTGTGTTTCTGTCTGTCTGTCTGACTGTGTTCTCTGTCCTGCATCAGAGCAGCCCCACCTTAAAGCTGTCGTCTTTCTCCAGGCCAGAAGCACAGTGGCAGAAGAGATGGGGAAATGAAAGAAATCCGACTGTCTTACTCACCTTTCCTGGGACAGAAGTGATGTCACCTCAAGTGACATCTAATCATAGCTCTGTGTCCTCATTCGAGGCCAGTTTGGGTGACATAGCTCTGTCACCGTATGCCACTGCAAACATAAAACATAAATCGTTTAGCTCTTTATGTAGACAGAAACCACCCCAAGACCTGTCTGTAATATGTAGCGATGGTATGGTTAGGGGTGTTCATGGGGACAAGTTTCTGATTCTTCCTTGTGCCAAGAGGCTGGAGGTGAGCTGAGGTAAAGTCTAAAAGATAGGGTACCTAGACACCTGGATCTGGACCGGCAATGCAGGCCTGATTTGAGTCTAACCTTGTGGACATCTGATCACCCACATTTTCCTGGAAGCTATGTAAGTTCCTTTCCTACTGGGACATCTCAGAAACCTTAAATAAATAAATGACACTTACTGAGAAGTTACCGATGCCAAGAACAGTTACATGCTCATATTCCTTCAACATGGAATTGGGATCGTTGGCCCCAGGTCACTTGCCAGGCTCATATGAGGAAAGTGCCAAAACCAGGGTTCCATGCAGGCCTTGCAGTCTCTCACTTCTGTATGCCATCTCCCCACACACTCTAAGTCCTCAATGTGCCAGATGCAAAAGACAGAGATGAAAGGGAGCCTTGATTGCCAGGTTCATCTCCTGCCCCGGGCAGAATGTAATTGCAAGGATAAGAAGAGAGCCTCCGATCAGCTGATACCACACTTGTTCTTGGCAGGACTTTTGGAAACATGTGGGGGTAGAGCAGAGGAGGGGGAAGTGGTGGCTTAGGTGCAAGAAGCCTTCTGTAATCCCACATGCCTTCCTATGTGAACACGAGATATTCCAGGTCTGAAATATTTAGTGGCCTCTGAGATACAATGCTGGTCTTTGCTGTGCACACTAGAGACACAGGGACACCAGTCATTTTCCCTGCTGCCCTTGACCTTAACATTCATTCCTCCTGGGAAGCTGGCTGGGGACGGTTGCGTCATTTAGAACTCTGGATCTGATATCTCTCATGGTCTAACAGGTAAATTAGCATAACCTTTTGATGCTTCTCTTATTGCCTGCTCTTTATCAATGCTATCAATCTCTCAGGTTTAAAGGAAACTGAACATTAATTGGATGTCTTGATGTTCATAATGGTGCTCCTCCAGGTCATCTGTCTCTGCCTCTGTCTTTGTTTTTCTAGAGAGAAATTCAGGAATGGGTATATGGCTTTACATGACCATTTCATTTATTCCAAGGATGCCAAATGAGAATCAACCATCAGCATGCTTTAGATTCTTTCATTAACTTTTTCTCTTGGGATGGGGTCTCATATAGCCCAGACCGGCCTCAGACTCACTGGGTAGCAGAAGATCTTCCTTCTCCAAAGTGCTAGGATTATAGGTGAGCATCGATAGCCTGTTTTATTCAGTGCTAGAGACTGAACACAGGATTTCTTATACCCTAGGTAAGCACCCTTTCATTGACTCTCATATGCAAAAAAAAGTATTAGATGAAGAAAAACTCTTGTATTTATTTTTTAGAAAAATGTATATTTTTCTTTCTTCATTTTTATATTCTTCATTTCTTCCCCTCCTCCTCCTCCTCCTCCTCCTCCTCCTCCTCCTCCTCCTCCTCTTCCTCCTCCTCCTCCTCCTCCTGTCTTTCGCACTAATTTGATATCGAAGGGACACAGCGCTCTGCAGCTCCTGTCACAAAGCCTGCTATAAATCTTAGGGCAAGCTCCACACAGAGAGAATTCTGCTGCTCTCCTCTTTGTCCAAGGGCTCCTCCTTTTGTCAGGGGGATGGGCTGGCTGACTGGAGCTGTCTCATTGAGAAATAGACCAGCCCTGCATGGCTCCTAGACACCCATTGTCTCAGCTCCCCTGGGACAGGCTCAGCTTTGATTCTCACTATTACAAATGCCAGCTAGCCTTTGTCACTTTCTCTTCTCCCCGAGACTGTGGCTTTTTTTTTAAAAAAAATGTATTTATTTACTAAAGATTTCTGCCTCCTCCCCGCCAGCGCCTCCCATTTCCCTCCCCCTCCCCCAATCAAGTCCTCCTCCCTCATTATCTCAGTGTGTGGGTGCACCCCTTGTGGTCCTGAGTTCTTGCTCCTGCTCTCTCTCCTTCTGCTCCTGATTTGGACCTTGAGATTTCTGTCCGGTGCTCCAATGTGGGTCTCTGTCTCTGTCTCCTTTCATCGCCTGATGAAGGTTAATATTCAGGAGGATGCCTATATGTTTGTCTTTGGGTTCACCTTCTTATTTAGCTTCTCAAGGATCATGAATTATAGGCTCAATGTCATTTATTTATGGCTAGAAACCAAATATGAGTGAGTACATCCCATGTTCCTCTTTTTGGGTCTGGCTTACCTCACTCAGGATAGTGTTTTCTATTTCCATCCATTTGTATGCAAAATTCAAGAAGTCCTTGTTTTTTACTGCTGAGTAGTACTCTAATATGTATGTATTCCATACTCTCTTCATCCATTCTTCCATTGAAGGGCATCTAGGTTGATTCCAGGTTCTGGCTATTACAAACAATGCTGCTATGAACATAGTTGAGCATATACTTTTGTTGTGTGATAGGGCCTCTCTTGGGTATATTCCCAAGAGTGGTATTGCTGGGTCCAGGGGTAGGTTGATCCCAAATTTCCTGAGAAACCGCCACACTGCTTTCCCACCACACAAGTTTGCATTCCCACCAGCAATGGATGAGTGTACCCCTTTCTCCACAACCTCTCCAGCAAAGGCTATCATTGGTGTTTTTGATTTTAGCCATTCTGACAGGTGTAAGATGGTATCTTAAAGTTGTCTTGATTTGCATTTCCCTGATCGCTAAGGAAGTTGAGCATGACCTTAAGTGTCTTTTGGCCATTTGAACTTCTTCTGTTGAGAATTCTCTGTTTAGCTCAGTGCCCCATTTTATAATTGGGTTGATTAGCCTTTTACGGTCTAGTTTCTTGAATTCTTTATATATTTTGGAGATCAGACCTTTGTCAGTTGCGGAGTTGGTGAAGATTTTCTCCCAGTAAGTGGGTTGCCTTTTTGTCTTAGTGACAGTGTCCTTTGCTTTACAGAAGCTTCTCAGTCTCAGGAGGTCCCATTTATTCAATGAGGCCCTTAATGTCTGTGCTGCTGGGGTTATATGTAGGAAGTGGTCTCCTGTGCCCATGTGTTGTAGAGTACTTCCCACTTTCTCTTCTATCAGGTTTAGTGTGTTCAGACTGATATTGAGGTCTTTAATCCATTTGGACTTGAGTTTTGTGCATGGTGATAGATATGGATCTATTTTCATTCTTCTACAGATTGACATCCAGTTTTGCCAGCACAATTTGTTGAAGATGCTCTCTTTTTTCCATTGTGTACTTTTAGCTCCTTTATTGAAAATCAGGTGTTCATAGGTTTGTGGGTTAAAGTCAGGGTCTTCTATTTGATTCCATTGGTCGACTTCTCTGTTTTTATGCCAATACCAAGCTGTTTTCAATACTGTAGCTCTGTAATAGAGTTTGAAGTCAGGGATGGTAATGCCTCCAGACAATCCTTTATTGTATAAGATTGTTTTGGCTATCCTGGTGGGTTTTTTGTTTTTCCATATAAAGTTGATTATTGTCTACTCCAGATCTGTGAAGAATTTTGATGGGATTTTGATGGGGATTGCATTGAATCTATAGATTGCTTTTGGTAGAATTGCCATTTTTACTATATTGCTCCTCCCAATCCAAGAGCAAGGGAGGTCCTTCCATTTCCTGGTGTCCTCTTCAATTTCTTTCTTCAAAGACTTAAAGTTCTTGTCAAATAGATCTTTCACTTCCTTGGTCAGAGTTACCCCAAGATATTTTATGCTATTTGTGACTATTGTAAAAGGTGATGCTTCTCTGATTTCCCCCCTATACACTATCATTAGTGTATAGGAAGGCAACTGATTTTTTGGAGTTGATCTTGTATCCTGCCACATTACTAAAGCTGTTTATCAGCTGTGGGAGTTCTTAGGTAGAGTTTTTGGGGTCGCTTATGTATACTATCATATCATCTGCAAATAACGAAACTTAACTTCTTCCTTTCCAATATGAATCCCCTTGATCCCCTTATGTTGTCTTATTGCTATTGCTAGAACTTCAAGCACTATATTGAAGAGGTATGGCGAGAGTGGACATCCTTGTCGTGTTCCTGATTTTAGTAGGATGACTTTGAGTTTTTCTCTGTTTAATTTAATGTTAGCTGTCAGCTTGCTGTAAATAGCTTTTATTATATTTAGGTATGACCCTTGTATCCCTAATCTCTCCAAGACTTTTTTTGCGTGTTCTCTCTCTGTCGTTTAATTAGTTTGGATAGGGGTTTGTCGATCTTGTTGATTTTCTCCAAGAACCAACTTTTTGTTTCATTGATTCTTTGGACTGTTTTCTGTGTTTCTATTTTGTTGATTTCCACCCTCAGTTTGATTATTTCCAGTTTTCTACTCCTCCTGGGCACGTCTGCTTCTTTTTTTTCTAGAGATTTCAGGTGTGCTGTTAAGTCCTCAATGTATGCATTCTCCGTTTTCTTTAAGTGGGCACTTAGTGCTATGAACTTTCCTCTTAGCACTGCTTTCATTGTGTCCCATAGGTTTGAGTATGTTGTACCCCCAGAAAGCCGGCAAATTCATGGAAACTAAACAGTCAACTACTGAACCACACCTGGGTCAAGGAAGAAATTAAGAAAGCAATTAAAGTCTTCCTTGAATTTAATGAAAATAAAGAGAGACTGCGGCTTTTATGAAACAGTTTTCATTGAGCTGGGCTGGACTGTCGATGAAGAGGAATGTTTTCCTGTAATAGGGTTCTTGAGAGATTTTCGATATTAATGTCAGAATTGTCTTACTTGGTCTTGGCTTTGGTGGTGGTAGAAGTGAATGGGAACAGAATTTTGAAGAAGAAAAAGTACTATTTTGTTTGTGTATGGTCCCGAGGGAGAGTCCAAGGCCTCACATGTGCTAGGCAAGAGCTTTACCATGAAGCCACACCCTCAGCCTCACCCCCCCCCGCCCCCATCCCCAAGGTTCCCTGTGTTCCCCCACACTATCTCCAGAGAAGAAGCAATCAGCCTGTTTGTGTTTTGTTCAACCTAAAACAAATTTAATCAACAACGTCTTAATCAACAACGTCTCATTCCAGGCCTGGTGCTATCCGTTACCAATAACAGAACTCCTATTCTCAGAGAGTGTTTGCTGTGGTAAGGGAGACAGACGGTAGGCCCATGCGTAAGCAGGAAAGCAGACATAGCACTCAGATGTGTATGAAGGAATAAGTACCACATAACAAACACAATGGATGGTAGGTAGTGACCGAGGACTGTGTGAGTGAAGGAACCCAAGATCCTCTTTCCTGAGTTGTACTTTACTGGCAGAGAGCCGGCAGTGATGCTGTGGAGGGGGTCTTTCCAGGGGCAGACTCTGGCTGTAGGGGGCAGGAGTATAGGCTGCCCTGATAGGCAGAAGCCGCTCTGTGACACAGAATCCAGGTGTTTCTGACAAGCGGAAGAAGCACTGCCAAGGTCCTTCAGGAGGCACTAGAGAAGGTGACAGTGCTGTTACCAGTGCTTCGAACTTTAGGCAGCACACGGTGAACGGTTTTTAAAGGTCTTATTGAGATAAAACTTAAATATCATTTGTATCCACTAATTTCCTTTGTAGATGTGATCGGAATAACTGACAAGAAGCAGATTAAGTAGGAAAAGGATTGTTCGGGCTCACAGTTTGAGGGGATACAGTCCACCATGGCAGCAAAGACATGGCTGCAGGAGTGGGGAACATCTGGGTACATCGTATCAGCAGTAAGGAAGCCAAGAAAGAGAATGAGAAGTAGGCGGGTCTCTAGACCTTAAGATATGCCCCCATTGACCCATTTCCCCAGAAAGGATCCTCCTAAAGGCTCCAGAACCTTCATAAAGGCTACACTCTGGGGGCCAGGTGTTCAGACACATTAGCCTCTCGGGGACATTTCATATTTAAGCTGTGCTACTGTTCCTTTTAAAGTGTCCTCCACTTAAGACACAGGTCGGTGGCTTTCAGTATATTTACATGGTGACAGCCATCCCAATAAACCCATTTTAAAATATAAGATCAACTTAATAGCATGCTTCTTGAAAATCTTGTCCTCCGCTATTTGCACCAGACTCACATATTGTCATATCATTAGAGCCAGATGTTGGTGGCACTGGAATCCTAACCCTCAGAGCATGAAGCAGGAGGATCTTGAGTTCTAGGCCATCTGTGCCATCCAGTGAGAACTGTCACAAAAACAAACCAAACAAAAATTAGAGCAACTACCAACCACATGGACTGACCACACACACTTGGCTAAGCATAAGTCCTATGAGTTGCTACAAACAAACTCCTCTCCCAGTCTTGCATTTGGCTCTTCATTTGCTGCATTAGGACTTGATGTCTTGGACATGGGTGCCAAAAGATTCTATGAAACCAGAGATGGTTAAGCTGAGCATGTTAAACATGTTAAACCAGAGGAGGCTGTAATTTTTGAACCTGGTGCTTACATCAGAGTAATTAAGAGAGCCAGTCTCAAGTAGGTGCTGCAAAATGAGCAGTCATGTTCAGGCAGGGGGTTGCCCATGACTTCTAGATAATTCCAATGTAAATGGTTGATGGGTCAGCATGCTTGATGTCAGAGGCCTGTATTTCTGTCTTCGGTAAGGAGTGCTCAGTTTTGTGGTTAAAACAGGTCCTCTCATTTGTACATAATGATCTGCACCACCACATAGCGCCAGGTAACGCTTGCATGCTTCCGTGCAGATGTCATTGCTATGGGAAGAGTACAGGCTGAAGTTTCCAGTAATCGTCACTACCTTTTCTGTGTCTGCAGACCACAGGAGCAGGATGTGAAGCCACGTTTTCATGGACATGTTGGATTTTGCAAAAAGAGGTTGTTTTATATCTTGCCAATAAACAGCTGTGAGGTCTGAACTATTGACACTAAATGGCTGCACTGTATTCAGTGGCAAATGTCTACCTCCTGAGAGATGGAAACTAAAAATCATCTCAAAAATAAAATCACTTTAAAATAGGAGATACAAATTTGACCTGCAGGGGTTTACCACATGGGGGAATTTGAGTTATGGGAAGAAACTATTGGAAGGATCTAGAATGTTTTTAGCAGCTGCCAGGGATCCTGTATTCTGAATAATAATGATATGTGGATATTTCTCATTTTATTTATCCATTTTTCAGTTGTTGGCCATTTGGAGAAATTGCATGTTTTTCTTCCTCTTTTATGAGGAATACTTCTGCTGTTTTGTTCAGGTCTTCCTGTGGTCATATGCATTCTTCCTTCACTTGGTGGATGCATAGAAGTGGAGTTTCTGGGTAACAGGAAGCTCGAGGGTTAACGTTTCCAAACCCTGTCGACGTGGTTTCCAGAGTCCATCTGCCTCTTGCACTCACACCAGCAGTGTGTGAAGTTCTAGTTCTAGCCACATTCTTCCCGACACTCTATATTGCTTGCCTTTTTCGTGTTTCCATTCCAGGGCACTAAAACTATCATCTTGGCCTGGTGTAGTGACGCATGCCTTTAATCCCAGCACTTGGGAGGTACAGACAGATGGATCTCTGTGAGTTCAAGGCTAACCTGGTCTACACAGTTCGGGGCCAACCAGGCTACATGGGTGAGATCTTCTCAGACAAAACAAAACAGGTTATAGCTCACTATGATTTTGACTGTGTTTCCCTAAAAGATGCTGACCCTCTTTTCGTATGTCTAGTAATCTTTGTGTCTTATTTGGAGAAATATTTATTCAAATCTTTTGGTAGCTTTTATCATTAAGGCCTAAGAACCCTCAGCAGGTTGATTTGTAAATATTCCTCCAGGTTAGGCTATTCTTTTTTACATTCTTTAAGGTATCCTCCAAAGCATGAAAGTTGTAAAGCTGTGTGGAGTCTTATTTACATTTTTCTTTTGCTGCTTGAGCTTCTGATGCAATCTTCAAGGAACTGTTGTCTAACCCCAAGGCACAAGAATTTGTCGCCGTGTTTTCTTCTAAGAATTTTAGATCGTTTCGTTCTTGTAGTTAGGTCTGTGGTGCATGCACCATTTGCTTTTATGGTTACATTGTGTGGCATGTGATGGGGGAAGGTCCAGCTCTTAATTTTCACATGCCTGCCCAGTCACTGTGGCAGGTTTTGTTGAGGGGATTCTTCTTTCTTTTGAACAGTCTTGCCCTTTTTGAACATGATCATTGATCATGAAAGTTGGTGTACTTCTTGATTCTCAGGTGAATGTGTTGTTAATTGACATCTTTCTGACATGGTATAAAGCCTGGGTGTCAATAATTTTTAGGCAATTAATGACTGTTATCTTAACTACCCTTGGCAAGGCAGTATCTACTCTAAAGCTCTTTTCTTTCATTTTTACTATTTGATGGTTAAGGCTGACTGTCAACTTGACACAATCTAAAATCCCTCCGGAGGGGAATCTCAATGAAGAATTTTCTTTTTTTTTTAATGAAGAATTTTCTAGATGGCTTGTGATCATGTCTGGGGAGGTTTATCTTCATTACATTCATTGCAGTGGGAAGGCACCTGTTCACTGTGAGCATGGGAACTTCTGCTTGCAAGGGACTTGAAAGGGTGGGAAGAGTGAGCTGAACTTTAACATGCATGAACTAATTAATCAGCTGCTCTCAGCTCCTGACTGTGGACATTGTGTGACTAGTTGCTCCATGTTCTGCATGCCTCAGTTTCTCTACAATAATGGACTATAGTCTAGAACTGTGGGCCAGATAAACGCTTTCTACCTTAAGTTCTTTGCTGTATTTTCTCCCAGCAACGGGAAAAAAACCCTAAGACACAATTAAAACGTAAGCTATGGAGGCTGGAGAAATGGCATGTGCTGCTCTTGCCACGGACTGGGGTTCAGATCCCAACACCCACATGGATCCTTGCAACTGTCTCTAACTGTAATTCTGGGGAATCTGATGATCTTATCTGGCTTCTGGCTTCACATCGATTTTTAGACCCCCAAATCCCCATACCCTATGTGACGAAGCACAGATTTGTCAGCTCAGTATTTCAGATCTTTATCATGTTGTCCATTTGCTTATCAAGACGTCTAACTTCAGAACAGGAAGGGTTGTTCTGGGTTTGGGGTTTTTGGGACAGGGTCTTCTGCAGGCCAGTCGTGCCTCTGTTTCCCAACTGCTGGCATTACAGTATGCAGTACCATCCCTGGGTCAAAATGAGTTTTTTAATGAACCGAAAGGTTCAGTTTTTCTTGAATATTCCTTGAGACTTCTTTCTTCATTTACTGCCCACGTGTGGTATGTCACCCCCATCCCCCTTCTTAGGCAATTCCCCTTCATTTATTATTAAGATTTGCATAAATCTACTTATTAGTGCTAAGTCCAGGGTAAAGTTCTGAGTTCAAGTCTTAGCCTTAATGATTTAGTCACCAGGCAAAGATAGAAAAGTGATTTTAACAAGTGAATCCAGCTTGCAGACATGTTCTCGTTTATCTACATAGTGTTTTAAATGATTCTGTTTTAATTGCATTTATTTACTTAATGTATGCTTGTGTAGGTGTGTGGTATACACATGCTACTGCCCGTATGTGGAGATCAGAGAACAAATCTGAGGGATTTGGTCCTCCCCTTCCACCATTCGGGAGCCAGGAATCGAATTCAGGTCATCAGGTTTGGCTGCAAGCGCTTTGACCCACTGAACCATCTCACTGGACCTTAAATGATTTTAAGGTCCTTAATTAGAAACCTGAAATTTGATATTACTAACCAAACAAAGGAAAACAAGCACATGTGTTCCCAGCTAAGCTGCAAAAGTTGAAGCAGGGTCTGTATCTTCACATGGCAACTACATGGGACTGCTCAATTGAGCGGTCCCACTAGACCACTCCTGCGTGGCACCTTGCCCCAGGCCTCCTCCTTCAGTTATATTGCCCAGCAGCCCCCCTCGAGCGAGTCTGACTGGCAGTAATACAGCAGAGGCTTACAGGTACCGCTCTCTGTTGTCTTGAACTGTTAAACCACCATGGCTCTTTACTTGTTTGTGTCTTCAATCACTAAAATCAAAGTTCTCCCCCACTTCACCCTGGAGACCCTGTGTTTGCAACAAGCTAAGTGAGCGTGTCAAGGCGATTTTAAGTTTCCTACCACTCATAACATTTTGTTATAATAATTTGTCAAGACCTGCTGCATGATGAAGAAGTATTCACATAAAAAAAAGGGGGCCAAGCCAATGAGGCATAGGTAATAAATATGGCTGCCATGATCGTCTGCATAAAAGGAAAGGAAAGTTAACGCAAATGTTACTTCTAGCAGATCCAACCTGTACAGAACGGAGGGGAAACCTCCCTGAGCAGTGGTCGTGTCCCATTAGTCATATGTCGGATGGTACTGGTGTTTATGTGAGTTGTGCAAAATAAGGGGTTACACTGTGATGTTTTTATATGGGCTTTTGCTTTCAAATAATGTTTTATTTTCTCCCAAATAAAAAAATCATCCAGGGGCTCTGATAAGGTCATACAATGGAAAGTAAGGCTTCCATTTTATTTCTGTCGGTTTTAAAAATAACTGTTATGGGTCCGTGGTTGGTTAACATTTCTTGCTCTTTATTTTTAGCAGCTGGCAAAGCGATCCATCACTCTCCTTCTACCAGCAGTTTCTAGGTTTCCTCTGTCTTCTTCTCATGAAGTTTCCCAGCGTGAAGTTTGGGGAACTGTCCCTTTGGTGACCCTTTCTCAACATGGTCCATATTTTCCATTATTTTTTTTTTGTCATGCATAGGAGGGAAGGCAACTCTACATGTAATCAATGTTAAGCTTTCCACAGTCGAATAAGACATTCCTCATTCTCCCATGTAGTCCTCTTAGACTGGAGGTCTAAACGTTTACTTACCTTAAGAATTATTCCTAAATGTGTGAAGCCAGGCGTGGTAGCACATGCGTGTATCCCTACTGCTAGGGGTTGCGACAGGAGGATCAAGAATTCTAGGCTACCATGGGCTGTTTAGTGAGATACTGTCTCAAATAAGTGCCTGGAATTTGCCTCAGTCCTCAGTGGTAGAGTGTTCACATGTAGGATTTGTGCAAGGCACATGAAGGGCTTTGATTCCCAGCACTCAAACACGAACAATAAACCCCTGTGTCTCTGGCGAAGGTCTTAGAATCCATAGGGACTTTTCCCACCCAAAAGACCTGCCACTTCCTTACTGACATGAGTTGGGGACATGGGGGTCTCCTTTTTGACTCAGGGACTTCCTAAGCCAGGGCACTCTAGTGACATAGAGTGCATCCTTTATCATTTTAATTGCTGGTTCTACCACTCTTGCTATTTTCTTGAAATCTACTATCTTTTATAAAGTAGAACAAGTATTTCAAGTGCTACCTTCACATGTCTCCTATCAAAAGCATCTGACACATCTAGCTTAAAATGGTCCTAGGTTGCTCGCTACAGTGAGGCACAATGGTGTGTGCACTCCACTGCCTGCCTGTGACCTTGCTTTCTCTCTGTATCTAGCAGGAGGAACTGTATGTTTATAACAATACCAAATGGAGACCCTGTGAAAGTCATTCCTCAGGATTAAGAGAACGAAACAGGGTTTGTTTTACACTGGAACACACTGTGATTTAGAATCCTTGTGGGAACTACTTGAGGTCATCTCAGGGAGTGGCTCCAGATTTTGGCAGTTCCAGGGCAAAAGGTATGCCTCTTGCCCTTTATTCATGTCAGGAAATGCTGATGTAAAGTTTTTTTTAAGGTAGGTGTAATAACCCGTGCCTATGGTCAATCCCAGAACTTGGAGGGTGAGGCAGGAGGATCCTAAGTTCATGGCCAGCCTGGGATACACAGTATAAACATATCTCGAAACAAACAAACACACAAATAAAAGCTTTGGTTCTTATGCTCTTGATGGAACGATTCTGTAATGAAGACGCTTCCAGACAAATAAAATAAAATAAAATCTTTACTGTGTGAAATGTTGGCATGAAGCTTTCATTTTCAAGAAAGACTTTAAAGCCATGTCCCACATCGGAATGCCTTAGTGTTCCTGTCTTTGATCGTCACTGACCCTCCTCCTCCCTCCTTCTGTCTTTCTTTCTCTCCCCCTCTCTCCTCCTTTTCACTCCCTATTAGTCATCTTCCCAGACTGTACCTGTGGGAGTATTTTGATCATTAAGTGAAGAGCAGACACACTCCAGATGTCTCCAAGGCAATGGCCCATAATTCCCAGTTTACCCAGTTCTGTGATATTCTTAGTTAGGGCCACAGGGAAGCTCTCAGCCATCACGCTTTCATGGAGTGTGTGTTTGTTTATCAGCTCGGTCACTCAGTCACTCATTTGCAGTGTTGGAGATTGAAATAGGTCTTTGCAAATGTGATGCAAGTGTATTGTCCTTGAGACACACCTCCAGCCTCTCCAGAACGTTTTATATTGTCATACTATCTGCAGCATTTACCGCCCCCCACCCACCTGAGAAAGCAAACTAAAGTCTAAGACAACTGACCTTTGGCGTTGCAGGAATGTCTCTGAGAAACCTGCATGCCAGAGACAAAGGAGTGGATGGGCAGGGGTTTCTCAGACCCAGGTACTGTGGTTTGGGTCTTGGTTTTTTATTTCTCCAAGCAGATTCAGCTTCCAAAAGAGTGTGTTTATTTAGTTCATTGTGACTTTGTCATGGTTTTATTGAGGTGTGTGCACGCGCATGCATTTTGTTTGGCTGGGTTTTCATTTGTCCTTTCATCTCTGGCTAGCCTGGAATTCATTATGTAGTTCAGGTTGACCTTGAACTCATGGAGATACACCTACCTCTGCCTGCTGAATGCTTCGATTACAGGTGTGCACAATCCGGCTAGTTGTCAGGATTTTAGGGGAGAAGTTTGCTGCGAGAAATTTAAATTAATACAACTCTGAGTATTAAAATGGTCTTTATTATATTCTAACTTTGAGAATGGAATTTGAAGCCCACATTTGAGAATAATGGGTGGAATAGATTTTTAGCCTTTAGTTAGACAGACAATTTTCCCTTACCCTTGCAAAAAATCTAAGAATAGGGCTAAGGATTTTCATTTTTGTTGTGTGGAAGACAGGAGGAGACACAGCAAAAAAAAAAAAAAAAAAAAAAAAGCAGAGGTGTTGACAGAGCTTTCTGTCCAGCTGAGTCCTGCGGCCATTCAGTCCCAAAGAAGCATACAGAGGCCTACATTAATTATAAACTGGTTGGCCTAGTAGCTTAGGCTTTCTTATTAACTAATTCTTACTTTTTAAATTAGCACATAATTCTTGTCTGTCTTAACCACGTGGCTTGGTACCTTTCATCAGTGATGCATTCTCATCTTGCTTCCTCTGCGTCTGGGTGACGGCTGCAGATTGACCCTTTCATCTTCCCAGAATTCTCCTGTTCTTGTTGCCCTACCTATACTTCCTGCCTGGCTATTGGCCAACCAATGTTTTATTAAAATACACGTAGCAGATCTTTATAGGGTACAAGACCATTGTCCCATAGCACAGAGGTCATATCTTAACTACTGCTATTCTGTTCTGATTGACCAATTTATTCCTGGAGAAAAGGCTAAAGGTTTTCCAACAACTTCCAATTGTTTATGGGAATATCCTTTGTCTTCTGCTTAGAATCGTAGGACATGGAATCAGGGCGTGTAACTCCCAATCCCAAATTGGAAGTTAGGTCTCAATCTGCTATTGCTTCTTTAGAAGAATAATTATGGATGGTATTGCCAAAAATACAAGTTTCCAGCAAAAAAAGACCCTTTTCCCACACTCAACAGTGCAGCCACAAGTTTTAATAAGACTTGTAGTAAATGAAGCTCTCTATTCCCAGTTTGGCCATGCCGCTGTCATTTGACCCACAGTAAGTCAGTCTGAGACTGCCTCTTGAAATTGGACTGGTCACTTGAATGGGACATACTGTCTTTATATGAAAAATTTTTTCTCAGTGACTAGCACAATTCAAAATTTCAAGACACATTCTGGCACCTCCCTGAAGACCCAGTCAGGAGTAGGCTGTAGGAAGAAGTATGCATCTTGATCAAGCCCCAGACTTGCCTGTGAATGTAGATATGATTTCCATAATGGTCGGCATGATAGTGCCCTCTTGATGAAAGTGCAAGAAGCTGCCTTGGCTGAGCCGAGGAATCGTATTTGCTACTATAAATAATAAACTTGTTTTCTCCGAAAGTAGCCTCTGTGGGGAATACTGATCAGAAATATTCCCATCATCTTGGAATCTTTAATGTATTTTGCAGCCGGCTGTCTTGGGGGCATCTCTCAACAAACCCATGAACTAGATTTTCAGACTCCGTCCCATGGAGAACAGGCTATATTGCGATTAATTTGAAGCACGCGCCACAATGAAGCAATTTGGAGAGATTGTAATTGAAACATCGTACTTGACCCTAAGGGGACCATGGAAAAAGAGATTTGCTTTGCTGGCTTCTCATGCATCATTTAGAACCTGCTGCCAACACAACCAAGTCTTGCTTAGGCTTCAATACTTTATACCCTTCTTCCACGGCTAGGTCAGCCGGCCTGTAGTGTGCTAGCCAGTTCTGTCGGTTTTGTATGTCCTTCTTTTTATTTCTCCATAATTGGATTATTTGGATTAATGAGAATCTTGTGATGTAGCAACTCCCCGTGGACCCTGACAAAAAGACATTTGAAGTGAAAGGAGATTGGCGTGGTTCAGTTGTTCATTTAACACTAACTAGATAATAAACTGAGCTAACAAGATAGTAGCAGCTTTAGGATTCTTCTAGAACCATCCCTGAAAGAAATAACACAAGGACATGAGGCATCTACTTCTACCTAAATTAATTTTTGCTGAATCGTTTGGAGGAATCTTTTTGTTGTTGTTGATGTTTATTTGTTTTTCGAGACAGGGTTGTAGCTTTGGAGCCTGTCCTGGAACTAGCTCTGTAGACCAGGCGACCAGGCTGGCCTCGAACTCACAGAGATCCGCCTACCTCTGCCTCCCAAGTGCTGGGATTAAAGGCTTGCGCCACCCCTGACCAGCCATTTGGAGGATTCTTAAGAACAGTTATTTAAAGTTTTGTTTACATTCTGAATTGAACCAAATCAAGTTACCCCTCTGTGTTTCTTTTCCAGCTGAAGCTGCTTGTTCTATCCTAATTATTGCCTCTCTTTCCTCAGTGTCTCAGCACTGGCATCTAGCTTCCCAGAATAACTACTCTATCTCCCAACCTCTGCAGGCCATGTGACTAACTTCTGACCAGTGAGGTGAGATGTGTACAATTCCTGTCTGGCTTTTAACCTTGAAGTGACTGAGTGAACTTGACCACAGATGTCCTTTTTAGTGTGGGAACGTGTGTGCCCATGAGAGTGAGAACAATGGTTTGTAGTGTAAAGGTGGAGGCTGAACGGTCAGGGCAGAGTGAAGCTGTGTGTGAGGGCTGTAAAGCTCTTTAGCCTGTTCAGGTCTAGGCGTGCAACCCACACGCCCACGTCTGATTGGTCTAAGCTGTTCATCTTAGCGTGGTTTGTTATAGCAGCCAACTGATTCTTCCTCGTGGCCCCTCTCGTTTTATTATTATTAGTGTGTGTGCATCTGTATACATATGTGTGGATGCACATGCCATGGCATGCATGTGGAAGCCAGAGAACAACTTTGGGGAGTCAGCTCTCTCCCTTCACCTTGACCTGAGTTCCCCAGGTCCACTCAGGAGGCGAGGCTTATCCATCAACCGTCTGACCTGATGAGCCATCTCACCTGCCCTATGACGCCTTAGTTTATGAAACTCAGAGCAAACAGCTGTTTGATGCTGTGTAAACTCTTTCAGCAGAAGTGACAGATCCCTGGGCTAAAACAGGCTGACACAGGGGAGCACATTGAAGGGGCAGGACAGGCAGGCCTTCTGGCTGATTGATTGGCTGAGAGACCTGCTTTCCCCTGTCTGGTGCCAACCTTGATATTAACTTCATTATGGTCCCTATAGCAAATTTGGCCATTCTGTTTCTGAGCATCACATCCAAGGAGACATTTTTTCTGTGTTTGCCTGTTAGGGAGCAGAAAATTGCTCAGAGGTTTATCCCTTCACCTGTAATGTCCCGTTGGTGTTGCAACAGCCAATGTTAAATAGTATTCCTGACCGTGTTACTGGCAAGGGGAATTAAATTACAGGTTTGCCTCTGGGCTTTCAAAGGGATCCATACCTTGGGATGCAAGGGTGAAGGACTAAGAAGTTAATATCACCAGAGACATAAGTTGAGTACATGAATATAGACAAGCCTCCACAATGTCTTCTACCCAAGGAAACATTATAAAAGGACCTGGAAAAAAATGTGAACGAGCAAGGCGTTATACTGTGGATTTGTTTCAGAATAGTGGGGAATAGGAAGCAGAAGCAGTGTGTAGGTGTCATAGCTAGTGCTAGCTGTCAACATGATGCCCTTGGGAAGAGGGGAATCTCCTCCTTCAAATCGACCTGTGGGTATGTCTGTGGGGACATTTTCTTAATTATTAATTGATGAGGGACAACCCAACTGACTCTGAGTGATATCATCCCTGAGCAGGTAGACCTGGGTTGTATAGGAAAGATGGCTAAGCAAGGCAGAAACAGCATTTTTTTCAGGGTCCCTGCTTCAGTCACTACCTCCAGGTTCCTGCCTAGATTTCTTCAGTGATGAACCATAACCCAAACAAACCCTTTTCTCCTCTAGTTGCTTTTGATATGTGCTTTCTCACAGCAATAAAAATAAAAATTATGACATCAGGGTATGGACAAAGCGTAACTGTCCATGAGTTGAGAATTGGTAGAGTTCATTATGTTTTCCTCCTCATTTTCCATGTATTTGAAATTGTCTGTATTTTTAAACAACTTTAAAGAGAAAAAATAATTCAAATCAACAGAAGGAAAAGTAGGTGGAGGGGGCTGGAGAGATGGTTCAATGATTAAGAGTACTTGCTGTTTCTACAGAGGACCTGGATTTGGTTTCCAGCATCTACATGGCAGCTCAGAACCATCTGTAACTCTAATTCCAGAGAATGCAATGCCCTTTTCTGGCCTTTGAGGACACAAGGCACACATGTGGTACACAGACATAGATGCAGGAAAAAATATTCTCATCGATAAAATAAAAATAAATAAATACTAGGTAGAGAATGTTTATCCTATACATGCAAGTGTTGAAACCAGCTAGCACGCACAGAGTAGTGGCTCTTTATCAGAAACTCTGTCCTGTGCTCAGAATGGCTTAGGCCCTTAGGGAATTTGTGGTATGACTGGAACTCATAGGGGTAGATTTGGGCCTGGATAACGGTATTTTTTTTCACATTGCCTAATTCGGTGTACAGGTGCCTAGCAGGTTCTGACTGCGGTCTGCTTTGCTTCTTCAAGTCTCAGAGAGGAGCCAACACCCCTCCCCATTTGGAGAATTTGCAGCATAAGATTCCAGGCTGATGGATGACAACTGATGGCCACTAATAGTGGATCTAAAACTGAAGCCTGTGAGGCTAGACCTTGAGACCGTGAGTTTTGTCCCCTACCAGTAGCACAACTCACTGCATCCAGGTCTCTGGTACCCAAGTTTCCATGACTTAACACAAGTAGTGAGACCTGCTAGTGAAGGCCATGTGACACAATAGTGACAAGAATGGGTATTTAGAGTCAGAGGGATTTGGCCCCATAGTATACCTTTTCAGATGCTGGTAACGTCAACTGCACTTCATTCTAAAGATGGGGAAAGTTGAACTCGGATAACCATAGCAGCCTGTCACATTTGCAGGGCCAGGGTACAGCTCCATCTGTCACTGGTTCCAGAGTCCATGCTCCTACATTAACCAGTGTCTCTGTGATGTATTAGAGACCCCAGAGTTAGACAGAGATGTATCAGCAAGGCCCCAGCCGCTAGCTTCCACTTTGCTCAATGAGTCAAGGATTTATAATGACTGGCATTCTCCCTGAGTTCTCTTTGGTGTCCAGAGTTCTCTGCTTTCCATTTAAGCTTTGTCATAGAAGTTTAAACACGTTTTTAAACGGCAAAACAGGTATGGTGATCATTCCTGCACCTCGACCAGCCACATCATTTAGCTTGTGACCAACTGTGTTATGCCATATCCTTGTTCCTCCTCTTATTGAAAATCACATCTCAGTCACCAACCATATTGTGCCATTTCAATCATTATGTATTTCAGCAAACATCTCTGAGAGATACTCTTTTCACAAAGACAGTCTCACACGTATAAAGATGGAAGAAAAACCCATGGTAAACTTTAATGTCTCTAGTACTATATGCATAAATTATTTATTCAAACAGTATGTAGAAAGCATAATAAATGTATGTAACATATCTATATTTTTTTCTTCATATTGTTTGAGTTGAAGTTCAAATAATGTCTAACTATTGGCATTAGTTGATATGTCTGTAAAGTCTCCTTTAACGCTAGGAGTTTCTATGCCTTTTGTATTTTTCTCCGTGCAGTTTAGAAAATCCTTCAATATCTAAGTCGGGTTGTTCGGCCTGAAGAGTTTCTCGCTGTCTGGATTTAGCTAATGTCATCCTCATGGTATGATTCCCTCTGTTCTTCTTTTTCCTGGGTGTTGGTAAGTGGACCAGCGGTTCGCTCAGACTCATAGTCAGGCTTTTCTTTTGGAGACTAATTTGTATGGATGGTGTGTTGTGCTCTCAGGAGGCCCATTGTGTGGGCCGGTCATTCTGTGGCATCAGCAGACAGAGGAGGGTCCATCACCTCCTTCACGGTTGCCAAATAGTGGCATGCTGATTTTAGTTTTATCTTTCCTTCTTTTGTACCACGAGAAATGTTCCCATGATGCATCTCCATATTGAAAATGTTTGCAGACTTATCTGCTAGTCCCAGTTTCATGGGTTTTGTATGTGTGTATGCATGCATGAGTATATATGCTCGTGTGTATGCAGGTGTGTATGCAGGTGCAGGTTATGCAGGTCTGCTTGTATATATGTGCATGTAAGGGCCAGAGGACAACCTCAGGTGTCACCCTCAGGTGCCATTCACCTTGGTTTTCTGACAGGGTCTCTCAGTGGCCTGGATCTCATCGAGTAGGTTAGGGTGGTCAGCCAGGGAGCTCTAGGAGATGTCTGTTGTGGAATGTTATTTTAGGATGTGCTGCATTCATTTATGCTGTGCAATGTTTGTTTAATGATGCAAAGTTGTGTTGCATTCTTTTATGTTGCATTTGTTTAACTCTGTGAAGCTGAGTTATTTTGCCTGTCTAAAGCAGCTGATTGATTGGGTAAAGAGCTGAATGGCCAATAGCGAGGCAAGAGAAAGGCTAGACAGCGCTGGTGGGCAGATAGAATAAATGGGAGGAAAAATCTAGGCTTGGGAAGAAGATCAAAGAGCGAGAAAAGGAGGAGAGAACGCCAGGGGTCAGCCACCCATCCGCACAACCAGTCACGGAGTGAGAAGGAAAGAGCGATATATAGAACAGAAAAAGGTAAAAGCCTGGAGGAAAAATGTAAATGGGATAGTTTAAGTGAAGGAAAGCTGGCTAGAAATAAGCCAAGTTAAGGCTGGGCATTTATATGTAATAGTAAGTGTCTGTGTGATTACTTGGGAGCTGGGTGGTGGACCCCCCAAAGACAAAGAGGAAAAAACAAAATCAAACCAAAATAAACAAACCAAACAAATAAATAAAGTGAAAAAAATAAAAACCCAACTGCATCTGCCTGCCTCTGCCTCATCAGTGCTTGAATTACAGGTACACCCGGGTTTGACTTGGTTTGTTTTCTCTCACACATGTGCGCTGGACGAGAACTCAGGTCCTCATGCTTGGAAGGCGAGCACTTTACTGACAGCCTCCTCGTTCATATTTTATATAAAAGAAAACCCTTTTCCAGCTCTTACCAGTTTAGTAATTAAACCCAAGAAATGCTTGCTTTCGGCACCTCCCCCACAGGCATTGTTTGCGGAGGGGCACTGCCGGTGTTGTGATAGCGCCTGCATCCAGAGGCCAGGCCAGTAGATTGCCAGGATAAGCTCTGAGTGGTCAGTAAATACGTCTGCTCCACAGCCAGAGAACTTTGGGCCAGTGACAATGAGCTCTTTTCATTCCCATCACAATGGGCGCTGACGGCAGAGACAAAGATAAAGAAATCTTAGCATTATGAGTGGTACCAATCCTGGTGGCGTCTGTATGGAATCGCTGCACGTGGCAGACTGAGGCAGAAGGATCGTTGAGTTTAAGGCAGGCCTGGGCTTTGTAGTCAAATGACCTAAGTGTTTATCTACTCGGTAACGCAGGCTTGTTTAGTGCTCTAATTTCGGAATCTAAACAGCAGAGTCTATTTGTGGTAGTTGCCCCATTAATACTTTTGAGTGCGTGAGTAAAATAAATTCTTATATTTCCAAGCCAGTCAGGTGAGGCTTTGCCTGTTGGCTGTGCACTCCCTCTTACTGCCGAACACCGTTCCAGTAGCCTGCCTCCTGTGCATGGTGATTGGGGTTTTCCGCAGTACCCCAAGTTTTTGTCTCCTGTATGGAGCTCTAATAGAAAGCCTTCCAAAGCTGCTGTCAGAAGGCAGGTCAGTTATTTCTTTGTGAAGAGAGCCCTCCTGGTCCTGCTCACATTTTCTTACCCTTCCAACTCATGCTTCACTCATGAGCCGATATTTACTTTGGGGGCTACCTCGGAATCACGGCCACTACATTTGTAGGAGGATTTCTGCTCTGATACATGTAAACAGAATAGTCTATGAGAGAGAGTCAGGAGTGAGGTTAGATGCTGTCAAGTTGAAATTCCAGCCCTGTCCCTTTCAGGGTCTGTCATTTCAAGCCACCACTCAACCTAAACAGGACTCTAGCTTCTGAGCTGCGAGCCGAAGGGCATCCTGCCACCTCCCACGATTCCTTACAGGAAGAAGTCACAGTTTAAAAGGAACTTATGTCGTGGCTCACGTGAAAAGCATTTTGACAATGAATCTTAAAGACTAGCATTTGCACTTTTGCAGGGCTCCTTTTTCTTCTGTGCTCTTCCGTGGACCAAAAGCAGGAGAAATCATTCAACTATGTCTGGAAGGGCAAGGCCAAACCTAGGTTGTCTGTTTAACAGCCTTTGGCCATGGCTATAATTTCACTCACATGTTCTAGGTTTTGCAAAACTTAATGATGAAAGAAATTTGGTTGCCCTGGGTTGACAAGAGTGGATGGAATAGGAAGAGGCCCTATGTGAACTGACGGTCTTATTCTGAATCTGAATACAGGTGTAGATGGCAGCACTTGCCAAAAGTTATTGTTTGCAAATCCTGTGTTGTTGCAAAATAAAAATGTCAATGCTATCAGTTCACCATGAAGTTGAATTTCGGAGAAGCAGGGGGAAAAGCGAATGACAGAGTGGTGAGCAGAGAAGCCAAACAGGGGACTACAGGCGTGTGTGTGATGTGTAAGGAAACCAGCCATTACTTAGCAACAAGCTTATGCCATTGTCCCAGAGAGATACCATAGGCAATGGCTTTGTGAACCCACTCTGCTCTGAAACATGCTGGAGGTGGAGGGTGGGGTGGACCACTACTTACCTGTCATTTCTCCAGAGGCCAGGAGGAGTCTCCTGCCACAGGGACCTCTGTTACAGGCTAATACTGAAGCCGTGGCCACCTGGCTGTGCAGCTGTGGGGATTTTGCAAGACATTACTGAAGTTCCTCAGGCCAGAGGCAAAACCTGTGCTCAGATCCAGGGTGGAACCCACCAGATGCAGGTGTGGGCTCTGGCAGGGCTGTGCTGTGGCTACGGGTAAACCTTGCAAAGCCAGAATGGCTGCATCAGGTCTGGTCTCCACCACTCAATAGTTAAGCATCTCCGAGACGGTGACCTAACCTGTCTAAACCTCAGTCAGCCTAGAGCTGCCTGACAGTGCCCCTTGGCCTCCCTCAGAAGAGGCTGTCTCTAGACTGTTCTCATGTACACTACCAAGCTCACTGGGCCTTCTGTCTAGCCACAGGAACACAAGTGCCCTTTGAAGACAGAACAGGCCAGACCCTCTTGAGAGAAGCCAAACAGACCCAGGAGGGAGCTTCACAGCTGAGTGATCAAATTGTGGATAATATTACAGCTCTCTAGTTGGAAATACCAGGTCTAGTCACAGTCTGCGTCAAGCGAGCTCCCAGTGAGGTTGAAACCCAGTCACTCCCCGTGGTAACCTACATAGGAATGAATGCACCTTGTTGAAGCTTCCTTCCCTTCTTGTCCCAGTTCTTCGATATCTTACCTATGATATATGAGAATATGTCCCCAGACATACTTACTCTTAACTCTTGGTCTCAGGGAAAACCCAACCTAAGAGCATCACCCGTCACCTGAACATTGTGAGGGTTAATTGAGCTGGTAGAGGTAAAGGCTAGGAGCAGCAGATATTTCTCAGTAAGCCTAACATAAATGGAGCAACCTGCTTGACTTCTCCATGCAGATCTCCTGCCAGAAGGAAGAAAGATGGCTGTAGTAGTTGTCTCCAAATGAGACATCTTCATGATACCTCTGTGTGTGTTTAAGATACTTGTGCTTGTGTTTGCATGTGAACATGCATAAATATGGGCATGTGTGAGCCATCTTGCATACGTGGAGGTCAAAGACAACCTCGGGTATCACTCCTTGTTTGAAGCAATCTTTTTGTTGTTCACTGCTGTGTTCTCCAATGACAAACATGATGAAATACTATTTTAACTTTTTATGGAGGAAAAAAAATGAGGTTTGAGAGCAAACATTTCAGAAATCAAAAGATCATACCGCAAAGTGATTCATTTAGAAGACCAACAAAGTAACTGTCTG